>NC_079151.1:51740900-52062968 GCF_947563725.1 Argiope bruennichi
AAAACCACAATACACACATTGCTTTTTCTTGCACGGTCGCCATTTTTATTTATGACGCCATAATTACCCAGACTGCAAATGCGCTAAGATCGCATTGTTGCCACGTAAAATTCTTTGAGTTGTTTACGAATTCGTAATCGGTTTTTGTTTAATATTTTTTATTTGAAAGTTATGAGGTACGGAAACCCCGACAATAATTAATGAACACCCTATATATATATATATATATATATATATATATATATATATATATATATAAGATATCTCAAAAGCGCAATAACTTTAATATATCGAATTTGATATAGATTGTGACTATAAATGTAATTTTGTGTGAAATTTTTGTTACAATTGGTAGGGCAGAATGCGTCTAAAACTCAAATTAGCATACTGTTAACAGCATCCAGAAATTAAAGGCCCCCTCTCCCCCCCCCAAATAAAAACCTCGCCAAGAATGAAACAGTAGATAGATAGACAATATAACAATGAACAAATGCTAAATTCATGCCAAAAGTTAATAATTCGTAACTATTCAAGGCGATTACTATGCAAGGCATTCTCTGGGGTCACACAATTATTACAGAGTATGTGGGGCCGAGGTGGCTTGGTGGTAAGGTCTCGGCCTGTGAGCCGTAGGGTTTCAGGTTCGAGATCCGATTCCACCGAAGAACCGTCGTGCAAGGGGCCCTGTTGCACGTTAAATCGGTCATGCCAAACGTCCTCCCGCTGGTGTGGTGTGGCGTGGAGATGGGGGTGCCAGCTCAGGCGTCGTCCTCGTCATCTGACCGTGGTTCAGAAGTACGAGGTCCGTACCAAAATAGCCCTAGTGTTGCTCTACAGCGGGGCGTTAATATAACTAAACTATCTACAGAGTATGCGAGAAAGTTTCGAATGGATCACTACCGTTATAATTTTTTTTTCATTCAGTTTACAATTTTTAAAAGCAAAATGTAAAATTCTTCTGTTTTAAAAATGAAATATAATGTTTAGGTAGCATTTGTAAATTTTAAATTCTGTTAAAATTTTAAATTCTGTAAATTTTAAATTCTGTTAAAATTTCTTTGTCAGCAGCTTTGATTTGTTATTTTTCTGTTTTTAATATCATATTTCTGTAATATCAATTTTCTGTTCATATGCACTATAAACAAAACTTGAAAAAAGACAATAAATTAACACGGCTTTTATATCAGACAGTTTGGTGGAATTAGGAATATGAAGTTAAATCTAAATATTTTATCTGAAAAGAAACATAATCAATATTCTCGGATAACCAGCTGATCGCTTAAGGCAATTAGATATTACTACAGGTAGTTTCATTTATTATAATTGTTCCAAATAAATGTGAAGTAATACAGAATTTATGGAATATTTCCTAAAAGTGCTTAAAGAACTTTGCTATCGAAATATATTAAAAAGTAAATAATTATGATTCCGTTCTTTTTATGTAATATTGATAAGGAATACAATACAAACAAATTTATTTATATCAAGTATAATTCTTAAAATTCGCTTTTTGCAAGGCGATACGAAAGCTAATATTGCTTTCTGAATCTCTACACGCTTCTCTATAGATGTATAGGATGAAGTCAAAATTTCCTATTGTCCACGCTTATTGCAACACGCTTAAATTAATGCCGAAGGTTGCGAATACCTCTACACTATCATCACTCTCGCTTTCGCAATGATTTCGAAGGCTTTTATGTAAGCTTGAATCTTCATTCTCAGAAAAGACAACACATTTCTGAATTCAATCATTAGATACGAAGATTTCTTACTTGAAAGATCGCATTGTATTAAAGTATTATGAAAGTAGTTTCAAACTCAATATATATATATATATATATATATATATATATATATAAATTTTAATGAACATATGCATATTTCATGTACAAATCTGACAATTATAATTTGAGAGAGAATGGAAAACAACTCATTATCAAATGCTCTTGATTATCAAATACCTTGAAGAGCACAATAACAATAATTAACTAACATGATTCTGACTCGAATTATTGTTATTTATAACGTTTCTACTAACAATAAAAGGGAATATGTGACTCCTTTTTGACGCTCAATAACACAAACAGTTTGGCCTAGAACTTTTAAATTTTGCACAGATGTAATTTGAAGGGAGAGAATATGCTCTAAGGAGCAATTTTTTTTTTGAAATTTTAAAGAGAATTTCAATTAATTTAACTATAAACGAAATTTTGGCGTTTTCCCTAGCAACTTCTAAAACTTTTAATGTACAAAACTCATTTTTACATCGTAATAAAATTTTAATTTAAATTTTTTTTGTTTTTATTGATGAAAATTTTTATTGCTGTGCAGTTTTTTCCAAATTACGACAATGTTCTAACAATATTCTTTTGCATAATTTTCAACGATATATTTCTTTATAGCAATGAAATTTAAACCGCTTTCAGTGTTTATAAAACATTCAGTTGCGGGATTTTCTTCTATTATTAAAAGATTAGGAAGGCATATTTTGCTACTTATTTGCACAATTTGCTTGAGGAATCTAAAATACACTGATTGCAATCGAATATCGCTTTAAAAGATAACAATCATTTTGAAATAGATAAAATAGATAATAAATTTATATAATCATTGCATAATTTTCAACGATATATTTCTTTATAGCAATGAAATTTAAACCGCTTTCAGTGTTTATAAAACATTCAGTTGCGGGATTTTCTTCTATTATTAAAAGATTAGGAAGACATATTTTGCTACTTATTTGCACAATTTGCTTGAGGAATCTAAAATACACTGATTGCAATCGAATATCGCTTTAAAAGATAACAATCATTTTGAAATAGATAAAATAGATAATAAATTTATATAATCATTGAAGTTTTTAATGGCGCTATGTAGTTATGGGGCTCAACTGCATAGCAAGGTTCATATACGCACTAAACAGAACAGGTGTAAGACTATTAAAATAATATGGATTTAATCCATAATTTGATGTTTAAAAATACTTTGTTGAGGAAGTCAGGAACATCAAATTATGTATAAGAGTTATTTATATATTATGTATTTGATTGAAATAAAACACAACTAAGATTCTTAACGAAGAAGTTGGTCTCCAATGTCAGTTATTACAAATTAATTATTATAGGACTCAATTGCATAACAAGTTTCATGTATGCGATAAAGAGAACAGATGCCAGACTATGAAAATAATACGACTGACTTTAATCCCTATGACAATTCGATACTTAAAAATACTTTGTTGAGAAAATCATGAACATCAAATTATGTATAAGAGATTTAATTGAAATAAAACACAACTGATATTCTTAATGAAGCTGCTGGTCTTCAAAGACGGCTACTATGAATTAAGGAAAAAATTTAAATATTGGTTATCTTTTTTTGAGCTTGTATTCAGTTTATTGTTGACTTCCTGTTTAAGTTTCTGTATCGAGCTTTTAATTCCAATATATGCTCTTTTAAATACTTTAATATATTTCTATTATTTTTTCTTTTACAAATATTTGCATTTCTAAGCTGGTATAGTGTGGTGGGAAATCAAGTGAGAAGAGCTTCGAAACCCAATGTATCTATTGAAAATAATATATAAATGTATAGAAAAATAAATCTTTGAAAGTGTAGCATGTATATGGGTCTTGTAAAGTTTTATTTGGTATCTGTGCAGTAATCGTTTGTCCAATGAAGCTGTAGATCTGCAACATACCTTGCATTAATTTCAAAAATTTATTCATTCTCTTTTAGGAATCTTTGATGGTGTTTCCCTACTGAGACTTTAATGATCTTATGAATTATAAAATCATTTTTGATTACATCCTGGAACTGGTACATGCTTCTGGAAATCTGTTGCCATTTCACAAAATTCAATGCACATTGAAGAACAACTTCCTGACTGTAACTCATAATTGCTAAAAATTATTTATTGTACAAGCCCAAATTACGCATAAATAGAAGCGATAAAAAAAATAGAAAATCGTCTAGGAGCTCAAAACTGAACAGCCTTCCTGCATCACAGAAAAATGCGGAAGTTAGCAATCTTTCCAATATCTTCCCTTTTCTTTTCTTTTTTTTTATTTCTTCTTATATATTTATATTTTGGAA
The DNA here is from genome assembly GCF_947563725.1 of Argiope bruennichi. Taxonomy (NCBI): domain Eukaryota; kingdom Metazoa; phylum Arthropoda; class Arachnida; order Araneae; family Araneidae; genus Argiope; species Argiope bruennichi. The sequence continues at coordinate 51,744,996 of NC_079151.1, forward strand.
ATTTTTCTCCTCTTCGATTTTCTGTTTAAAACATGTAGTTAAAATGCTCTTTTTTCATTTCTCCTTTTTATATATTTATAATTTGATAATTCATCTCCGATTTTTTGCTTTTTTTTCATTTCTTTTCTTGAATAAATCAATTATCTAAATATTGATAATCGTTCTCCAGAGAAAGATGGATAATGTTAATATTTAAACATATAGTTACGTTCACAAGGAAAGGATCAGAGTAAACAGGCATTAAAAAGTCTAATCATTTCACACTATTAAAATGCAGAAAATTATGAATTCCAAATGCAAAAATTTTATGTTTAAAAGAGCAAGTTTTTCTCCTTTTTTAAAATTTTTTTTATTTACTTTTTTTTACTCAGATTAAACGCAAGGCTTTTTTTTAAATTTATTTTTTTAAAAACTCAGATAAGGGAATTGACGATAAAATATAATGGGAGCTGCTCAGATTTAAAAGTATAATGAAGAAATGTAATGTTAACATATGGACAAGATGACGACGTGATAATTATTTCGGCGGAGCACCTGGACTCAATGGTTCACCATCTCCGAGACCTAATAGTTAATTTATTTGTACTTAGTTAAAAATTTGATTTGAACCTGAATATTTTAATACCTTTCTGTTGTTTTATCTCCAAGGAAATTAATGAGTAAAAAAAAGAAAAAAAGAAATAAAAAAGGAAAAATAAGATAAAATAGCTTAAAATAAAATAAAATGGATGTGGGAAAAGAACATTGAAAAAAAAATTGAAAACCTCGAAAACTGTTATTTACATTGATTTTATTTGCAAATTTACAATCCACGATTTACTTGACATGAAGGAAAACTATAATGTATGGTTATGAGCAATGATTTTAAAATCAGATTTTATTTTTCATTTATTTTAATTTTAAAAATGGGATTTGGTTCGGAGCTTTATATAGCGAGATGTCACGTAAACTAGTTCACGTCGTTCTTTGCGGAAGCCGTTTTTATTTTTGTTTAAGTTTGAAACAAGTCATGCCTTGATTTACTTTTAAACGGAGAGACATTTTAAAGAATGGTGGTAGGGTTTTTATTTCAGCCGAGTTCACCACACTCTTGATCAGCAAAGACAATTGACTGTCGGTGTACAAGATGAAGTTTAAGCAAGCATCTTGTACCATTCGAAATGAAAGAAAATGAAAAGTATTTTTTTAAACAAGAGCTTTCTCTCCTACTAATAAAGAGGAATTTTTGAGTGTTGTTGCTCTGCAGACCATTGGCACATGAATAAGTTGAAGAGTAAAAATGTGCATCTCAAATCGATTTTTAAAAAAAATTAATTAAATTTTGGTTTTTTTCCGCGATAATTTACGAAAGGATTATTGCACAAAAATAACTTTCACACCGTTTTAAAATTTTGAAAATTGTGTTTTTTATTATACCAATTTAATAGCAGTGCGAACTTTTGCTAAATTTTGATATCTTTAATTATTTAAATCGAATTTCCAACAAAGATTACAATGTTGCTTTCAACACTCTTTTCATTGCTTTATAAAATATTGAATTGCATGATTTTTTTTTCTACTGTTGGAAACTAAGAAAGAAGAATTCTGCTTAATATCGGTGTAATTTAAAGACGAATAAAAAAAATGAAGTTACACTACGAAATTTAGAAGACAAATAAGCCAGACGTGTTTTCGATAACGAATGATGGTATCCAATAGAAAGAACACAATAAACAAAATTTAAGTAAGAGAATTAAAATAATATCACTTTAATGCCTGAGAATTTGACGGATTCACCGACATGAAGTTATATTTAAGAATTCATCTGACCATACTGATCGCCTGAGGCGTTTAGTTCGAAACAAATAGAAAGATTTTTTTTTTTTTCCAAATATCGATCACTTTTAATCATTCTAACTTTTATAACCTTCATTTTTGGTAGTTTCAGATTTCAGATAATTTTTTTTTCTATCATATAGTTTTATGTTAATATCATGCGAGCAAATCGTAATTCAAATAATTATTCATATAAAAATGTCAAATACATTGTTAAATATTTCATACTTTTTCTTTTGTATTAATTATTCATTCTTAGATAAAACAAGATTATCAGTGTTTCGCCTCTGGCACAATCACATTTTAAGCTTTATATCAATTTCCATAGTTTTGTAAATTAATTAACAAATTAATTACAAAGTCACTTTTATGTTTTAACATTGATGAGAATATCTAGAAATGTTTTAATTTTTTATTGGATGGGAACATATTCTTTGTTATATTTTGATAAAATAATGAAATAAGCATATATTTATTATTGCGGAAGACAGAACTAAATGCTCTGGACGACAAGAATGAATTTGTGGGCTTTTTATAATTTATTAACATATTAGATTAACTTTCAGAATGAATATGTATTTATTTATTTATATTAAAGGCTCATTTTGAAGCTAGAAGAGGGCATTTTTGAGACGGACGTAACAGTATTGTCTGACATTCTTTCTCCAAACTTCCACACCACTCCAACTGAAGGTGACCTACCTTCGACAATTTTTTTTTATGATGCACAAGATTGTTGTTCTATAGAATTGCGTCTCGACTTTCCTTTCAAGAAGCCGACCCTTCTGCTCGTCTCTTAGACAATACCGTAGCGACCGGGAGGAATAAGGATATATGTCATTATATAGGGAACATAGAGCCTTATTCTTCTATGTCCAGTATATGTCCCGGATGCCAGTCTTTAGAGGCAAAATAATAGTGCATTTATATGCTTTTTTAAAATCATATATGATGGAACAAACAAAAATTTAATATCTTGGTCCAGGCGCCAGTTGTATTCATTAAGCCACTAATGACGATTAGGGGCTAAGAAAGCAGAACTTTTTGTTGGAAATTTTTGTTATTTGGCACAAAACTGTGACTGCGTCGTCTTGACGTTACATCAATATTTATTAATAGTTTATATTGTATGTACTTTCCCTCATATTATAATTGAAGGATTAATTAATTCATTCAGAAAGTTCGTTATCAGATTACAATACGAAATGCATAAGCGAAGTTGTTATATGCAACCGACTGATTTTAAATAAACTTATAGATATTAATTAGGAAATATATGTATATATATATGCTAACTTTATCATAGCTATTTTCTTTACATATGTAAAGGGATAATAGATATTTATTGAAAGCAAAAACATGAAACAATAAAAACATATTAAAGTGATATTAGGATATTTAGGTAAAATGTATTAAATGTTTTCTGAATTGCACTTTTATCACGAAGTTAATAAAAAATGAGGATTTTTTTGAAATGATAAAAGAATAAAAAATAACTGATTTTTTTGATTTTCTAAAAAATAGTTAAGATCAAACTTTACAGAGATTTAATCTGATTGAGGAGTTATATGTAGACGTCTAGAGCACAAGGTTGCATAAGCTCTTGGAAAAACTGTCCCTTTAAAACAAAAATTTTGAATCTCGTAATAGAAAGAAGATTATTGATCTGCCTGGAAGAAAATTACTTAAACTGAAAATAGAAATAGCTTTGATTGTTACTGAAGCGTTAACAAAGTTTTAACATTAGCATTTTCTTAGTATTCTTTGCAATCAGATATTTAAAATCTGACATGTCAACTGAATTAATAAGTACTGAAAGATTTTTAAGCACTATTTTAATTTATAATGCAGCTAGCACGTATTCTTCCAGACAAAATTATTGAACACAGATTCAATTTTCTTTTAGAGGTAAAATTCCTCTTCGGCAGAAGGACAATTAAATGGCAAAGGCCTTCATCGCCAAGGAAGAGCAGATCTTTGTTGGAGAGCATCCAAGTGGGTGACGGGCTTAAAATACCACACAGGAATGTTTTGTGAAAATGAAAAAAGGCAGCTTCTTCTATGATGTCATAAGTAGGAGATGACGTCACTCAGAAAGTGAAGAGTGCCCCGCTTGACCTATTCGGTGTCATTCATTCGTTCGGAGCGACCCTTCCTAACAGTAGCATCCTTACATAACGAATGGCACAACTTGTCTAATATTAAGTAAGGATTGTACTGAACCAATTTCCATAATACCATAAATAGTCCAAGCAAAACTGAAAATTCTATCAAGTATTCAGAGTTTTTTTTTCTTTAATACTTCGTGCAGTTTTGGCCACCACCTGCTTTTTGTCATTCTTCGGTTGCATTCGAAGGAGAAATTCATCACATTATTATAAATATATTTTAAATATTAAGTAATTGCTGACAGCAAATTTGGACAATTTCGATGGGTATCTTTATAGTGATAGTTAATAATCGAAGGAACATCATTTCAGCAATGTTGAAATATTTTTAAATCCTATTTCTTTTTCTTAAGTGTTTATATGTTTTGAGCTTAAATTTCTAGTATTTTTCGCTTACTGAATTTAAAAACATTTGCCTATTCTCTTCTATTCTGTTTTTAATGAGTACTTCCATTCTATTCGGAATGAATGCTGAATCTGTCTGTTCCTTTCATTTGAAGATTATGATTAGTTTTATTAAGTTTGGAATAATTCATCTTTCATCAGAGTAGAGAATCTTTGAAAACTAATCTTTAACGGACTTGTTCAGCATTTTCTCAGAGCTTAAGACTCATTAAATCTAAAGTTACAAAAAAAAAAAAAAAAAAATAATGCTAAAAGAAAGAGACAGAGAAAATGCTCAAAAGCATACATTTTTCCATACTGAAACTAGCTTTTGAACATCTATCTATCTGTTCTATATACGCATACAATTTCTGTATTCAATGCATATGTTCTGTGGTGCAATTTTTGTATTCAACGTACAAAAGGTTCAAATTTTACGCTCTAATTAATTTTTTCTTTAAAATATTTGAATTAAAAACACTTTTAGTACAAATGTTTGAATTAAACATATAAAGATTTGAGTTTCACTCTAAAATTTGACTACATATAATTGGCCATGGAAGAAAGATGGATTTTTTAATTTCGCAGTGATACTTTAACTTAAAAGATTAAAATCTCGGGTAAGGTTTTTTTGGTTCCAGATACTTAACAGTTTTTCTTTCATCATAATGTACCTACTAAGATCCCTATTTAGCAAAAAAAGTTGTTATCTCCTATTGTAAAGAAATCAAAGCTAATATAAATTAAAAAAAAAAAAAACTAGAGATCAAAGAAGTGTTTGAAAATGACTAACTAAAAAAATCAAATAAAAAAATTAAAAAGATTATAATGATTGATGATTAAGATTAAGTTTCTTGTTGTAGTTCAAAATTTTTTTATTAATTAAATATTTCAAACAGTGCAAGGTAATATGGTCAATGTCATTTTTTTTTACTATAACAAGGACAGTAAGTGCTGTCATAAATTCTAAATTTATTCAGTAGGGCCGAAGTATTTATTATTCGTATAGTAAGGAAGGAAAATAACTTCATCACCAGTAACTTAACGAATGAAAATAGAACCCAGGGAAAGGTATTATATTTTCGTCTCCCCTCTATCTGACTTGGCTCCGAAGAGTAAAGTAAACACAGCAATATTTTGTCCTCACGGTGTTCCCAAAGTCTTGAGCTTTCATCACTGGTTCCTTTCTTGATTTTCTGAATGTTCCAATTTTCTATGCTTTTCTTTTTAGTGAAACAATCTCTCGAAAATTTATTAACCTAAATTCATAAAAAAAAAAAAAAAAAAAAAATCTCAATTACAAAATAAGTAAAAAAAAAAAAAAAAAGACCCTCGTAGATGAATTCAGAATGCAATGTAGTGGTAATCTCGTTAAACAAAAATTTTATTCTAATAAACCTATTTTAAACTACTTCCCTTTTAAAAATAAATGGACATATTTGATTGGATAAAACATAAATCAGTAGAAATTTCTTGTCTTCCACAGCAAAAGAGCAAAATAAACGGTTACTCTTTATTTATTTATTCTTCAGAGAAGTCAATTAATAGCAAAAGTTACCACAATATATGTTTTCCCCTTCAATTTAAACGCAAGAATAAATATTAAAAAATATGTAATTTAATGCAAGTGCAATTAGCGAAAATAACGTGCTGCCATCTATTGTAGAATATCACAATAAAGACTGGTTTACATTTTCCCCCTTTCCCTTTCATTCTTACTTTTTATTTTTTTTAGTAGTGAAATTTAACTATTGAGGAGTATCAAACCAGAGATCTAGAATTTACTGGTTACATTATTAAATCATTCAGAATGTATTTTACTTGTATTACCAGTTTAAAGGAAAAATAATCACAGTCTAATAATAACCTAATAATAATCTAACCTAATATTATCAACTTTATAAAATAATATCACCCATAATGAATTTTTTAGATTAAAAATAATATTGCAATGATTTCTTTCTAACACCTACTAAAATCATATTGAACTAGTAACATCTTTTTACTGATGATTAAAATTGATTTTATATGTTTTTACGTCTAGTAACAACAACATAAGATCCAAGGCTTCCAAGAAAAATATCATAAACAAAATCCATTCCAATTTTTTTAAAACTACCACCGTCATATATCCCCTTCTCAACTCTAAAAAATTTTATACTTGGATAGGAGTTGGAGTTAAACCTAAATAAATATATATATAAAACATGTGAAAGCTAATATGATCCATCACCCGAGGAATATCGTAATTATTTAAAAATTAAATATATAGCAATTACTAACAAAAATGTAGTTAAATTATCTGAAAGCATTTGAAATAATATTTTATAATGACATGATGGACGAAACGAAATTTAAATTGCGTGAAATCATTTCAGAGGGCCTCCAAAAACGTCACACTGGGGGTTTCTATCTAACTTACTCTGCTCTTAACGAGATTAATGGAATACATGCGTTTTTCATATTCTTCTAATATATTAAAGTTTTCACGCAGATAAATATTTGAATTTATTATTTAAATCTTTTTTTTTTTTGTAATTTAAGTTGTAATTATGTAATATATTTCCTGAGTAAGACTAGATAAATTTTCTTAAAAACCATAGAAAAAATTTTTAAAATATTCAAAAATTATTTTTTTATGGTATATCATTAAGATACCTTTTAGATGGAAGGACCACCTATATTTAAATTCAATATTATTACATAGGAATCAAATGAAAATACTGAGTTGCACTGCATTAAAAAAAATAAAGGTAAACATTCGGCGTTAATTAATGCAAATATTCTGAATATTTATGAAATGTCATCTGCTTTAAAATATAATGATATTATGTGTCTTTAAAGCATTTATTTGATTAATAATTTAGCGTCAAATATTATAAAGCAGTTAAATGATTATTCGCTTATATTGTAAGAGATTCTCAAACGTGATCAGTTTGTAAAATTGAACTTAACTCCAACAACTCCTCAGGTTCACTGCTTATATAATGGACCAAAAAAATATTAAAGTTTCTATTTTAGTTGTTCTGACTTGAATTTATAACCAAATAATTTTATTCCAGTCTCAAAAAGTAACAAAAGTGTCAATTAATAGCTTGATATCCATACTTCTACTATTACACAAAACAATTTTTTGGTAATAATTTTTACTCTTGGCACTTTTATTGTTAATTTATCTATTCTCGGTTCTCATTCAATTTAGTTTTTAGCAATTCTAAATAATCTATTATGTATTCCAAAACTCTTATAGGTTTTTACTGTTTGAAAAGTAACTTGGATGAATAGAAATATGACCTTCTGAGCTTATTTAACTTCGAACTTCTCGTTTAATCAAATATTATTTGCATGATTCATTTATATTAAGGAGATATAGTTGCTTGTAATTACTATTGAAATAGATATTTTCAAATGTTGTTGATTCGCTTGTCTTTATCAAAAATGGCGTTTACATACAGAACTTAAATAATCATTTGAATCTAAGAGTTAATCAAGCTAACCGAATATACAGAAATACTAAACTAAGAGACAAATCTTCATTTTTATTTTTAAGAAGTGCCAATTTAAATCTGAGGAATAAGAGGTTGAAAAGATTACTTTTTTTATTGCATTCAACTAATTCATTCCACAAATGCGCTTTTCCTGGCAAAGGCTCCCAGGGACCTACCATGCCTACACCACCCCAGTTATGCTACTGGGTATAATCAGCGTTTAACAAATTTCAATATCTGCACAATACATTTTCAGAAAATTTTTATTTTCTCAGACCCTTATTTGAAAGATTATGGAAAAAAAGATAGCTTATTAAGGCAAAAAGTTAAACTAGTTTTATAAATTAAAAATGGAATCATTTAATTCCAATCGCAAATATGATTTTTTTTATTGAGAGGTAAATAAAAAGTTGAACTTTCCTCCAAAAGATGGCAGTACCATCGTGTTGCTTCAAGAACTTATAATTTCATTTCTCACCTATGCATTTTTTTTTCTCCCTATAAATAATGGTTTGTGACGAATACTGATTTAATTTGTCTTCTGCTCTTATTTTTTTTGACGCAATTTTAATTTTCTATAAAAAATTTTGATATTATTTTAAAATCTATTATTGAAGATCAAAAGTGCACAAATTAACTCTTACAATTTTTTGAAAAGAATCACGTAAGACAATTTGCGTTACCGGTGATGTTTTTTAAATTACGTATATGTGTGTAAAAATAAAAATGTATTATAATAATAGAAAATTTATCCCGAGTCTCCATAATTCAGTTTAACAATACGAAAAATTTATTCCAAGAAATAATCACAATATACCGATTCCTTTTTTTGCTCTTGAATTTAATTTAAAATTGAAATGTGGTTTTAGGTTTTAAACGAAATTAAATTTCAAAATTACTAATACTTAAAATACTTATTTAACACAATTTTTTTTCTTTCGATTTTACATTGAGTAATATATTGAAATGAAATAAGATGGAAAAAAAATATATTTTGTCTTTCTCCCTCCTCTAGATTAGCTCAAAATTAAAGTTTTGAATACTACATTCTGTCTGACTGAATTATGATAAATTAAAACGTTTTCATTCCGAAACAAGCTTTTAGTTTAAATTATACTAATATCACAAAAATAAAACAATAGTAATATGGTAATAAAGAGGGTACTCGCATACTTGAGTATTGAAAATACAAATGCGAAAAAATGTAAAAATGACATTTATATGAAAGATTGAAATGAAATTTATAGCACAACAATGATGATAGGAAGTAAATATGGTCCAGGCCTTCCTAAACCGATTATGAGAAGACCGGTTCTCGAAGAAAACAGTAGTGAACTTATTTTTTATTGAAAATTTATTTGATGAAGTGGAGCTGGAAAGATAATACTGTGGTGAAAGCTTATAAGCCAGTTAACAGCTACGCTGCACAAGCAGTTGCTTTTGTATTGTGGGCATGTTACTGGGCTGCGGACCACAAGGTCTCAGGTTTTGTCCTCGCTCATCTCAATCTGCCACAATACTATATCAAAAGTGATAACTACAGAGAATATTTTCTCATTTTAGAATGATCTCGAGAACGTTTAATTAATGCTTAAATTGCAACGAATATACAGTTCTACCTGATGACCGGATTTTTATATTTTTTAAAGTTATAAATCTGCATTATGATCTCCTTGACAGGAGGTCTTTTCTTAAAATTTCCAGGGAAATTGATTTCCATTCCTCTTTTACTCTTTTCCAGAATTCATCAATAATGGCGGGATTGCGCTTAGAAAGAGCTCCAATCCAAAGGCAAAAAACTTCATAGGTGAATCATCAGGAGACTTTGTAGAAATATGCTAAAAAGGTATACATGAAATACTTGTTTCAGCCTTCATTTTTTTTTTCAAAGAATGCCTTGGTACTTTTCGAAGTATAACTTGTAGTTTTGTATTAATGAAATTTCACTCTTTGGAAGTCATTGGACTAAAGAAATGGAATTCATTCTTTAAAATATCCAGCATAAAACATTCTCTTGATAGTACATTAATTTGATTTTAACATTTTTTTCCCACTCTTCTTATTTTTAATTACCCTCTATTATTAAAAATAATCCTGAGAATAAATCATACACCCTTTACTGAAATTTCTTTAGTGTTGACTGGTCTAAGTTAATATATATTTTTTTCTTTTCGCTTTGGATAATAAATAGACCTATCTGTGTTGCAGATGTTTTGGTAAATCCATGCTTCGTCAAAGTTGCGATGCACTTCCATTTTTCTCCTGTTAAATAGTTTTCATGTTGGGTTCTACAAATTTGTTCTCTGGTGGGCTACATGTCTTAGCGGAAATGGATGAACATTATGTTTCTCAGATTTTTAAAGCTGTAAACCTTTATTAATTAGATTATTTTTCATTGTAACAGATTTATTGAAAGATTTTGCAACTCATTTCTTCTGCGGATTTTCATTTGTAATCAGATTACACATTTTTATGGCTATTCGTTCAGAATTTTCTTTCCGTGTAGGAATAATGTTTGGAAAAGGAATGATTCCCTTTTCAATGAATAAAGCTTTTATTTTGGAATTTGAAATTTAAATTCCATGCATTTCACAGCTTAGCTTTTTCAAAATTCTTATTCCGCAAACTGTTTTTTGAAAAATTCTTCATTGAATCTTTCTAAAAATGTAAAATTTCTTTATTGAATTCTTTCTGTATTGATTCTTTGTCGCCATTACCATGCAAGACAATACCGATATAATTGATGGTGGGCAAATAATATCGAGAACATTAATACCATTTAGCCGATATAGCATAAATACAATATAAGCATAATATAGTGTTACGAAATTTCCCGGGTTCGTTTGGATAGTGGGAGTTATATGGTGTGGAGAACACTCAATCAGCAGGCGGCGGTAGAAAATAAAACAACGACGTTTATTTACACGAAGACACACAGGACAGCACAAAGACGACAACTATATACAGCACAGAAGACGAATATCTTCAGCCGAGACGTTCAGCAACAACAGCAGCTCTACTCCACTAGTCCCTGGAAGACGAGTTCTTCACCGTCGCTTCCGACTACTCTTCGACTCCACTGGTCCACGTCTCCTCAATTCACCACCGATTCACGACGACTACTACTCTTTCTCTTCCGACTACTCTTCGACTCCGCTGGTTCGCGACTGCCCGGCAGCTTCCTTTTATAGGTCTCAGGAGGCGGGAATAGAAGCCTCTCAACCAATCAGGAACGTTCGAGGCGTATCTCCGTTCCTACTGGACGGAGCGGGAAAATTCTCGATGTTTCGAATATAATCTATTTTGGCGCCAAAGTCGCCAAGTTTGTTGCCAAGCTCTGGGATCTCCCATGGAACCAACTATGCTGGGAAGCAGCATCACAGGTTCGTAACAATAGCATAAATATAAGCATATAAATATTATAAAATAAAAATAATATCTAAATATTTGTTAAACTGAAGTTTTCCTCCATTCTCTATCCTGTTTCATTATTTGATTTCATTTATTTCATAAATAAATATAACCAATCATTTCATATCAATCATGTTATCCCGGTTGCCCTTTTGACTAAGATGTTTGACTAAGCAGACTAGGTTGCTGCCTTGGATCGCTAAGTTAAAGGAGCAAACGCAAAAAAAAAAAAAAAAAAAAAAAAAAAAAAAACGCATTTAAAAAGATTTTATTGGCTCTATTCCAAATAAATTTGTAAACAAATATAAAAGCGATCATTCATGGGGAATAAGAATAACATTAATACTTTGTCGAGTACAAATGAGGCCTTTCTATGCTTACTGTACTATTTCAACCATTTTTGAAGCGAAATATCTGGTGACAAATGAAAACCACTTAGTTATTCAAATTTTCATAGCAATTAACTATCCAATTATTAGTTATTTCAATGTTCACTTAGTTATTCTAGTACCTATAAACATCGAGCATTTTCTAAAAGAATATTTTCTAAACGTGGATACTGCGCAGCCATAAATCATAATATATAACTAAAAACATATGCTTTTTCCACAAATCATTAAAATAAAAATATTAACCGAAAAAAATCGCCAAGATAAAAATATTTAGAAATATGAAATTAATTAAACAATTTACTAGAAAAAAGCGCCTCGTAGTATGTCCTGCTTAAGGCTACAAAATTCTTAAAAAATCCTCCGTTCATTCTATAAGCTTCTTGGATTTGTTTCGATTTTGAATATATGTAAATTTGATACGGTTTGATCCATTACGTATTTATGCAAAGTTGATTCCTTTTTAAAAAGTAAACTAGATTGAAATGATGAGAATCGGTTTGAAGAATTGTGTTTCCTAATTTTTGCCATAAGATACAATCAATTCGTCTTAGCGATAAAAGGAAGCTCAAAATAATTCCTTTAATTTTCTCCTTCAGTTTTTAAATTCCTCAAATGTTATTAATATCTATTATTTGTAGGCTTATTCTATCATTTGTATCAATGGTAAGAGCGTGGACAAAATGCTTCGAATTCACTGGAATAGTTTTGTGCTTTTTAAAAAAATTTATGATGGCTAGATACCCGTTCAACTAACACATCCAGGATAGAAGTTCAGGAAATCTTATAAGATTGTAGATAGAAATTGAGATATTTCGTCTACATTGGGACATTTAATCATAGCGATAAAAGTGACATCAAAAGACATTTAATACGCAAAAAATTTAACCGCTCATCTATTCTATCTTCTTTAAATCGTAATGTAAGCCTGCAAACCGCTGATTTTGAAATCAAGGTTCTGCCCCTAATTCAATGGCGTGCATTTTCGAACTTAAAAATTGTTAACTGAAAGAAAACTAGAAAAATTACAAAAATATATTTTATATCAGATATTTTTATTCGTTTTTCATGGAACATTGATTAGAAAGAACATTTAGTTATTCTGTCAACCAGTGGTGAATTACAATCGAAATACTGCAATGCCTTAAAAACATAACAAGGACAGTACAATGTGTTTACAATGTACTTCAGAATATCATTTGTGTCAATCGGCATGGAGGATAATTGAAGAAATTCCTAATAAGCCAAAATTCTGGGACCGTGCCCTTTTTGGCGGAAATGCTTTAAAAATAATCCTGTTGTCAAAGCAGATTTGTTAGAATGATAAGATGCGTTCGTTGAGCTAAACGTTTCACGCTTCGCCACTTCACTTCATTCTGTGTTAAAATAAATCGAACATACTTTTTCCAAGGGCTCTTTTTGCTCTTGTAAATGATGTCATAAGTAATCAGATTATTTTCCATTACATAACAGCCTGGAAAAAAAATCCTTTCTAATAGTAAACAGCATTGGAAACGGGAAGATAAGCGAGAATTGTTGATAAATGTTTTGGGTTTTCCCGAAAATCCATAGTGCTTAGTCAAGTAAAAAGTAAAAAAAAAACCACTTATCTTTTTTTTTGTAGACATTAATAATGCAGTTGTTAGCATAAATAAAATTTCAATGGGAAAAAAAATTCAAAATCATTTTCTAACGCCTAAATTTTTCTCGCTAAATGTAAAAACAAATAAAAAACGAAATCGATTTTTTGTGAAAATTGCTCCAGTTTTAATTTAGGATGCAAAAACGATTCGTTTACTTTAGGATGTTTTGCACTCTAGATGGAAATATCAACATTCAAACCGAAATATTTTTCCTTAGATAATTATTGGCTAATATTTAAGTTAATTATTTCTGACTTTTTGAATTCACACTTTACTTTAATTTCTGAGTTGCTTAAGAAGGAGGGGGTAGTTCTAGATTTCCCATCATTCTAAGGGTTTCATTTTGCAACATTAATTGTCCAAATAGAAGTTACAGCATCATATAAAAAATCACTCTTTCTAAAATAAATCCTTGCTGAGATTTTTGTAAAATTCCCTGTTGTAGGCACGGAAACCTTCAGCACTTTTTCATGATGTTCTTTTCAACTTGTTTTATGCTTAATTTTGTTGAGTATATCACTTTAATCCTGAATTAAATAATTAAAACACTACACATCGCGTATTTAAATATTTAACACAATAGAAGTATTACGAAGTCAAATAAAATAAAAATTCCTAGATCATAGGAAACTAAGTTAAAAATACAAGCAAATAACAAAGTGTTATTCATAAAAAAGATTTAAAATATTTATTTCTGATGAATGACAATAGATAGAGAAACATTTGAATCATCATATGCAATCAAAATGAGTTCCATTTGTTATGCGGCAAACATCGAATTGGAAGCTCATTTCTTCCCACACATAAAGTAATTAATCTTCGAATTTTAAACTCATTGCTTTAATAATTTTGAAGATTAGCTGATGCAGGTTTTAAGCGCATGTCATACAGTTACTTACAAAATTCCAAGCTTTCTGCTTATGGATTCCACATGTTCACGTTCAAAAGCAGTTTGGACATGCTCGACGCGACCTTTTTATCCGACGTACAAGGACATCAGTGTTTCCCCCATTTCCATATGCAACCATCTTCTTCAAATTTTTCATACCTGTAAATTTGTTTATGACGAGGTGGCTCTTTGCTGAATTTACAACGAAATGCGTGCCGCAATGCAACAAAATTCAGTCTTTGCGTATTCTAGCATACAAAATGACTTTCCTTGAGGCATCGCCATTTTTCCGTAAAAAAAAAAAAAGTACTAAAGCCGCTTTTACCGGGATTATCTGAATACAATTAAATAAATAAAAAAAATAAAACTTTGAACTTTTTCTATTTTCTATTGCCTTTCATTAAACAGTAATATTTTCAAACTACTTCTTTTTGAATATCCTTGTATTTTGCTAAGTTATTTCAAGAAATCATCTTGGCAGTATTCAAGATTATACTCCTTTTTTCTTTCTTTTTTTGTCGTGTGACTATTTTTAAGTCAAATTTTTTGTGTAGTAACTTTTAAGGTTAAAGACCTCTGAGCACTCCAGGGCAGAAATCTGACTTCTAGCTCAAATGAAGATAGCACGCACACACTCGCTTGCACAACCCCTTTTTACAGGGGGGCTCCTTCACGCACCTCACAGAGAGAACACAAAGAAGAGAACAACCAAGCTCGAACCAGGACTCAAACCCGGAACGCCTAGATCATCGGTAAGACGCGCTACCCCTAGACCAGGACGCCGGATTATGCTCCTGTTTTAAATTATATGTTGTAACCCAAATACTTAATTTTTGTGATTAATAGTAATACATTTTTAGTTAAGAAAAGTTTACACTGTATTTTTTGGAAATGGGCGCTGTATGCATATTTAAAAAACTGCATACTGCAATACCATATACTGCAATAAATAATGTTTCACAGAAAAAAAACTTATTAGTGCCATGTAAAGAAAAGAAAAAGTGTCCATGATGATAAACATCGATTCATATACATAATTTATGCCTGATTTTTTTTATACTTTAGATTCATAGATACAGATATAGTATTAAGTTAAGCTTTTTAAAAATCTTACATGCCTTTATTTTGTTCTTTTCAATATATTTCTGTTACGAATTACAGTGTCTAAGGAATAGGTAGCGCTGTGTATATTCACTTTCATTACATACACTTTCTTATACATTGCTCATTTCTGTAAATACTTTGTGAAATAAGCATGTGTGTTTGAGAGCTCTTGAGTTTTCTCTTAATAAGAATTAATTTGATATGCAGGCCGGCTGTAGGGAATGAGTCCTCTACAATGCCTCTCAATTTGTATATTTGTTTGACATTCAAAATCGATATCAACATTCTCTCTTATTCAGCCATGCTCAGTTTCATTTTCTTTCAATTCCTGTCAGAATGTCCTGATATGAGTGTGGGCTCTTTCCGATGTCCGTTGTTGACCGCATTTTTGTATCTCGCACCTTCTCATGCGTAGGCGTTTTAACCTTAAGCTATACTGCCGTTTCTACTCAAAGTGGAATAAGGCTGAGCATATGCATCTCATGTGCCAGTTGACAGTCAATGTTGTATCAAAATGACATTTGCAAGTTATGTATCAAAATGGCATTAAAAGAGTGTTTTTTAAGCTAGAGTGCCTTAAATAGAAGGAATGCAGTATTGGACATTATTATTGTAGAATGTGTTTTGGTCCACATTTTCATTCTGATTAATAATTGCTTATAATATCATTTGACATTTGGCATAAGACTGATAGTAGATTGTCGGTTACTGAACTGGAATGTCATCGGCTTGAGATAAATTTCTAACCAAGATTTGCTATATATGTGTTCTAAGTGAACGTTAAATACATTACAAGCATTTCGCTTGAAAAATAAATTATTTGTCTTCATTATATAATGTGGTTTAAAATTTAGTGTTTATTTAATAATAGTATCGAATAACACAATAGCATGAAAAGTAATGTATAAATAATTATGACCAATTCTGTCGAGATTGGGCGTTCATCCAATTTTATGGTGTGCAATTTTGGAGGGAAAATGCTGGTTCAAACCTATTCAAACAACCGATGAAATTTCAAAATTACAAGATCCTTCCATTCTAAAATGAGATGTTAGTTTGTCTAACTAAAACTTAAGTTGTGACTCTGAATGAAGGTGATGTTTTCTTTATTGGTATCATCAGTTTGTGCTGCGTCATACTCTGAAATCTTGAATACAATTTTCTTCCGGATATGTTCGTTAGATCGAACTTTCTTCTAAATCAGCATAAGGCAATTTATACTATAGAAAAAATAATTATTTGAAATCAAATTCCTTATAAAAAGTTCATTCTTTAATAAGAAATTAATTTTTATCCAACGATTTAACGAATTAGCTGAAATTTTAAATTTTGCAGAGTAGAAAGACATCTTGCATTTCATAAAATCAACCCTTTATTCTTTTAATGCCTTCCAGTGAAATTTCTGGATTCCTGCTCGAAGAGTAAGTACTCCTAGTTTTTATTTACCCAAAATATTTACTATATTTGTTAGTTTGCTTTTATAATGTGGTGGTGCGCGTTGGATCTCGAATGTCCGTCACTTTGATGTGGATTCAGGAAGATTGTATTATCTTTATCAACGTTTCACAATGACGTAAATAGTGCTGAAGAGAATTTAGTTTGGCTTCAAAATTAAATCTTTTTACATTTCAACAGACACATTTTATTTCCATTTTGTTTACGAATTTCACAAAAATGGAAGGTTTCTTTTGTTTTAAATTAAACATATACAAGTTCAAAACATGCTGAATATCAGCAGAAATCAGATGTCACTTGTTTTAAAATATAGTTATTTGCCTATAATGACTACTTTTATCGATGATAAATGACCACGAGATCGAAATGATAGAATTTGTGATTGCTCTCCAAAATGTAGGTAAATGGTTTCCGATTCCTGTTTTTAATTTTTTTCTTCTTTTTCTTGTGTGTTTTTACTCCCACCCACGGGTTCTTGTCGACAAGTTGATGAATGCTCACCGAACTTGTTTTCGTCAGTTGGCAATACTCCTTTGAATAAAAAAGGGTCAAGGTACGAATGGACGATGCTTACCGATAGAACAACGACACCCAGCAAACCCACCAATCATTACTATCTGGATCATATGACAGGTTCGTACCCATTATTTAAAAAAATTACCAAAAAGTTTTTGAGCTAAAAACTAACTATTTATTAAAAGAATTATTTGGAGCGAAAGATTTCACACCAACTCTCTTCGTACAAATTTCTTGATTCAATTTCGATGTGGTACAGCTAAACCTTTCAGTATGGCGATCTAGTTAAAACGTCGTTTCTTCCTGAGTTCTCATTCATTTAAATGTACAACGTAGTTTAGTTTTTAGTTTAGCTATATTAACGTCCTGTTGTAAAGCAACACTAGGACTATTTTGGGACGGACATCGCAATTTTGAACCGCGGTCAGATGACGAGGGTGACATTATTTTTTTTGAAGATCACATTTCAAAAATTTGTAATAGTACCACAGACTGAATAGTGATATTTTCACATTTTTGTGATTTAAATAAATAAAATGTTCCTTTACTTTTTTGTGATTCTTTATATACTGTTGTAATTTATAAGTTACAAATTATTTTTGTGATATTTACACCCTCTAATAAAACTGGCAAATAAAACAAAGAAACACCTGTGTTTTCTTTTCTTTTCTAAAATTTCTAATACCGGTATTAAAACCAGTATCCCGGTATTAAAATCTTAAAAATACCGAATACCGGTATTGAACTTTTGGTCCGATATTGCAATCCCTAACAGCAAACCCACTATATATATATACGATATAACTCACAATGTGAATCACATTTCGTTGTTATACATTTTGTGATTTTGTTAATAATTACAAGCTCTTTGAATAAATTCCGATAATAAGAATTATGTAGTATGTAAACTCCAAGTATATTTAGTGCATTAAAAGTACGCGCTTTTATTTCATTTTTAATTATCACGAAATGTTTTTCAATTATTTAAAGTGTAGAATTAAAAAAAATTATGAAATTTTGAAACTAATTATTATTGGCTGATTTCAAAAGCATAATAGTATACATATAAATAAATGGCCTTGTAAAAAGAAGACCTATACCACTCTATTATACAATTAGATTTATCCCATGAGAATTATACTTACACACTGCCAAATTAATCAATTTTTAAATGTCCGAGGCAAGCTATTTTATCACCTTTGATTACAGCTGCTATGTCGTAATGAAATCTGAAACTACAAATAAAATTATGAATTCCTTGACCTCATTTAATCTGCTTCAAAAATCAAGTTAATTTGTAATATATTTATAATACTTATAATGTAATACTTTTTTATATGTTGATATCAGTTATAATCCTAACTTCAACAATTATTCCATCTTAAAGAAAAGAATTTTTTTCCTAATCTTAAAATTTTTCTTCTGAATAGAAAATGCCATCTCATACAATAAAAGGATAAACCAGGAAGAATTTAATTTAAAAGTAAAAAAAACGGTAAATGCAGTTATTTCTTTAGATTTTTTCTAAGATTAAGAATTTTCGAATATTGAGTGATACTTGTGTTCTCATTTCATAGTAAATTCGTAATATATTGTTTATTTCGTTTTATAAAAGAGAACAATCACAATACTTAAGATACTAAACACTTTCAGCATGTATAAATACAATTTTTGATGCACAAAATTTGGAAAAAATAAAAAACTAGTAACTCTTTCTGAAATATATATATATATATATATATATATATATATATATATATATATATATATATATATATATATATATATATATATATATATATATATATATATATATATATATATATATATATATATATATATATATTTCAGAATATATTGTTTATTATTGATATATATATATACATTATTCTTTCCGTTGATATATTAACTCATTAAATATCTACTAATAATATAGATAGAAATATGCGAGTGTCTGTGTATATTCTACAGGCCAGACTGTGTAACTTAGAGATACCAAACTTGCCGTATAGTTGATTTGAAGAGTTGGTGTGATTTTTTGAAATTTTAAATAGAATTTTAGTTGAATAAAAAATAAGTGACATAAAAATTTTGACATTTTTACTTCTACAATTTCTGAAAAGAAAATAGACAAAAAATAATTTTTGAATCATTTTAAAATTTTAAAAAAATATTTTAATGATATTAATTTAATATTCCTGCAATTGTTTGCCCAATTTCGGCCATTTTTTACAACTATATTTTAAATCTAATTTTAACAATACAGAACATTGTTACTCTGACATTCAAACCGTTTTCATTAAATATTAATTTAATTAAATAATTATATATATATATATATATATATATATATATATATATATATATATATATATATATATATATATATATATATATATATATATATATATATATATATATTGAAGCAGAATGCAGGTTTGACAAGCAGTAAAGAGACTTTGTATTTTTAATTTCGTTTTATTCTCTCCCGGGTGATAGGCATGATTTATTTACAAGATGCAATGCGGCACAAAAGCAGAAGTCAAGAAGGAAGGGAGGACGAAACAAATGATCACTTGTCTTATATAACATGGGATTTCCGGCCACGTGGCGACTGAATACATGTGTAGACTGATTGCGCAGTAATTTTTACAGAGTTTCATACGTGGAATGAGATCAGGAAGTAATAGAATATTTTACTATGGGCTCAATTAAGATAAAGTTTTGGAAATTGATTTGGATTACATTCAGAGTTTAATATATATATATATATATATATATATAAGTAACCAATCTAAAGTAAAAAATATTTTGAAACGAAACAAACGAAACAAAGTAGTTTCGGAATCGCAACTAAAAATTATTTCTTATTCAAACTAAAACCAAAAAAGGAACAGGAAAAACTTATAGTATTTAAAGAGCGCAAATGCAGCTACTTCTAAAACACAGATGAATTGATACAAAAGTATTAAAATCAAGTTTATAGGAAAATCAAATAAACCAAATTAAAAAAGAATCAGGCCTTTTCTTCTTTTTTTATTTGGTTTATTTGATTTTCCTGTTAACTTGATTTCAATACTTTTGTGTATATATATATATATATATATATATATATATATATATATATATATATATATATATATATATATATATATATATATATATATATATATATATATATATATATATATATATATATATATATATATATATATATATATATATATATATATATATGTGTAACATTATTTTATGTAAAGCATGATGCAGTTTGAAGACAGTGAAGATACTTTTGATTTCGTGGCGTCGTTTTCATTTCATTTTGAAGAAGCAGGCATATGTACAAGCGATGAACACACAGAATGACATAGAAAGAGAATGAGGAAAAAGCTCTTGGGCATTTTATCCCTGATCTTATATAACCCATGGTTTTGATAGGGAAAATATTTCTTTACAGTGCTAATGTATTATGAGATTTCGATAGGGATTTTCGCTACACGCGTGGACAAGGTAGGGGAAACACAGGGAGATTTTTAAAAAAGAATTTGCCTCATCAGCTTTATTTTGTCTTTTCACGCGGAGTGTGGGAAAGTTAGTTTTAGCTGATTCAGCAGTTTAACAAAGCTTCTCTTGAATTAATTAAGTAGAGATCGTGGAATTGGATCACGAAATAAGAGAATGTTTTAGAATGAAGTTACTATGGGCTAAATTAAGATAAAATCTTGAAAATTGATTAAATTGAAATTAGAGTTAAAATATCATTATATATATATATATATATATATATATATATATATATATATATATATATATATATATATATATATATATATATATATATATATATATATATATATATATATATATATATATATACAAGGCGAATAAAAAAAGGGAAGTTACAGTGCAGTGAAAGTTAAATGATAGATGAATGGGGAAGTGTATTTTTAATATTATTTGATATTATAAGACTGGTCTCAGTTAAAAATTTCGAGCAAATAATGAACAGAACGTATTATCCATCCGAACCAACTGGTCGCCAAAGGTGACATGTAAAGGATAAATTGATAAACAACTTCAACTACACTTTAAGACAATCCTACATATCATTTATTCTATCCGCATTCCTTTTTTTTTCTCAATTAATACGAAACATAACTAATAAATCACCTATATCTTACGTAGTATGCTCAGTTTACCTTGCAGTACATTATTTGAAATTTGTTAAAAAATAAAAATGTTGTCATTTTGTTATGCCAATAATGTTTAATGTTATCAATTCCAGCATACTATTACTAAAAATAATATATATATATATATATATATATATATATATATATATATATATATATATATATATATATATATATATATGATGATTCCATACAATTTCACGACAACCAATTATATCCTTTAATTTTCTTCAGCCGTTTAAATCTTTCAACCCTACTAACATATAGAGTAATTTTGAAGAAGAACTTTTGTCTTACTGACCAGAAATTCAAATACTAAACAGAATATCACTTCTGGATGATAGTTTGCGGAAAATTGCTGTCATACCACGAATTAACTTCTCACGATCCGATACAATTTTGTCTTTTCCAAAAACTAAAAAACATTTTTCAATAAAAGTTATTTTCGAAGGAATATCCATAAATCCTAGGGACAAATCCTTCAAAGATTTGAATTTTGCTTACCAAATTCTGTATTCATTCATGTACAGCATTATGCACACTTTTCTTAAGTCGATAAATCCAATATCAATAATTGAGAACGACAAAGTAATCCAATATTATTGTGTTCTGGCAATAAATATTGTATACAAAGAGGCATTTTAAATAAATAAAAAAATACTTTCACATAAGTAAACTATCCTTGCTGTTTCGAGCATATATTTCACCGAGTATTTAATTTTAACAAATCAAAAAATGATAGCTGTGTTTGGAATGGAGTTTGAATATGTTTAAGCTTGGCTGGATTTTTCCAATTTATATGTGATTCTACTACCAAATATAGTTCTTTATGATAAGTAGATTCGAAGAACTCTGAAATTCAAATATTCATTCTAACCCTGCAGTCATAGAATTTGTAAAAATTTTAGGAGAGAATTTTAGAATTTAGGTGTTTCAGAAAATCAACTTGAAGTTCAGAGGCTTGGCATAATTTTGTTTCAGTATTCTTATTCTACTTTAAAAAGATATTCTTCTACTTTTTTAGAATTTTTTCCGTGAGGTATTCTCAAGCATATCTCTTCTAACATAAGAGAGTTCAATAAAAATGATGGCAGAATTTCAGAAGCGAAATCTTCAAAAATTTTATTCATTGTCAATAAATTTTCCTTTAGTTAGTCTAGTTTTTTAGGTAGTCATATTATGAATTTTAACTTTATAATTCTAATTCGAGAGCTGAACTTGGTGTCATTCACATGAGCTATAATTAGAAAAAGTATAAAAGTTATAAAAAGAAAAAAAAATAATTAAAAAAAGACATTGATAAAAAATCAAAGACAGTAGTGGTTTGGAAAATTTTTTTCACAGAAATATAATAACTTTCATTTTTATGTAAAATCTAACTATATTTTTTTGTGCAACAGTTGCAAAAATATTTCTCTCTTCTAACTATCAGAAAGTTTAGTTGTAAGTATATTTCAGAGAAAAGGATCTTAATTTTTTTTTCTGATAAGTCAATACGAAATATTTATGATATTTTGTATTACATATTATACACACACATATATACAATACAATAGATTTGCGTAGACAACATTAGAAGTGTAATTTATTTACTAAAGATTTGACATGGTAATTAAAGTTTTAAAAAAATCAGATAAAATACTTTGATCAAAATTTAACGAATTGCATTCCTGACTATGGATGGACTCCAATATGTTTTCTGTTTGGGAATTTTGCCCAAGAAACTTCGCATATCTTTCTTGAATGCCAAATCGCAGGAATAGGGGGCCAAATGAGTGACACTCTACATTGGTTTTAAAACGGAGAATATCCTTTATTTGGAATATAAAAGATGCTGATACAACATTTTGAAGAGAACCATGAAGCTCATTGAAATTCGGCTATTGAACTAAGACAGTGGAAGATAAAGTAATTTAGCTTTGAAATGCATAGATAAAAAGCTTTGCTACATATAGATATACGTTTTCTTATTAGCATCTGACAGTTTAAGAACTTGTGCTATTTATTCAAGTGACAATTATGCAACGTCGAATGCAGAGAACACCAGTTTTCCGGACGAATGACAGTTCGATCTCATCTGTCGATAGTAATCCTCTTGCGTCACTGTCTAGACTAATTAGCATTATTAGTCAAATGTTATTAGTCAACTGTTCTACTTTAGTCACAGAAAAATCTCAGGCCAATATTTATCTTGGATGATTGAATTATTTTATTTTGAAGCTTCATTAACAGTTGTTGTATCTATTGTTCAAGATAATAATAACTATTCTGTGAATTTCACATATGTAAAGGAGTCAAAGAAAAATAAATTCATGTTATTTTTATGATGAAATTTACTTTATAATGTATTGATACGGCTTATGTAATATTTTAGCCTATTTATGAGGGATATTCTTCCAAAGGATCAGACTCTTTAGCCATCTGGTGTCTGGTGCTTTAGCCATCTTTTAAAACAGATAATTTAGCTAATGTCATCTATAATATAAGATAATTTAGCGAATGTCATCTATAATATAAGATAATTTAGCGAATGTCATCTGTAATATAAGATAATTCAGCGAATGTCATCTGTAATATAAGATAATTTAGCGAATGTCATCTGTAATATAATTCAGCGAATATCATCTGTAATATAAGATAATTCAGCGAATGTCATCTGTAATATAAGATAATTCAGCGAATGTCATCTATAATATACGATAATTCAGCGAATGTCATCTGTAATATAAGATAATTCAGTGAATGTCATCTGCAATATAAGATAATTCAGCGAATGTCATCTGTAATATAAGATAATTTAGCGAATGTCATCTATAATATAAGATAATTTAGCAAATGTAGTGATTGTAATCCATTAATTTAAAATGCTTCTAAATTCAAAATCACTGAGGATCGGGTTTGAAGTATTTTAACTTTCTTTTATACGAAGTATACAAATATAAAGTACTACAGTCATAAAAAAAATTCGAAATTAAGATTATAACAAATATTCTCGTTTCAAACCTCCCTGAATCCGAAAAACATATTTTTGAAAGTATGCAAATCTGTCTCGTCGTCTATCAGCATGTGAAATCGTCTTGAACTAGATAAATGATATTTGGTATATAGACTTTACATCACATTTGTAGATTTCAGTATTTGAATGAAATACATCAGAAGAAAACCTGTCTGTCCATCTATCCGAGTGCCAATGAGCACATTAACTTCAAAAGTTAAAAAGCTAGATAAATAAAATTTGATATACAGATATTGCATCTAAAATCAAGATTTCTATCAAATTTTGAACTCAAATTTCTGAAAATCTCTAAAAAAAACATCAATATTTCGTAACTATTGTTCGCCAATACCATGCAAGGCATTCGCAACTGTATTCATGGCTTGTAATTTTATGCGAGGAGGGAGGGCGACTGACTTTTGTTTTTTAAATAAAAACTCAGAGAATAGGTTATGAAACAATCTGGGACTCAAATAAGTGACAAGAACTTTAAGCCATTTATTAAATGGAGGTAACTGGGACTTATACCACTACGGTTGATTTTAGTTAAAACTACCTTTTCAAAATTCGAAGCTGTCTTAGAGGTTTATTTAGGCTTTATATTAAAAAAAAAAAAAGAAAACTCTTAATACTTGTATTTTTACTTGAAAATAAATAAGTAGATAAAAAAAATCTAGATTTTATTTTTTTGTTAATATTATTCAGTAGTTGCTCATAGATAAGAAACAAAAAATAAAATTTACAAAATGGAAGCATTTTTTAAATTTAATAATTTAATGATTTTATTTTTGTTTAATATAAATGCAATGTTGATGAACTATAAAAAATAGAGAAATAACCTTATTCAAATTTTTCTTTTAGATGGAATTTAGATTGCTTTTAGATTAGATTTTAGACTGAATTGAATTAGAATTGATTATAATCATGAAAAGAAGGAAAACTTCTTTAAAAAAAAATGTATTTGAACAAGAATATTTTGCAAATTCTTCAAAATGTTTGTTCTGAGGCGACATTCATAAATCATATTTAAAGGATAATAATAATAAAAAATAATGAAAGACTACATAAAACGTGCATACATATGTAAAAAAAATTAAATTATAAAGAATGTAAGTGTATAAAAATTATCTTAATTATCTTGTACGGAATTTTTCAAAGTAAACTTGGAGTATGCAAGTAAAGAAAATTTTGTCTTGCTAATAATTATCAATTCAAGAGCTGCGGCAATGAATTCAATTTATTTAAAAATTCCCCATGAAAGTAATAATCATTCAGTATTGGTCTATGAGGTAAGTGATTAATCTTGTAAATTACAAACGATTATCTGAGTAATTATGTTTATATTGAAAGGTTATACTTCTTATGTTCCTTTTTCGTTTGTAATGTAAACAATTTTTACCAAAATTTTTTAACCAAATATTTTTAACCAAATAATCTATAAAAAATCGACTAAATTAACATCAAAACAGTTTAAGTTCCAACTAAAGGGGCCATGGTAACCGAGTGGTTTTGAGTTTGTAAAGTGATAGCTGTGGTTTAAAGTCTAGATTTCTCAACACACCATGTTCCCGATGTGAATATTGTATATTCATTGTGGTTTTGGATCAAACATTCTCATTTGCTATTGCATGGAAATTCTTTACTGATTCAGTAATCCTCATAATCTGACTGTAATAAAAAAGTGAGTCGAAACATCTGAGAAAATTGATCTGAAACAAACGATGTTTTTGAGGAACAAATTGGCTTCCAAAGGCATTTAGTTTACTTTTATATATTTTTAAATTTTGCCAAGTAAGCCCTGCACTTTATCATAGTCAGAGGTTTTGGTTGTCCGTGTTCCCAAATGTTAGAAATCCAGAATTGAAGTTCAAGAAATCTAATTAGTTTAGTTTACACATTTTCTTTATTACATTAAAAAAACTCATAAGGCTCTTTTTAAACGACATTTAAAGAGCTGAAAATTAAATTTAGTATTGCTAATGCCATTCGTTTGATGAAAACCATTTTAAGACAAAATGATCGTTGAATCGAAGTGTAATAACTTGCAAATGAAATACATTTATCCCTGCAGCAATAATAAAGAACATATGAAAGAATTCTTAGAATTTAGTGAGTAAAATTTAATGCAATAAAACGGCGGGGCGGTAAAATGTCTGAGTCACATCAATGTAGCAACATGGCAACTTGAGAAAGGTACAACGCACGTTGATTCTTAGAATTGAATTCAACTGAAAATAACCAAAGAAATAAAATCAAATTTTTTTTATCTAAAGAATTGTAACAATCGTGTATAATTTTCAGTAACAGGTAAATTGTTACGAAATTTTCAGGGGACAAATTATATGTGCCATTATATTTTGAGTTGGAATAGTATCACGCAATGGAGACTTGAGGTCAACGACTCTTTCCGGGCAGTTTCAAAATCTTATAAAACTCGTTCAGCAATATCAGAGAAAGTGTGCGAGGCCCTGGGTTGGATTTTCCGAAGGGCAGGATAGAAGAGAGTTTCGCAAGCCTCCTCCGGTCGTCGACCTGACGGCCATTTCTGTCAGACGACCTTCTGCGCTTGCCTTTCACTTTTACTGTTGGCTTCAAGGTGGTACATTTGAGTAACAGTTCACGGGAAAGGCGGGCGGCGATTCCACCTTTCACTTGACTTTAGGAAGTAATTAAATCAGAAATAGTTTTTTAAAATTCTCCCTGCACTGTAATTTGCATGCAAATTTGAAATTCTTTTTTGAAAGGTTGAAATGCAAAGTAGATCAAGTTCATTTTCTGGGTTTATTCGAGTTCGTGGTCTTGTCCTCAGAATAGTTGATACTTCTTGGGTTATTAATCTACGCGATTTCACGCGATTCAGGAAAACTAGAATTCTTCATTATGGAAGAATTGGCAAGTAAGGCCACGGAAGATCAGATTAAGTATGATAAACTATGTAATAAAAGAAGGTTATATTAATGGAAGCAAGATCTATTTCGTTTTTCACACAGTTTTATACTTCCGATGTTGTGGGGTTTTTTATACTTTATCTATATAAATAATGGCTAGATTAAAACTTTTTTACTATACAAAGCGAAAAAATAATTTCAAACACTTTTGCAATGCAGTGAAATGCTCTTAATATGCTACTCCATAACAGCAGTAACCACCAAATTATTTATTACTAGCCGCCTTTGGCGACCAGCCGGTTCGCCAATCTTAATGTTCGTTTAAATTTTAATAATTAAATATTTTACGCTACTTTAATAGATTCTTCATCAAAATATTTAAAAACTTTTAATTTTGATAGCCATATAATTCACTCATAATATTATAAATGCCTTCAGTCATAACGTAATATTATCTCTCTCATTTTCTGTTAGCTCCCGTAGAATTTATGCTTTAAATTAAAGTGGAAAGAATTAATCTGCAATTAATATCGTAATATTTTTTACTGAAACAAAGCATTTTTTTATAATATGATTACTGATAACAGAGTCAGTGAGCGTTTAAACTTTATGGGCACTAAAGAATATCTTTTTTAATTTATGTAATATCTCAAGACTTTGTCAACAAAATTTTCTGAAATTCATCATGAACAGATCGATTAATTAACAATGTTTCATTTTAAATGCATCAAACACTAAGAAAATAAAACGAATCGTTTAAAATAATCGGTCGAACACAGGTTTAAAAAAAGTACTTAAAAAACGATGTACTTAAAACTATAAGCATATACAAAAAATATATAACTAACATAAATACAATTTACTTAATCCAAACGCTTTCAAGTTGAAATGATACGCTTGCAAGCTCTCTTGCCATCTAACGCAGACCGAATCTTGTTGGATTGGCCTTGATAATCATTTTAAAGTTAATGAAGAACCAAATTTAATGCCTCGACTTTTAAATTATTTCATCGCAAGAACATATCACTTCCGCGTTGCTATGTTTTAACCGAGTCAAAGAAAAGAAAACACACCAATTCGCCGAATAAAAGGGAGAAATTGGCTGAAATTCGAACCTATTATTTGATACCTCTTGCTTGATTCGAACCTCTAAGTAGAATGTTAATGTTAAGTATGATTTGCCATTGCTACTTTATTTTTAAAATTTACTCTTAATTATATGGCAGCAGCAATATGTTCTCAAACATGTATTAAAATGTAAAAGGGAAGTGTGGCAATCAAGTAATAAAAGCTATTAAAATATTAATGTAACATATACTTAGATACATTAAAAACAATTATTGATATTAGAAAATATTGCATGAAATGAAATTGGTATCACCGAAAAGTTTATTTTTTGAATTTTAAAATTAAAATCGTTGTTGAGCAATGATATGCTTTAAAATTATTAAAGAAAAATATTTGCGCAATTTTTAATTAAAAATTCACTTATATTAAACATTTTTTAGTCAGCAACTACTATCCAAAAAGTAATAATGTGCCAAATTTGGTAGTTCTAGATCCAATAGCTTACCATGTAGAGCATTTTGAATATTTTTTTTTTTCATAACGCACATTACTATTTACATATAACATACCACCTTACAAAGATTACCAAATTAAAATTCCAGATAGAAATCCTCGTTTTTTAAGGAACTTCACCTAAAACAGTTCAGTAATCTTAATACAATAAAATAACTGATATCTGCTGTGTTTATGACTCATTTTAATTATATCGAAATTTTATTTCATTCCTTTCCTTTAATTCTCTTTACTTAATCTTAATTTTCTGAGCACTGATATATTTAAAAAAATTATTAAACTAGAACGTTGATGATTTTATTTAAATGTATTATGAAAAAAATCGACATTATAAAATTATAACATCGATAATAAAAATGTTTTTATACATACCTTAATTTCATATAAAATTTTTGCTTGAATTCTTTGAATTCAATTTAAAATGTTGAATGTTTTTTGAAAAGAAATTCCTTTAAAGAAAGTTCATTGCTTATAAACTAAAAGAAAATGATTTACTTATTATATTGTTAGAATATTCATATTACCTGAACTTAATATTATTTTGTAATTCGATATAGCTCAAATCAAAATGCTTTATTCAGGGAATAATTATTTAGCTATATTTTTATGCCATATTTGAAATGCTTGTTTTGTGCACATAAGGAGAGTAAATGTTGGTTTTCCTAAGTTGAGTTTGAAAATGGATATTTGTTGTTTTGTTTTTCAAATATTTTCATTATTTTTAAAGTGTTTAGAAATTATAACTCGCTTTAATTGGAAGGCTTTAATTTGGAAATCTTTAATAAATCTTGTATTATTCCACTGCTATCTCTGTTTCTTTATATTTAATTAAAAAAGCAAATAATTTAAAAAAAATGTAATTCATAAAATAACTTCGCGGCAATTATTGTGAAAAAATTAACTGTGCATATTATGTGAAGTATACTGTACGTTATCTTATGCTTTTATTCTCTTGCGTTATTGGTAAATATTCTGTACTTTATCTCATACAAGATAGACAATGAATTCTGAGAGCGAATTACGATAGCACATTGGATGTGTATCAAGAGAGCTTGAATGACTCTACCAACAAAATAAAAGAAAGGTCTTGCGAAAATTGGACTAAACAAAATTTCTACCTCAACCAGAAAAGACCAAAACCGCTCCATTAAATTGAATTGTTTAAAAGCATAGAAATTCATAAACTGAAAAGTTCATGATTTTTCCACAAAACAATTTTGCATATAATCCATGTTAGTTTAAATAATATTCAATTTATAATGCAAATACAAGAATTATTCACTTCAGAAATTAACGACTGGTTTAATGAGACAAAAGTTGATATCGCAGATTTAAATTTTAAAAAAACTAATTCAACGTTATTATCTATTAGGGACATTAAAATTTTTCCAAAAAAGTGTTGAAATATGGTTTCCAAGGAATTAATAACAAATTCTGCAAGTTCACCATGTGCCTTATATTCCCCATTTACCTACAAGATCCGAAAGGAACAAGGCTTTTATTTATTTTTGTTAAATATTTTAAGATTAAGAATACTATTAAAATTGCTGACAGTGATTTTTCGAACACATATACCGCTTTTCTTTTCATTTTACGATGAACGCTATCATTTACCCATAAGTATTAATTGAATACACAGCTTAGTTCTGTGGTAATGGGATGACTAGCTGTATTTTTTAAAAAAGTATTAGTTACATAGTACATTAGCAAAGATCAATGTAATGGAAATCTTTACATAGCGCAGAATGTTCTTTCAATTGATGAAAGTCCTTTAATCTATTGGAGATATTTTTCCTTCCAATTTTCATTCATTTTATTACTTTGTAACACTATATACACTTTATGAAAACAAATGAACAGGTATGCCTTAAATAATTTTAGCATTACTTCTTCATTTTTAGCATTAATCTGCTTTTGTGAGATTATATTACCTGGTATATCGATTATATATCAATTCTTAAGTAGCTAAACGAGAGAAATATTGAGAAATACGGCTCTGTGTACTTTATGGTTGGAAGAAAATATTGAATGAAGGTCAGTTCACGGATATCCTATGGAAACAGCGTGTTACCGAGTGCAATGTTGCTGCAGTTCTTTTGTGGTTGTTCTTTAGTGATTTACCATGCAAGGGGATTTTCCTATGCAGTCACTGCAAGAATGAAAGAACTTGAGGTAACTTGACCTTCAATACTTTCCTTTTGACGCTAGAATAGACTTTACATCCGGTACTCTATCAATCACCTTTAACTTTATTTAAACGATCAGAAGAAAAGTAAATTTTAATCACATCAGACTTAAATATAGAAATTGTCATTTCAAAATTTATTGGCATAAAGCTATTTATTATAAATGCAGAAAATTAGTTTTATTATCTTATTACGCGATTACTGAAAATTTTATTATAAAATGTAAAATATGAATTTTATAAAACAGATAAGTCATATTTTCCTTTGAAAATTTTTGAATTTTCAATCTGTGTTAGAGTAAAAAGGGGGAAAAAATGCAACAATAAATGTGTAGCATATAAGCTTAACGATTTTAACAATATCGCCCAAAATTTATGCAACTAGGTAGGTTTTCAATCCTTATTTTTACAATTCCAATTGTGGGGCCACGATGACCTGATGGTAAGGTCTCGGTTCGGAACAGAAGGCTTTAGGCTCGAGACATGCTTCTACCGAACAACCGCCGTGTAAGTGGGTCTTGTGCACGTTAAATTCGTCGGGGTCAAACGTTCTTCCTCTAGTATGATGTGGAAATTTGGTGAGGGGGTGCCTGCTCAGATGTCATCCTCATAATCTGACCGCGGCTCAAAATTACGATCCGTCCCAAAACCTAATGTTGCTTTAAAAAGGGGTGTTAATGTAACTAAAGAAATACTAATCGTAAAATTTTATCTAAGCATCATTGTCTATCTATCTATTATCCATTTATCTAAGTGCCTATTTATCCAGTTATAGGTAGTAAAAAGTTGAAATTCTAAAAATAGTCTTGAATTTTTGCATTATTATTGTTTTGCAATAAATAATTTTAAATCATATTTTTGCAACACTTACAGTGAAATGTTATCAAATATCAGCTTTAATTTATAATCCAATTTATTTTAGACTTTTAAAACTTCTCAGCGTGAAATTGAATAAATAGTCGGATTATTTTGTTGACCATTGTTTTGTAATAGATAGAAATTTTAAAAAGTAAGTTATCAAAACTAAACATTTAATCCCTGAGAAACCTTTTTCAATACTTGCATTAACTGTGATAGAGAACTTAAAAACATAACAGCTCAAATTATATCAACGAAAGAGCTAGTATTTTAGATTATTAGAAACCAAATACTAATAAAAGTTAATTCCAAATTAATAAGTGTAATTAGTACATTTCGTTTATCATATATGCAATCGTCATACTTGATGCTTATGTTAAACTGCTTATTTCAGTTAAAAAGAAACGTTATAAAAAATGGCATTTTATGTAAATTAGGCAAATGAAATCGATTTTTTAGATAACACTACCTTATTCGATTAATACAAATCCTCATTTTTAGAGTTAATTAAAGCTCGAGGGAAAACAGGCAATGTATTCATCGTTTCCCTTTTAAGTGATGATTAACATAACAGACGTGTAATAAATTATTCGATCCATTCATTAATTTTACTTAATAGACCAAACCATTATGATTTATTTAATATTTTGATTAAAAATTTCGTCTTCTACTTGCTGTGTCTCATTATCGAAAGCATTTATAAAAGTCTTTTCAGAAAAGTAATCTTTGGGTTATTCATTAAATAATGCACTTCACACCTCATTTAATTAGTAACTATTCTATTAAAATTGCATAGCTGTTATAGCTTTCTTCGATTTAAAAGGCAAAGATTCTGTTCTCTTTCTTTATAATAAAAATATTATAAAAAATGTTTGAATCACTAATTCTTAAGAAAAGAATGAATCATGTCGAAAATACAAGTAGGAATAGCTCTCCGTACTAATTTGTAATTCATTGAACTTCATGCAAAAAGAAAGAAAACGTGACTTGGCAGCATAGTGTAAAATAAAATGAAATTAAATTCCATGCGCGGTGATGCTTATCATGTGATATAATTCTACATAAATTGACGCTGTTTAAGCATGGGACTTCATAATGCTTACTGCAGATTCTGAACAAAACTGCTATCATTCCACCACTTAAAAGTCAAAAGAACTAAAATTTGTGCAGTTCTGTTTTGCATACATTAAAAAATTAAATGATATCAAGATATTTAAATGATGTACCAATGAATGAACCTTCGAATCTATTTTATAGTTGAGGTTTTCTTCAGAATATTGATATTATGGTGGAATCAATTTAAAATTGAAATAAAAAATATATATAATAAATTTTGCTTGAATTACAGTTTTCTTAAAATTAACACTCATAATTTTTATTACTTTTCCACAATTTTCCGTAAAAGATAATTTATACTGATGTCTCTTTATGTTACAGTAAAAATTTGAATCTCTTCGTCACACTTAAGTTCTTGTTTTTCCCATAATCCTCCTGGTTCATCCTGGTTAACCTTTGATCTTAGTCCAACTGACATTTCAACTCTGATTATGATGTCTCTTTAAATTTATTTCCATTTCTAATTGAAAAATTAAATATTTAGTTTATTCCAGATTTTATCAAATGCTTTATTGCAAGCATTGGTCATACTTATTTGATACTGAAAAAATACTTTTAAGAATTATTCTTGGGTTAGAATGGGTATACGAACATAAAAAATTTTTAGGAACACACTTTTATTAGAGCACTAAAAAGTAGATTGTTTTATTTTAATTATTTCCTACCTTTTAGTCTCAAATTTATAACTTCAAATTACAAATATTAAGGGAGTCCTGAAAGTTTTTCTCAAATCCATCATTATGTGACATCATTAGTGTGGAATAAAATATTAATTAAATAAATTATTTTATTGATAAATAAGTTAAAAATGTTTAAACCTCGGAGATACAAATGTGTAAAAAATTCACAAATTTTTAGCACATCGAAAAATGAAACAAAAAAAAATCGATAACAAGTTTCTAACTTTATTGGCATGAAATAAATTAAATAAAAGTAGGTAAAAACAAGTTACATAGGAATATTTTGAACTCTTTACTTTCAAATTTTTTATAGAGTCAGTTTTAATTCTTCTTTTATACTTAGTTATAAAATTAATAGAACGGTTTGAAACGAAATTCCTTCTTTGAAATTTTTACAAAGAAGTGAAAATTGGATTAATCACCTGAAATAGCGTTTCGCAAGAGGAAATAATGTTTCCAGTCATTCGCTCCTTCTTTTTACCTTCTCTTTTGCCGCGCAAATAAGGTAATAAACTAGTCTCTTTCGACAAACCACACATGACTTATTTGTTATCAGTTGAGGCGAAATAAAAGCATTCTGTTTCTTTTCATTATTTTCACAACCTTTCGTGGTCATTTATCCTTATTACAACTCAGAGATACATACTGTAATAAAGAACATGTTTTAAAAACATGCTGTTCATTTTATGTTTAACTTGGATTTCATCATGCTTTGTCTAAAGAAAGGACTGAACATTTTTTTTAAAAGCACAGACATGCATTCGCATATAATTAAAAAATACTTGATTATAAATTTTTTAAAATTAAAAATCCATTCAGGAGTATTTTCCATCAGCTTCCTGATATGCTTCCACAATATGGCACATTTTGTGTTTTAACTTAATAGTATGATTAAGAGAATTGAAATTACATTTTGATTTTTTGCCTTTAATTTGACTAGAACTAAAATATTTTATAACTATATTTAATAATTTTACTAAATATAGTTAATATGTAAAAACCACATTTAATTTATTGAACCTCTTAAGTTATTTAGCTTACATACACACGGACGGACAAGTTAATACTACATGACCAATTTAAGCAAAAAATGTGTTGCAGATCTACAGATTTAATTATTAAACGGTATGTCAGATTTCAGCTATCCAGTTTGCAATGTTTCTGAGTTATAATTAATTTTTTTTAAAAAAATAGGGTCTTTAGCGACAAAGGCTATCATTCCCTAATACAAGAGAATTATTGATAATACATCCATAAAGCTTCAATGATGGAAAAAAATTTCCAAATAATGCTTATGAAAGATAGTTTTTTTTTTTTTTTTGAAAAAAATCTTTAGTGACGAAATTTTCAGATGATTAAAAGTGAGCTTGTTCCAAAGGTTGATTCTTTGAGTTAAGTACATAGTATATACGAGAATATGTCCAATCTTATGTTTTAAGTCCAATTTTTTTTTTTAGTAGACAGATGATGAGCATCCGGGTAATCAAGCGTGTTGTTATTGCATACTTTCTTCTATTTTCTACCAAGAAATAAAGGATAGAAAGAACGAAATATCTCCTAGAGCACTAATTCTCAACCCCCCCCCCATAACCTAAACCAGATATGTAATCATGTATGCCCTTACCCTGACTTGGGAAGATGACTCTTCTGGGTAGCACAGAATATCCCCAGGCAAAGAATTTTGAAATTTTAAAACATCAGGATGGTAAAAATTACACTGTAATGTTCTTTTACAATGCATTGACCTGTTAAAACACTTAAACCTCAGAAAATGGAAACAGTAAAATAATTTGAACTATAAATTCTCACAAAAAAAGATGCAGGATTAACGTACTCACTTTTTCTTTCAACCATGTTTTCAATCTTTAGAAATAGATATCATAAATCTCTCTAAAACTGAAACATATTATTTCATGGCGCGCATATACAGGCAGATAGAAGCTCGAAATATTTGCATGATGAAGCTCAGATAGAGCCTTGTGTTTTTCTGGATGATTATTATTGGTGAAAGTTCATTTGTCACATTTAAACATGCATAGGCTATAAAAATTGTTTTGTATTATATTCTGATAACATTTTAGGTCTTTAAGAAATTTTAATTCGACATCTGATAGTCATTAGATATATTCGACCCTTCTAGTTCAATGAACATCGCTTTCAGAATCCCCATTTATTCAGCAATTTTTTTATATGAGCTCCCGGCTTTCCTTGTGCAATTCTCGAGGTTCTCGTCGACTATCTGTAGCTCACAGATCACTGTTTGGGAGCCACTGTCCTAGAGTTTCTAGGTATTTGCTATTTTGATAAATTTGGAATGAGATTTTCTAGTAATATATGATTATATCTTCAACAGCAACCCACTGAAAGTACGAGTTCGATTCTATAACCGTTTTTGTGAAATTTTAAGTTATGCGTTCATATAACTAAAAATCTCGACAGTCTAATATAATTCTTAAAATGGTTTTTCTCGATCTTGCTTACCTGGATCTCGATATCAAAAACGAAGAAGCTTATAAAAACCTTGGGGTTATTTTTTTATTTTCTTATCTTCTAGAAAGTAAATAAATAAGTGAAAACAGAGGTACATAAAAATAAATGTATCTTCCCTGTCATTTAAAAAGTATAAGATAGCTAAATTATTTAATATCTTTTTATGGACATTTTTTATCTTTGAAAGATAGTATAACATAGTGAGATATACGGTTGTTAATTGTTGAAAAAAAGTACCTGTTAACACTGGTAAGAGTCTCTTTGTTGTAAAGAATGTTTCTAGAAAACTCTGCAGGTGGCTCTGCAGCACATGTTTTATAGCCTATCTTTTCTTAAAAATGGGATGCAATCACAGAAATTGTACCGAGATTTTCTAGTTCATGGTCATCTTCACTTTCAGAGGACAAATTCAACAGCCCATCATAGAAAAAAAAGTCTTTTATACGATTTTTTTTTCTTGGAAATCTTCTAGAAGAATCCATGGAAGACATTGGAAATCTAATGAATTACGGATAACTTACAATTTCAGCATTGCAAATATTGCAATTTTTCAGTGTAATTGGTGAAACATTTGGTGAAAAACTGAACATTTGTCGAGTGCAGTGTAAATTTGCGATAATCACGTTCTGGTTTTAAAGAAAATGATATTTAAGTTGGAGGAGCTGTGTTTTAAAATGCAACTGCACAGCTGAATAAAACTTTTGTCTTATATCAGGATTTATCTTTTCATTTATTTATTATATAATGAAGACAGCTATTGTAATTACGACTCAATGCTACTAAAATTCTATTTTATGTTTGTGCTATTCACAAATTAAATATATAAAAAAATTTGCATGTATGCACAAAAATATGCACAGAAATAAAAATACAAAAACTCTTTAAACTTCTTATGCTTTTGACAATATTAACTTGCCAGCTAATGTATACAAGTAACTCTCGCTACCTATGAAGGCCCTGTGGCCTGATGGTAGGGTCTCAGCTTGTGAGCCGTAGGGTTTCAAGTTCGTGACCCGATTCCACTGAAGAACCGTCGTATAAGGGGGTCTGTTGCACGTTAAATCCGTCAGACCAAACGTCTTCCAGCTGGTGGTGTGGAAAGGGGGGTGCCAGCTCAGGTTTCGTCCTCGTCATCTGACCGCGGTTCAAAGTTAAGAGGTCCGTCCCAAAATAGCCCTAGTGTTGCTTTAACAACGGGACGTTAATATAACTAAACTAAACTAAACTCGCTGTCTATGAAGTGAGCATTACATAATCAAATTTTTGGCTGAAGCAGTCCCTTTTCTATAAAATTAAGAACACAAATGGATAATATATGGAACATAAATAGATTGTCAAAATGGATAATATATTCGATGTCTACAGATATACTGGTTTTTAACTTTGAAACATTGGAATCCATATGTTTTTTTTTTTCATGCCATATTAATTTTGGGGTTATTCATATTTCAATTGAATGTCATTCCAATCTTTCATTGAAAAGTAGTACATCTGCCAAACTTGCTGGTAATTCCACGAAAATGGTCTTACGTTTTAAGCACCATACAATTTATTGACGATATTTAAATAGATTTTACATGAATTACTTTGCTTTTCTTATTTCATCCTGGTTTTGACTCACTTTTCACTTTCACTTTTCTATTTTCAATATTAAAAACTTGCCTTCATAGAATAGGTAATCTTAATTTCCTTTTTTAAAAAAAGTCGCCTTTGGCAACCAACTGTTTCCCCATTCGTTATCCTTAATTTCAGTTAAATAGTTGAAATACATCTTCATATCCACTGCACCGTGAAATTACCAGACATAATAAAGATGTGTTACTTTAATTGTCTTAGAAAGGCTCCGCTCATTGTATACATGAAGCTTTCTAATGGAGACAGTTCCAAAACATCAAAGTGCTAATGAAAAATAAAAATCCGACTCATCCATCTTCCATATTTCAGGATATTGTAACTTCAATTTTTTTTATTTGTGTCGTAAACTACACAGATATTAGACAGAGCCTCTGCTTTTCTGTGTTTCAAAAGTGGAAGAAAATCATGCAATCAGATAGTAGATGAAACAATGAAAAAAAAAAAAACAGCTCGAACTTCCGCGTAATAAATCACTGTTTTTGCTAATTAGAAATATAGAAAATATTTTTTAAAATTTTCGGAAATTCATCAAAAACTCGCACTGCTATTAAATTGTTATTAAAAAGACAATTTTTAAAAATTTTGAGATGGTGTAAAATTTATTTTTGTGTGATGATATTTTCAAAACCTGTGGCGAACCCTAACCCCCCAATTCAGTTTAATTTTTAAATAGTTAAAATTCGAATTAAATTTTCGAAAAACATTGCTTCGAAGTGCACATTCCCACCCTCCATATATGTGCCACATTTTTTGGCTGCAGGTTGAATGGTCTGGTCTATAGAGCACCAACAGGAGCGTGTGCAAACCCACGTATTCATCTTTATTATTTGTAGAGATAGAGATAGAGAGATGTGTGGTTCAATACATGCCGACTTGGCTTTTGCACTATGGTTAAAGTATCATGCGCTTTAGAGCCATATTTATGTAACAAGAATATTAAAAAAACTGGGAATTGAGCTCTCAAAATACCAACTTCAAAGCTCTTCTAATCTGTCACCGTTGCTGTAACGGGAATCAGTTCATGCAAACATTTGTAGCTTCGTTTTAATATGGCAAAAATTGAAAAGGATTAGTTATTTGAAAATGTCTCCTTATGGAATAGAATTTCTCATAAATATTTGCTTTAAATAAAAAAATATATATTCAAATATAAAAATTCAGAATTTTACAAGCACAAGCGACGAGTACAACACAGAAAGGCACAACACGAAATGAGGAAAAGCCAATGAAAATTTTATCCCTTTGAATATATACTGTGATATTTTGGCAAGGATTTCCTATACGTGACGAATTTTGATAAGGAAATTATAAGGATCTTTTAAAGGAATGTGCTTGCTGGACAGTTTTTTATCCCTCCACCCTGAGCGTGTGAAAGTGCAAATGTAAGCATTTTTACAAAGCTTCCTGTTGCATTAATTAAATAGAAAAAGTCGAATGGGATTAGGAAATAAGAGATTATTTTAGAATGAAGTTAATATATGCTGAATTGAGCTACAAATAGGAAATTAATTAAATTTAAATTAGATTTTTCAATATATATATATATATATTTAACAAAAGTATTAAAATCAAGTTAATAGGAAAATAAAAAAAACCAAATAAAAATTAAACCAAAAAAAAAATATAAAAAAGAATCCGGCCTGAAGACTTTTTCAAGGGTCACCATCAGTCAGGGATTCAAAGAAAGGGATTTTTTCTGTAAGGAAATGCAGACATTAGTCTAATAATGATTCCTCGTGACCCGAAAATCCCCTGAAATTAGGCCCAAGAGATATACCGTTTTAACAGAAAGGAAAATACAAAACAACAAATTAGAAGAAAATAACCACTACAAAGTAAAAATACAATAACAAAAATAACAATAATACTTAAAAATTATCCTGGACAAAATAAAAAATGAAGACAACTTTATTATTTCTAGTAGCAAAGAAGTGCTGGTTTTCTTAAAGATAACAACATTAATAAACTTAATACTTTTGATTTCGAAAATTTATACACTAATCTACCTCATGAAAA
Organism: Argiope bruennichi; assembly: GCF_947563725.1. Classification (NCBI taxonomy): domain Eukaryota; kingdom Metazoa; phylum Arthropoda; class Arachnida; order Araneae; family Araneidae; genus Argiope; species Argiope bruennichi. The sequence goes on from NC_079151.1 coordinate 51,784,895, forward strand.
ATTAATAAAGGTCTGCACTTTTATATATGACGGATATTTAAATGAAAATATGATTACTAAAAATAACTGGCTTGAGTTATTTAATTTTAATATTACTGAAAATTACGTTTTTAATAGTATTAATTTTTATAAACAAGTCAGGGGCATTCCAATGGGAATAACTTTCTCTAGTGCTTTAGCTAATATTTTCCTACATTACTATGAGAAAAAAATAATTAAATATAATTTAATAAACGGGTGGAGATATATTGATGACCTACTTTTGATTAACTTCGACAGTACTAATATTGTTACTAATTGCTATCCAAAAGATTTAATTCTTACAGAAACAAATAAAAATCAACTTCAGGCTACCTTTCTGGATTTAAAAATCGAAATTGCTAATGATAAAACAATAGTTGATATATACGATAAAAGGGATGAATTCAACTTTAAAATAACAAAATTTTGTAACTACCATTTCAATCTAAACTCTAAAATTTTCAAAAATCTAATTTTCTCACAAGTTAACAGGATCAAAAGGGTTTGCAATAATAAAAATTCCTATATTAGCATCAAACAACCTCATTAAAAATTTAATTAAAAATGAATTTCCTAGAAATTACTGTAATGTCAATTTTTTAATTAAACAAGGTATGGTTTGGGATTAATCCTTTGGCTTAAATAAAAATAGAATTTTCCTTGCATATTAGATCGCTCAATAGATGGCGCTGGGAGCCTACAATTTTTTACCTATTTTACCGAGCTTTTTTAACTTTTTTACCGTTAGTTTTTTAAAAAGCGGGAATCACAATCGATAGCTTAAAATTTCCTTGACTGCAGATGGTATAATCTTGCCTTTTCGTTTTTACTTTTGTGCTATTTTATGGTAATTTTTGTTTTTATTGTTACTTTTGTTATTGTATTTTTACTTTGTAGTGGTTATTTTCTTCTAATTTGTTGTTTTGTATTTTCCTTTCTGTTAAAATGGTATATCTCTTGGGCCTAATTTCAGGGGATTTTCAGGTCACGAGGAATCATTATTAGACTAATGTCTGCATTTCCTTACAGAAAAAAATCCCTTTCTTTGAATCCCTGCCTGAAGATGACCCTTGAAAAAGTCTTCAGGCCGGATTCTTTTTTATATTTTTTTGGTTTAATTTTTATTTTGTTTTTTTATTTTCCTATTAACTTGATTTTAATACTTTTGTTTCAATTCATCTTTGTTTTAGAAGTAGCTGCAGTTGCGCTCTCTAAATACTATGAAGTTCTTTTTTGGTTTTAGTTTGAATAGGTAATAAATTTTAGTTGCGATTTCGAAACTGTTTTGTTTCGTTTCCAAACTATTTTTTACTTTAGATTGATTACTTATATATATATATATATATATAATTGTCAATACGTTATTCACTTATACAGGTTAGTATTATGTTTTATAGTTTTAAGATAGTTTTGTTTCATGCATTCAATACTTATTGGATGTTGAAATGTTTTGGGAGGAATAGAAACTGCAAGAGGCAAAATATTGTCTTGTTCTGTGAAAAGAAAATCCAAACTTTAATGTTGTTTCTCAAACTTAGCAATTGTGAATGGGACTTTTAAAAGTAGCACTGCCAATGGGTCGGCCGATTTCTCCAGACCATAATATGTGATCATTATTCTTAAGGGACAATCGAATTCTAGGGCGTACGTTGTTCAATAGATTTGTAACTAACACAATCATAATTGAAAGAAAATTAGGCTCACGTTGTATTATTTATGTAAAGAATATTTTTTCTTTGAATCGAATTTCAATAGTCAAATGATGTAAGGGACAATGCAAAGTATATAATTTTCTAAATCAAAAATGTGCTGAGAGAGCATGTGATTTATTTTATTCTCTTTTCCCATAAAGTTAATAAAATAATAGTAAATTTGGATAGAAAACTATAATTTACCGTTGTAAAGTTTTATCTTTGTTCGTTCAAGCAATTATTCAAATTGCGTAGGTGCATTTAGTTCAAAACCATAATCGTAGTGGAATCAGATGTCTTGAATGTGTGATTTAAATTCAAGATTTTTCAAATAAAAATATAATATTACTTGCAGAGATGTTTGAAAAATGCTCTTTTAGATTGATAAGAATTATTCAAATCCGAAGTAGTAATACGACACGGAAATGAATGGAAATTTAGATTTTATATTTGTAATAAGTAGTTTATTCAGTAGATTTTAGAGATGTAGGTTAGAACGTAAGACACGTACTGGATTTTTTTTTGAACTAAAGTTATTAAAGGGTATTTATAAATGAATATCTCAACTTTGCAGGTTTGTTAAAAGAAAAGAAAAGAAAATATAGCCTTTTTGCTCATGGGAAATCAAAAATAACAGTTGAATGTTTAAACTCGACATAGTTCTAAATATCCAATGTGAGCTCCTCCAGAAATAGGAAGGATATCGGAGCAGTTCGATAACTTATCCCACGATTTTTTCTACATGTCTATTACAAGCTTTGAAACGATGTAGTCATTTGATTGAATACTGAGGGAAATATTTGATTTTTTTCCGGCTATATCAAACAACATATATTTGTTTCACTTCTATAAACTGATGTTGAAAATGTTAAGGCATGCATATCTTTCAAAGCATGACATCACAGATGTTAAAAAAGCATGGGATAAGCTATCGTATCACCTTGATATTGTTAGGGTTTTTGGAGGTACTTAACTGTCTTGAATTTAAATTTTCAACTGTTATTTTTAATTTCCAATGAGCAACAGGGTTATACTTTGTTTTGAATTTTTTTAATAGTCTTGCAATGGTGGGATATTCATTAATAAAAATTCCGCATTATAAAATTCACATATAAAAATTTGAATTTTTTTCATTTTTTCCATTAATAAAAAAAATTAAAAAATTGTGTTTTATAAAAGTTGAAAAAAGACTGAAAGGCCATTCTTCACAATCAAGGTATATTAGTTTGAATAATAAACAAAGCAGTAAAATGTCACTTTTATTGCCTTAATCATTGAATTCGAGACTATTTTCAGTCCTAATTTTCATTTATTATTATTTTTTTTTCGAAATATCATGAATTCTGAAACAATTCAAATTAAACTTCGGAAAGCAAATAGCAGTTACCCCCATTCTATGGAAAATTACTCTTTTAACATGAAAATTCAATTCATGCTTTTTTAATTTCAATTATAAATTATGGTATTAAAAGCAAATATTTTTAATATTCCACCAAATTAAATGAAATAAAAATGATATTAGGTTAAAAATCTATAAAATTTGTTTATCAATAAACTGAAAAAACTGAAGAAAAATAACTTTTTTGCTTGGAAAAAAAGTGAAATGCCATACTTGCCATTTGCTGCCTTTTAGAAATAAGATTCATTTCGCTTTTAATTGATAACTAGGGCTTATACAATTGAGTTCTGACCTTGATTTCCAAAAATAAAAGAAAACAGCTATCGGAATTCACCATAGTCATATTCAAACATTTTTATGCAATGTATTTCTTTTTAACCAATATTATTCTTTGCTATTAAAAAATAGATATATATATATAGACTTAAATACATCATTGCTGATCATAACCAAAAATAGGCCGATATCAATATCCTAATAATCTATTCACTATTTTTTATTTAAACATGTGCATGCAAAGAAATTAGTATATTGCATTTATCTATAAATGTATAAAATTAAAAAAAAATTAAAACTTATTTACTATTACGCTGATTTAAAAGTATTTCGCATATAGATATCGGTTTTATTATTTACAATGTTTAGGTAAAGTACTAGATAAAAAATTGATTAGTGTCTAATAACAGAGATAACAAAATTTGGGAAAGAAGGTGACTATTAAACAGCAAACATTCAAGCAATATCAAAAATGAATTTCAAAATTGAAAACGCTGAATAAAGAAAATGAAAAAAATGTCTGGAATGTAGGAACAAAAATGCAATTAAAATTTTGATGGCTCATCTAGTAGTAGCTCTTTTGAATATAATCATTTTGCATTGCGATAAAGTAAGATTTTTAATACCTTATTAAAGCCATTTAAAAACCAGTTATAGTCCTTTGACCATTATATTCACTGCTTCTTCTGAATTCTGAAACATAAGAGTAATATTAAGTAGAAAATGGTTGTAATTACACGAAGGTAGATTGTCGCCTGAATAACATTGTCCTGTATGTTTAATCTTTTCAACTACCTGATAACCTATTTGATTAACAAGTAGTGTTTAAAAGTGTGAGAAAATACAACAAAGAAAACAAGCAGCTTATCAGTGAGTTGATTCCAATGCATATGAAATTAAATTATAAAATGTTTTCTTTCTAAGTGACTAGCATTTAAAATAACATAAATATAAAAAGTGAAATTTATTTTAAAAAAGGAATTAACAATTTTTTATTTTTTATTGTTATCATCAAAAAATTCCTCTGATGAATCCTAACTTTTTGGATCTAACAGAGTACAAAAAATATTTATTAATTACATTTGTCTATCTACAGACATCATTATTCAAAACTGAGACGAGTTAGCCTAGTCAAATTTAATATTTAGTCTTTATAACAAAATTGCAGATTCAAATTACATCCCAAATGTAATCCTCGAAAAGTATACATACAAAAAGTATGTATATATTAGTGTACATGTAAACACGATAACCTCAAAACGAAACTAACTGGATAGAATAAATTTGTTATCAGTCTTGGTACATTAACAGCAAATCTATGTAACATTTTGAATATATTTTAATACTGCAGATTTATGAATAATTTTTCAATCTATTCCTTTTATTCTAAATGAACAAAGAGAATAGATCGACAATGTTTGTTCAGAACAAATTGGAATCGACTAACTCAGGGGTGCAAGTGTCTTCTCAGAGATAATAATAAATTTGTGAGAGAAAATAATAATATATGTGGTAAATGCAATTCAATTCTTTCTCATGACCGCAACACAAATTCAACATCTATATCTCTAACGTCGTGGTGCGATGTTCATTTTCCTTCTGCAGAATATACATTCGATTTTAAAATTAAGTTGTCTCGGCGCATCAGATTTCTATCAGGCTAAAAGCCGGCGTCCTGGCCTAAGGGTAGCGCGTCTTCCTCGTGATCTAGGCGTTCCGGATTCGAGTCCTGGTTCGGGCGTGGTTGTTCTCTTCCTTGCGTTTTCTCTGTGAGGTGCGTGAATGAGCCCAATTGTAAAAATGGGTTGTGCAAGTGAGTGTGTGAGTGCTATTTTCATTTGAGTGAGAAGTCAGACTCCTGCCCTCGGCTGCTCAGGGGTCTTTACCCTCAAAAGCTACTGCGTAAAAAATTTGGCTTAAAATAGTCACACGGCAAAAAAAAAAAAAAAAAAAAAAAAAAAAAAAATCAGGCTGAAAGGAATTAGCAATTTCAAGGTGACTTTATCGGTTTAAAGTAAATTTGTTTATTTACCTTCTTTTGTACAATAGTAATTCTTCAATCCCCGAAAAATTTATGAACGCAGCTGATTTGCCTTAAGTAATTCTGTTTTGCTTTAAGTGCATAATAAAGTTTGAGCTTCGTAATAACATTTTGAAATTACATCTTCTTTACTACATCATAAAATAACAAACTAATCCAGAAGTGAACTGTTAATATAAATATTCCTTTTACAAAAAGAAATTAATAGTTGCTTAAACGATTAATTGCAAGCGACCACTTGCGATTGAATGTGCAATTAATCACTTTAATACACCAGTTAAAGATTGTAAGTATATTTTAAAATGATCCGACTCGTTGAAAATAAAATTTGAAGGAACTATATGAAGAGGAAGAAGCGACAAGTTTAGTGTTCGAGACAATATCATAGTAAACGCTTTTATTTAAAATTCAACAAAGCTATAATAAAGTAAAAAAAAAAAAAAATATGTAAATGAAAATCTCATAACAATAAATAATTTTTTCTTCGCATATTATTTACTATTAAAAAGATTTTTAATGTAATGTATAAAAATTGTAATATGCTTGCTTAAATATGTTCTGCAAGAAATGAATGCAAAAATAAATAAATAAATATTTTTTCCGGACCTATAAATATGGAGAAATAAATAGTTAAAATTATGGAAAGGTCAGCAAAATGTAATTTTGAAAGTAAGTTCTATTAAAATTATTGAATTGAACATTCTCTATTTAAAACTATGTATCAATCATTTTTATTTTGTATATATGTTCATTTTAATCAATAGTCATTTTGGTAAAAGGGTCTAAAAGAAAAAAAAACTTGAAAAATGAATAGCTTTATTTAATGAGTGATTTAATTTTAAATAAGATAAGATAATTCTCAGAGACTCAGCTAACTGAAATTGATTTAGTTGTTCATCACATTACCATTTTTAAAAAGAAATTTCAGTTTAAGTTTATCAGAGATAATTGATTTAGTGCAAAATTATTTCAGTAAAAATTATATCTATTTAATTTTTGATATATTAATTCTTAAAAGTAAAAAATGCCTTTATGGAATAAATGTGCAAATTGGTTTAATTAAAATACCAGGTATGTTAATTAAAAATAATGCTAAGTCATAGTTTGCTAAATATTCAGGGAATTTTGAATTCGTCTTTTTTGCAATTTTATTTAATTTCAATTCCTTTATATTCATAAAGATGATAATTGTTTTTTAAAATCATTTCCTATTGTACTAGACTACTTCTGAGGACTATATAATGTTTTAATATTTTCAAAACTTGAATGTCAGTTAATGGGTTAATTTAATTTAATTTTAATTTCACACGAGTGACTCCACTTGTTAATGAACTCGGAGAAAACTGATATCCTGTTTTCTTAATATTTATAATAGTAAATTATAAATTCAAAATTATAAAAAGGAAAATAAAAATTTCACTTTTTTGTTCACCCAAAAAATCTGATAATAAGTCATTAGCTTTCCATCAAACCCTTTTTGAAGTAATTTCTTTAGATTACGGCAATAAGAAAAGTGAAACCATTATAAATTTTTTTCTGATAATTCTGGTATTTCCTTTCTATCACAAAAGGACTTTCCCAAGCTTCATGTAATCTTTAAATACCTGCGTATTTAAACCCGTTAAGGTGAAATAAAATAAAAAGAAAGTAAAGGAAACTAAAAAAATATACAACTACTGACATTTTTATCACTTGTAATTCAAGCAGGTTTCATTTCGATTGCTGTTTCTCAAGAAGAAAAAATGCCTTTGCTACAGAACGCTAAATAAACAAAAAGAGGAATGCGGAGCCTTTCGGCAAGGTGAGATACCCACTGCTGCAGGGAAGGGAAGGTGAGTAAGACTCTCGATAATTATAAGGAAAAGACAAGAAAAATGACTTAATAGCCTATTAAGTGCATGTCTCAACTTTGTGTTTTATGATGAAACTTTGTGAAAAAGAATACGATATACTTAAGTAACCAAACCACAACTGCTGGATTTTATAAAAGGATAAAATTGACTATTAGTTTGAATTTTTGTATGCATTAGTGGAAAAATATTTTTCGATGAAAATAACCTCATAGATCTCAAGTAGTCACATATTTAGGTGGAAAATATTTTCGGTCATGTAAGATACGCTTGGCATAACTTGTCTTTAATTTAGCATAACCATTTTCGTCCGGCTTAAATTATGAGATACATTACAAAAGCTACTGACCTATGAATTTAGGATCACTTAATCTTAACTAGATAGTCTCCTGAGAAAAATTATATTAACTAGGTAACTATATATAGTGCTTAGTAGTGCTCACTTTTCCTTTCTCCTTGGTTCAAACATATTCTTGTTTTTAATTTTCAGTATCAATAATTCAATATACAGTGTAAATAAGCAGGGGTTTTTCCCCGAAACTTAAGGGGCCGCGGTGACCTGGTGGTAAGGTCTCGGTTTGTGAGCCGTAGGGTTTCAGGTTCGAGACCCGATTCCACCGAAGAACCGTCGTGTAAGGGGGCATGTTGCACGCTAAATCCGTCAGGCCAAACGTCCTCCCGCTGGTGGGGTGTGGCGTAGAGAGGGCGCTGCCAGCTCAGGTGTTGTTCTCGTCATCTAACTGTGATTCAAAATTACGAGGTCCGTCCCAAAATAGCCCTAGTGTTGCTTAACAACGGGACGTTAATATAACTAAATTAAACTAAACCCCCGAAACTTGTTCGCATACTCCTTAATAAAGATATTATCATCTCCCCCACATTAAATTATAATCTTTGGATAAATGCATGAATGCCACGAATACTCAGAGTCTCGCTCATGAGCGTTTTGAGGTTCTTAATATAGGGAAGGATATCGAGTATGCATTTGGGACCCAAACCGAAATTTGACACAGAAATACAATTTTAGTAACAAACTCATATACCAAATTTCATTTATCTATGTCATAGTGCTTTTAAGCTATTACAGAGATCGAACAACAGGCAGACAGCATAATATCAAAAATGTATCAATCGAAATCAGAGAAGTCTTAAACGTGTAGATTCATCAAAATCTTGCGTTGGATACTTTTGTCTATTATAATATTTTCTCTTTATATACTTTGCAATTGTGTCCATAAAATGTTGATTCTATATTTCAATCAAATATTGATTGTTAATATCCATTTTATAGGCATTGCAGTTTGAAAAAATTATGTTTAAAACTTCGGTTTGAAAAAGAATAATTTTATTAATAATAAGATTTGTGTTTGGAGGTTAAAACCTTGCTAAAGAGACCAACTAAATTTCGATTATTTTTAAGAAACATTTTTCTTCTGTAAATTACTCGTCTGTCGCTCCAGATTGCAGTTTACAAAAGCTTTTTTTTAAACAAAAACTCCTTCTAAAAATCTCATTAGCTTTTGTATACATTTCGGAAAATAATGCTAATTTCTCTTTTTACGAAGATATCTACTGTAACAACACAATTCGTGACTTCCGACATAATTGTAATCGTGTAGCAAATGTACCTCACGACATTTGTAACTAAACGGATTCGTTCACGGAAAAATAAAGCCGAGTTCATTTTTGTCAATTATTAGAAGGATTTTTTAAAATTATTATTTCACTTTCCTTCCTTGAAAAATGCATTTCAATATTACGCTTTTCATTATCTCTGCTATTATTTAACTATGCAATATCCGAAAAAAATGTCCCTTTCATTATCTGTTTTTTTTTCTGTCTAGATGCTGTTTTTACTTTCTCGTATACGAAATACAAAGAGAAAATACTGTAATCGGAACAAAATTGAAACTCGAGTATTTGACGAATCTCCATGTTTCAGAATCTCACATTCCGAAAAATATATTTTTGAATATGTTCGTCTTTCCATGAATATGATAACTCAAAAATGCTTTAACTTAGACGAATTATATTTGTTATATGTATTATGCGCCAAATCGGTAGATTTCTATTACATTTTGAAGGAAATCCATTCAGAGAAGATTTGTCTGACCGGCTGTTCGAGTACAGATAAACTCGATAACTACAAAACATAGAGAGCTAGATAGATGAAATTTGGTTCACAGGTTTAACCATGTGAAAAGTAGATTCTTGAAACTTTTTGAATCAAATCTATCAAAGACTTGACTTCCTATCCGTATGCATATTCGCATGCATGTAAATTTTAACTGCATGTCAGTATACTGGAAACGCAATGACTCAGATATATATTTTGTGACTAAAATTATAGTTCTATACCGGGGGCCGCGGTGGCCTAGTGGTAAGGTCTCGACTTGTGAGCCGTACGGTTTCAGGTTCGAGACCCTATTCCAGCGAAGTCGTGTAAGGGGGTCTGTTGCACGTTAAATCCGTCATGCCAAACGTCCTCCCTCTGGTGTGGTGTGGAGAGGGGATGCCAGCTCAGGTGTCGTCCTTGTCACCTGACCGCCGTTCAAAATTACGAGGTCCGTCCCAAAATAGCTACTGTTGATTTACAATGTGACGTTAATATAACTAAACTAAACTATAGTTCTATGTCAAATTTTGATTTAAATCGGTTGGCAAGAAAAGTCACCCGAAGAACGCATTCCTACGACAAATTCAGTAAAAATACTAGATACACACCAAAGATTTAAATTAACTATTGTTCGCTAACACTATGCAAGGCATTTGCAACTTTACCAAGGTTCCATAATTTTACGAAGGAAGAGAAAAATAACACCTTTATTAGAGAGTATGCGAGAAAGTTTTAGAGAGACCACTCTTGCTGGCTTAAAAATACGGTGAGGGGTGTTATTAAGAGAATACCATTGACTAACTTCGTTTTATATTTTTGTGTAATCTTTTTTTTGTATTGAAATTGAAGAAAATCACAGTCCGCGGTGGCTTGGTGGTAAGGTCTCGGCTTCGGAACCCCAGAGTTTCATGTTCGAGAACTGCTTCCATCGAAGAACCTTTATGTAAGCTGGTCTGGTGCACGACAAATCCGTCGGGGCCAAACATCCTCCCGCTGGTGTGCTGTGGAAGCTTTGAGAAGGGGTTGCCAGCTCAGGTGTCGTCTTCGTTATATAACCACGGTTCAAAATTATGTGTTCCGTCCCAAACTAGCCCTAGTGTTGCTTTAAAAACAAGACATTAATATAACTGAATTGAACCGACGAAAATAACCTTTTTAATTTATCTAACTGATGGAATTGTTACTAATTTGATGAATAATCTCAGGTAACTAAAGTAAATACTTAAAGGCACAGAATTTATTATAAGGAAATGTTTTAATGGCAATTTCCTCACTATTCATTATTTTATCATTTTGAACCGTATAAGCAGGTCTGATGCTCTTTAAAACATTGGGATCACATATTTTCCCTCTGGTATAATGCGAAAGTTTGGAAAGATGAGCTTCGGTTCAAGTGTCGTTCTCAACATCTACCCATGGTTCAGAATTGCAAGGCCCATCCTAAAATATCCTTCAGGATATTTAGATTCTATAAAATTCATCGTGATATTTTAGGATTCTTTTCAAAATGGGATGTAAATGTAACTAAATTATAAACTGCAATTAAACTAGCTGGAATTACATATTGACCATTGACTTAAATTTGAGTTTCTTCTAACATTTGTTTAATTTATCAATTCCTATTTAATAATTTCTTATATAAATGAGTTCTCAACGTTTAATCTTTTTATGATTTAAAGAAAAATTGTTCGTAATAATACTTTTTATTGAATATTTATAGAGATGAAAATGCACAATGCATTTTTCAATTTTTGTGAAAAAAAGAGATTTCTTATTGGTTTTGACGTAAATTTTATCAAAAATAAAATATAGTTTTAAAGCATTGCATTTAGATAATAATTTGATGACTCTTTTAGCTCGGTGGTGTTACCACATTTGTGATTTCGAAGGATCGCTCTTTCGAAACGTGAATCTTTTCAAGACTCACCCTATGTATGAGACTGCTACACATTAAATTTGGCGATGCCGTTATGCTGAAATTTAAGAATATGACATAGTTTAGAATGTCATCCTAGAACTTTTTAACCATAGTCTAAAATTATGAAGCGTAGTTCCAAATATCCCTTATCGGGCTCCAAAACAACCCCCCAAAAAATATTCATTTAAATGTTGTTGAAACTAAGAAATATTCTTTCATATAATAATGGTTAAAAAGGATAAGGCGAACAGTTTGACGTTCACCTGAATATAATTGTTATATCAATACTCATTTATTTTCCCTTATTGCATTATTTTAGGAAATAAGTCCGTTAGAACCTCCTTGTTAGAACTTTTGCAACCTGCATAAAGTTTTGGAAATATCACTCTAAATCTCAAAGCTCCCAATCTATTCATTCGAATGGTAATCGTAAAGATTGTTAGAACAGGGATATGAGGCAGTGTTCTATTAATTTTAGAGGCTTCTCAATTTGCCGTTAATAGAAAAGTATGCAAGGGAAAATAAGAGTTTAGTTGGCGATAAATTCTTACAACGATTCAAGGTGTTGGTCAATTCGAACTTAATATAATTGAAATAAATTATTAGAAGTTTTCACTTGTATCAAAATAATTAAATTACTTTTAAATATATATGATATAAAAGAAATTATATATAAATTTAACGAAGTATTAAATTTCTATATAATTTTATCAAAATAATTTATTGCGTCAATGAATGAAATAAATATCGCATTTCATCACAATGCATCACCAGTTAATTATGAATTCTATTTCTAAGAAATAGAATGTATTACTAATAAAGATTATAAATATTCATGCATGAATTTTCCTGCTATGTTTACAAGAAGTTTTCTTTAACTTATATGGTTCATTAAAAATTTTACAATGTAAATGGTAACATTCTGCATTACCGAGTTGTATTTGAGTACGATTTCGCATGCATTTATTCAATTACCGGTACTTGAATTGTGATTGTTATGATGATCGAAAGACTTAAAAATATACTATTTATCCAAACAGTATTTGCTGAAATAAATGTCCTTCAAGCTTTCTTACAAATAAGAGACTTCCATCAGATTTTTTTCACAAATTTAATAATTAGTATTTATTTATGAGAAACATTTGATTAAATAGTATTGAGTCCATCTGAACTTTTATTAGATTTTACTATCGATTCCAATTAGAATTTTTCATATGACATTAGTTTAATGAGATTTAATCACATATTACCGGGTTCAAATTCGCTTTCTTTTCCCAATGACGATTATTTCCCAAATTTTAAAACCACCAAGGAGGAAATATTTATCAAGTTTTGTAAAAATATCGATTGGCGAATATAAAAGGGGAATTATGGCAAATACAACTTGGGGAAAGAAACACTGTGATCTTAAGAACAACTGGAAAACTTGTTGACATTTTGCAAAGATGCTATTAAAAATAAGAGGGTAAACCCTAAGTTATCGTGTTGCGGTTATAAATCGTTCTTGTCTTTTTCCTTAACTGTTATGCAATCGTGTTGCTGATGTTCCGTGTTTCCGGCAACGTTATTTTTAATGTAATGATAGTCGCTTTTTTTAAAGTAGAATAATGAAAGAGCAAGTGCCAAGTCCTTCCATAGTTCACAAAGGTAATGATTGACTCTAAGTTTTGCTTTTGTGAAAGAAAGGCGGACTTTTCTTATCGTTTTTTCGCCTATTTTATTTACTGACGTAATCCAAGTGGAGACACGATTGCAACTAGAAAAGAGCATTATTGCCTTCTAGAAATACAAAGTGGAACACAATCCTAAGAGGTATGTTGAGTGCATGAATATTTGTATTTTATGCAATACAAATTTAGTTTACTGTTGATTGTATTTTTATAATTTTCAGTATTTTAATTCCAAACTAAGTCAGCAGAAATAGATTTGTATGCATTTTATAACTATTAAAAATTAATAGAATTCAAAAAATTTTGCTTCAGTAATTTTTTGATTCATTTATTAAAAATATTTTCTCAAAATTTAGCAGAAAGTGAATGAAAATATTACTAAAATTCAAAAGATGCCATTCTGGTAAACATACATTCCTACATCTAATTGAAAATAGATAATATACTTTGTCAGAATTAAAGAATTGCATAGACATATCCAAGTCATTTTTATTGAAAATCGCTTTTTTATATTTTTGTTCAGTTTTAAAATTTATTTAAAATAAAGATTAGCATCCAAATAGAAAGGTCTTAATCTTGATTAGTTTGAAATTTCTTCGTAGCATATTCGATTTTTATATGTCAATATATCAAAATATTGAATTATAAAATTACATTCAAAATTTAGCATCCATTTTGTTTTCGTTTCTTAGTGGTTTTTTTTTTATATTCTCCTGAAAAAAGTGTTTAAAATTTTGTTTTGATAATCAATTTGTATATTTTTTTTCAAGCATGACTTTATAGTTGTATAATATTATTAAGGCAACAATTATATATATATATATATATATATATGTTTTACCAAAGATACATTTAGGGATTACACGCATTTTGGTATTTCTTATATAAATAGATCAGTTTAAAAATTAAAAATTTTTTTAACTTATATTAATTTTATTATAATATTTAATATTAATTAATTTATTATAATTTAATCAATTATTATAAAAATTTAAAAAGGAAAGTTAAATATGGAATAAATTAAACTTATCTCTTCATTTATCAAAAGTAAATAGTTTACCGATTAATACATAAAAAATGGAAATGATTCAAATAAAAAATTAAACATGTTCATATGAATATCCTAGCAAATGCAATTAATTGCTGTTCTTCCTCGGCAAGAATTTCCACATTTTGTATGGACCATAATTTTATTTTTCAGAAATAACTGCGCAAGAGGAAATATTCTAAAAATGTACTTTCTATGCTGTTTACATCTCATTAAATATGAATTTTTTGAATATATTTAGATAAATATTTTTGAAGTTTATTATTTTATATACTCCAAATTGTCATCTGTTAGTAAAAAAAAAAATTACTATTAAAAGCAATGTAGAAAAGCTTCATGTTTAAAATAATTCCAATCAAATGAGTAAAAATTATTCATTCCGTATTCATTTATATCTAGATCATGTTGCCATCATAGGAATATTAATTGCAAGTAATGACATTTGGCATCTTCCACTGCGGAAAAATATTAAGGATATCAAATCATGTTGGGAACCATGAAAAGTGTGCGATAGTTCTCGGATCGCAAAATATTCACATAAAATATTCTATTATTAAGAATTTATTTATTTCAAATAGTGTGTATCTATTGTATTTTACTCAAAGTAGACAAAGGAATGTAAGAGCATTCATGATTTAATCTTTCAGGTCGTTTGCTTGAATATCTATAGCTTGAATATCATTATTAAAATATGAAAAATTATCTTTTATTCCTAAAACCATAAAAAGCTTTATATGATGCATAAAACATTCGGAAATACAATTATTCTATTCAAAGCTTTTGAAAATACCGAAATTATTTATATAATTTTAAAATAAAACATATTTAAATTAATCAATAATTAGGGATAATTAATGCTATTGCAAACATTTTTATTTCTATTTTATAGATTGTTTAATTTCTTTCAAAATCTTGTTTAATATATTTTATGAATCATTAATTATTTTAACTAGAGTGCTGGTTTTGAAAGAATTTTTTTCTGAATATAGTTTGGTTATAAATACTGACTTCATCAAAAGACACAATTGATGTTTCAAAATCTTTTTCAGTGTTTTCCTTTCAAACTATATTTACATTTTTGTCGCCATTGGCCAAGTTTTTCTTTCAGCATCAGGGATTATAAATGAATTTATCTTGTAAGTATACATTAATCACAGAGGATTAAAGTAATGTACATTTCACAATGTTTGGTTACGTCTTGATGTTTTTTTCCTCTTTTTCGGATAAAAAGGTCACTTGATTCAGAACTCGACGCAATGCAAAGAAAAACACTGTCATTTATTTTTATGTAACCAGACATTCAGTAAATATACTAATTACCGCAATCGCATTTTCCCTATGATTTTTATTTTCATTAAAAAGACCTATTACTGAAAAACCGAAGAAATATTTACAACTCTGTTAAGTATTTCTTCGGTTTCTTTTATAAATAGCATTTTAGCTATTCACAAAATAAAATTGGATCAGACGATATATCTTTTCATACGAAGAAAAATTGTCGAAGAATGATTTTCATATGAAAATTAGGTAATCAAGATAGTTTTAAATTGAAAGTAACAATTACATATTTACTGGGTCAAATTTAAAGGCATGAATATTTAAATACACATTGCAAGGTTTTACTCTTAAAATTTTATCAACGAATGATATTAGTGTTATTAAATCAAACTCTGGCATAAATGCCTAAATTATGGGAATTTAAGTGGTTTGCATACTAAGTAAAATAATTTTAAAGTCAAATTTCATTTACTAAATTGTGTTTATACAACAATCGAGAAAAAAAAAATAACTGATTTTTTTTTCAAGTAAATAATCTAAATTTACATTTTTTAAAAACTTTAATAAGTAAATAATTTAAAAATCTGTAATGTAGTCATTTATGTCTCCATTTAATAACACGCGACTAATCTCTGTAATAATTTTTAGAACATTTCTTAGTGAAAGGAATAAAGTAAATCCCAACTGGCTATATTGATTTAACACACTATATGATTATAATAATTTTTTTTTACTTCAGTATAGTTTCTTAAAAAATTCGATTTTAAGTAATTAAAAAGTGCTGAAGAAATAGCATATATATAATAAATATTTCAATATAATAACTTTATTTTTTATATTTATTTGAATATATTTAAGAAATATATATATATATAATCTTCTTAAAATATTTTAAATGTTATTGCATAATCGTTTTCTCGCCCATTTTTTTGCCTTTCAAAACTAAGGCTCCCTCCACTAACTCCATCCTACTTTTATACGAAATCCTGTCTCTAGTGTAAAGCTTTCAGATTATTTCTAAAATTTGGTCTTTCACGGAGAGTCGTTTGATGCCCACTATTCTAACTACGTATATCATGGACTGAAAACGGGTAGAACGCTGATCTAAAAAGTTGAATGGAGTAACTTATATCTGCGAAAGTCATTTGAAGATTACAATAAAATGCTTTCTTATGCTTTACAATGCGTTTGCATTTGCAAATAAAAAATATTATATAGATGCGAATAAAAATCGTTTACAAGTATCGTATTCTTTCATTTAAAAAATAATTCATGTTACAAAGCCACGGAAAACGTATTACATTAAAGAAAAAACATAATTTCCTTTTAAAAAATGAACTCGAACAAATGATTGATTTGATTCTTCTATTTCTGATCGAGAAAATAAAGAAATGTTTTTCTCTTCAGCTACAAATATGAAACAGTTCAATACTGCATCTAAATAAATTAAATGTTGCTAAGGCAACATTTCAAATTTTCCATTCAACCTTCACATTTTCATTTTTTTTTTTTTTTTTACTCCTTTGTTCCGAAATGAAACTCATTTTATTGCAAAACAATTTAATGTGAAGTCAACGCACTCACAAAACACTTCTCAAGGAAACTGGAAGAGTGGACGAATGTGTTCTTGTCTTTCTCCAATAAATCGTCTTGGTCAAGGCGATTAAGCCGTTTCACAATCTCCTACTAGATATGTGTTAGTAAGGTTTGTTAAAAAAATTATTTTTCCCCTTTTTCAATGCAGTTTAAGATGAACAATGTGTGTTAGGGTGCAACGAAAAAACCAAACTATTACAAATTGATTTTTAATTTGTAATAGCGCGGAAAAAGTGCCTTTTGGTGAAGATAAGATAAATTAAAAATATGAAAAATATTGTACATCTTGAGGTGCCTCAGGGACGTTCAAGTTTCATATAAACACACTTTTTGGAGCTTTTTCAAAGATTTTTGCTTGTCTTTATTATGAAATAAAATTATTAAATAGGCGTTATAATATGAATAGAAACATAAAAACAGTTGTACTATTGCGCTGGCATGGCATCCAGGACGCTGAGTCATCGCTGGGGCTGTTGTTATTGGGGGGAGGCGGATATTTGTCTGCATGTGGTGACGAGCTCAGAGCTGGTGTCAAGTCAGCAGTTTTGCTGAGCTTAGTTGAGTTGGCATCTCCTCACAGTCCATTGTGTATCTGATTTGTTAATGTATTAATTTGTGTACTTTGATTTGAGTAAAAATGGCTCAAACTAAATTAGTGAAGACAAATGTCAGAATGTCCTATTTTTGGGAAATTTAGGGATTTGCTTCAAGTTGAACTGCCTACATACGAATCTGTTATATTAGAGATAACCTCAAAATTGCTTCAGTGACGAGTCCTTCTGTAAGTGAAATACGTAACACTTTAATTCCCAAAATAAAACAATTATGGTCAAAAACTTCTGTTTCCATTGTATCTAGCAAAAGAATTTTTCAAGTGATGAAACCTTATCATGCTACATACAGGAATTTATTATTTTCTAAATACAGGAAGAGGCTTAAAAGCAAAACAGGGTCAGATCAGTTTGATTCCAACCTCAAAAAAATTAGAGAAGAAGCTAAACGTTTATTTGATATTGCTGCTTACAAATGTTAAATTTTAATACTTGTATAAATGAAAGAAAGAACCAGTGATGTAACAAGAGTTTCTAAAAGATCAACGCTCTAACAGAAAAGTGCTTATAGATAATAATAATAAAGTTACCATAAGCGAAAGGAAGGTTGAAGGTTTGAGGAAGAAAGAAGCAAGAAAAAGTAAAGAACTACAGAGAAAGGTTGAGTTTAATCAGGAACGGACAAAAAATACTAGCATGGCAGAAACGGTTACTGGCGGCAGTGACAGCGCTGAAGATCAACAGTGTTCTTTATAAAAAATAGGCAAACCAACCAGATCCTTCAAATATATCTTAAGACTCTGGTTGATTACATTATGAAAGTGTATATGCTAATATGGTTTACTATTAAGCTAACACCTTCATGTACTTACGGTTCCAAACATCCTTTTAACCTTATCTCATATTCATGCTATCTCTCTGATGATCTCAAGAACGTTATATACTTGATTATTCAAAGAAATGGATACATTGCTGCTTCAGAAAATATCCTTTTATCCATGCTAAGTGATGAAAGTAAAATTAAAAGAGAAACTTAGTTTACGACGTGTTTTAAAAGCAAGAACAGAAACTAGAGGTGGAGTCAGGGAGCTTAAAGTTTCAAAGATAAACTTCGATGCAAAGGATTATATCGACATGATCCAACGTAACTGGGTCCCCCTCCTTGTTAAAACACGTTTCCAGAGACTCTTTCAAATACTTTATTCGAAAGGCATCTGAAGCTGAGCCAAAGAGGATAGTGGACCCTGTTATCGACTTTCCCCGGCTTCCTTGCCACTTTCAAGCAATGTAAAGAGCTGCAGAACTGGAGATTAAATTGGCTCAAAATGTCGATGGTTTAATCATAAGAGAAAGATACATATGAGCAAACATTGACTCATGTGTGAATATGTAAGAGTATATGCATTTCCTACAAAAAAAAAATTAATGTGGCAGTGAAATAGAAACAAACATTTTGTAACTGTAACATTTGTAATCATTAAGGATACAAAAGCAAAAAACACAAAGTTTGACATTAAAACATATTTTATTACTATTATTGTATTTGCAATAAATAGTTTTTTTTACATTTGTAATACTTTTATATACATTTAAAACCTTTTTTTGTAACATTATAGTACGAAAAATTCATATAACGTATTTTAGCAAAGTTTATAATTTTTCAATTTTTTTTACAAACTTTAAGCTGGTTACGGTAACTCAAGAATTTTTTTGTAATGCAATCAATTTTTTAAAATTCTTTTTGAACCTAAAAGGCAACTTTTCCCCACTAATACTAAACTAAAATCGAAAAAAAAAATAAAAAAATAAGGCCATTTTTGTTCCACCCTAATGTGCATTGCTTTAATGGATTTAACTTTTCTCTTTATTTCAGAATTCACTTTTTAAAATTAAACTTTAGGGTGACCTAATATGTTGTTTTGAGATAATTAATAATTTTTAAGTAAAAGTTCAAATTTGAATTTGTTGTAAAATTCTTATAAAATTGTGCAAATACTATACTCTTTATTGAAGAAGCGATGAATGCATAATCATTCGGTCAGATTTATATATATATATATATATATATATATATATATATATATATATATATATATATATATATATATATATAATATTAGTCCAATAATGTGAGTAAAAAAAATTAAAAATAAAACATTTTACAATAAGATTTTAGCTGTAAAAACCCTTAATTGTTTCTGTCAAACGCGATCATGAATGGGTTGGATTGACTCAATTTTGAAATAAGAAAAAGGAATTGAAATAGCAAGACCAGTTGGAATTATTATTTTTAATGCAAACATTATTACTAATTAGAAACATTTTAAAGGAAAAAATTGTTTTGGCATCAGTAAATTTTAGTATCAACTACTTTAATCTATAAGTTGGATAAAATAATTATTCAAAATTTAAGTTATTTTAATTATTTTCAGCATAATATTAATTTCTAAAATATTACATTTTAAGTGCTTCGGAAATTTTACTGCTTTCATTCTAGCAATGTTATTTACATAGATTGGCAATTAATATTTCGCGATATTCTTTTCTTATACTTTTCTTATACTAGATTTATTAAAGGTATTTTTAAGCATTTCAAACTGAGTCCAAAATAGCTTAGTATGATTAGGCTTAATTTCGCTATTTTTATTTTTTTAGTATACTAGTTATTTATCAGTGACAAAACGATAAATGTAAGTACGAATCTAGTAACTAAAATAATATTATGTATTGTTGCAAGAAATACTTAGATACGTTAAAAGAACTTTTTTTTCAATTCGATAAAAAAAATGAACAAATGAAATTGGCATCATACTGAAAAATTTATTTTTAGAATTTTAAAGTGACGTAAAAATGTTTTTCACAATGATGTGGCACTGAGAGTTTGAAGAAAAACGATAAGATTTCGATTAACTTTTATGTGATATATATTTTAATTGATTTGATATTTATCTTATTTTATGTGATATATACCTTAATTGATCTTAATATTTGTTGTGATATATATCTTAAATCAAATTTGAGTATATCCAAACTTGATCATTGATTCTGATGTGAATTCGGCTTCCATTATGCTATGCTAAAAGACGATTCCTTGAACAAACGTCGTTGAGCATGATGTGTGATTTGAATAGAAATTAATTTGATTCATATATATTCGACTGTCGCAAATTAATATAGTGATTAGAATATGTACATGAGTTAATCTAAATAGGAGTTTTTAATATCATATTTTAATATCATTTAATATTTAATTTCATTTTTTTAATATCATTTCATCATGAATAATCGAAACTCATGTGGCATTTATATTAAGAATATTCGTTGTATTTTGATTTAGATGAATGATTTGCAATAGTAAAATTCCGAAGAAATACGCAGACTCCAGCTAAAAACCATTTTGCGTATCCATTACTTTGACATTTTCATTAATTTTGAAAAATAATTATTACGATTTGTTTTAAGAAATAATTATACATAATTTTTTGTTTTTCTGTAAGTCCAGCCTACATTGAGAATGCAAGAAGTTGGGCAGAAGTTTCTTCTCAACTTCTTGCATTTGGCATCAACAGTTACGAATTTGAAGATTCAACAAGTTTTAATACTTATTGCTTGATTAGTTAACAAAAATATTTAGAATTTTTGCACTTGAGAAAAATTATAAGATATTAATAAAACTAGGGCATGGCTTTAAAGAGTTACAATTCTCAAGTTTCATTATGTTTATTTATTTAATAATATATTACTATTTTCTTAATTTGTTTCATTTTGTACATTCTCTCACTTTCGAAAATATTCCAAAGATATGTTCGAACTTCCTTACGTGTGGGTGTTATGAAACGAAGACGGGTATCAACTTACATACCTTTATCTGATTCAAAGGTATATGAAATTCATTCTAAATAACTTTCGAGTTCTTTCAAAACGTGATATTGATCTTCAAATTAGTTTCTATAAAAATATAGATTAATAAACCAATAGGTGCTTTTATGATGGAACTAACCCATGCTAGGTTGGAAAAATTTCATATTAAAACTACCTCAAATTAAATCTAACTTCTAAAATTCAAAAACGTGAAGAATTTTATCTCAAGGGGAGCGGTGGGGGAACAACATTTCTTGAAATCTTATAAGCAGTGATTAGACAGCTCTCGCTCTTAGTATCGTCTAATATTGCGCAAGAAACTTCAAGAATGAAAGAGATTCCTGTGGAGGGGCCGCATAGGTAATTGATTCACCTTTAATGAATATGTGGTTGATTCCGAAAGAGAGAGCTGACTGCTTTTCGCCGGTCAAGGCGGTAGGGTCTTCGACCCGCGTTTTTCGCAATTCTACTTGAAGTTTGTTTCATTTGTGGAAAATGACAGGCTGATTGAGTTTTACAGAGCTACTGACCTTCTCCAATCTTCATTGCTAACCACCGAATTCGAAGATCTTTTTTTTCCTTTGGAGATGGTGGCGTCAGGGGTCATTTAACGCAGAGTTTGGACTCGAGCCCTTGACCCCGTTTCTTGAAAACTGCTCACGCACTCCTTTCGGAAGTGGGCCACTGCCGACCACGTGACCACGTTCCCGCCTTCCCCTCTCTTTTGTTTTTTAATTCCCGACTTTTACTTTCACCTGTTGACGGCTTCTTGCCTCAGACTTCGTTCAATGCTTCGATGAGCACAGATAGGTAGGGCTGACTCTGCTCTCACAGATCGAGATCGTTAATAGTTTCCGAGTTCTTCGTGTGTGTTGTGGATCTGTCAACAAACCTGAGAGAAGTTTTATCGACCGAAAAAGCTCTCGAGGTATGAATTTTTTCTTTTGTGTGTGGAGTTTAAGGAAAGTTATTGTATCTCCTAAAATAACGTTAGTTTTATATAAAAGTATTTTTTAAAAATGCAATACAAAATTTTTTTTAAAGTATTTAAACTTTTTTGATCCATTTAAATATACTTTTTGATTTCAAAATTTTTAGGATATCATGATTCTAATTCAGTCATTTGAAAATATGATTATGTGAGCATTTTTGAGATACGTTGGAGAAATTCATTATAGATTTTTGGGGAGCATAAATGCATAAATTTTTAAAGGAATTTTTTTGGTGCTATAATTTTATATAACTCAAATATTTTAAATTATCTTCACATTTTCCAATTAAAGTTCACACTACTAATTTCTTTTTTTTTTAATTTTTACTTTTCTAATTTTATATTTTCTATCGCTGGAATTAAATATCTAACAATATCGAAGAAAAACTCTTTAACAAATTATCCGTAACTTCTGCAAAGATATTGATATATATGTGTACGTACACTTTTTTTAAATTAAAATTTTTCTAAATGAAAAATAAACAATATCTCTTGAATAAAAAAATTACGGAGTAGAAATTTTTTCTATCTCACTGAATTGTTGCCATATGAAGTAAAAAAAAAATCAAATGAGATGTATCTTATTGCCAGTAAAGAAAATTATCCCTTAAGAAGTCAATCGGAATGATTTTAACACTTTCTATAAAGACTTACGAATGTTTGTAAGGCTCTTGTTAAAGGCAAAATTACGAATTTAAGATGAAAAAAAAATTATAAATTTTGTTATTAAACATATTTTTCACATTAGTTTTCAATTATTTTTTACTGTTTAAATTTATTACATATTTTGTCTTTAACCTTTTCCAGGCGGGTTCCTAATAATAATTATCAGAGTAAATGTGTACAAGGATTTAAAATTATGTAAAATATTATTATAGTGTAGTAATTTTATTCATGGGCATGTATTTTGATGATCAGAAATACTTTTATTGAACTAACTCATGGATGCAAATTTTTATGATTTATTCAAAATGCTTTGAAGTTTATGAATAAAAATATTGCAAAATAATTTTTAATATTAAAATTAATATAGTAGTAAATATATTAATATATCTCAATTATATATTTCAATTTCAAGGTATTTTTCAAGGAGTGGGTAGGGAAATCTTATTCTAAAACATTCCCATTGATTGTAGAAATTATTAATCAACATTGGAACGATTTCTTAAATATGAGTACCAAAAGAATGATTATCACTTATACTCACAAAGATATATAAATTAATTATTTATATTCAGGTCTGATGTGTGGTCGGTCTGCTATAAAAACATTAAGTGTGCCTTGTATTGTTATGCCCCGTCATTGAAACTAAAATGTTTAATTATAATAATCAAATTATCTTTGTACGAGATCGTTCGTTTTACTTAACAATTTTTGTATTTGTATTTTTATTTGTATCTTTGTTCCAGGAATTTACAATTTAATGCTTGTATCATTATAGTTCCAGATTTTAAATTATTGTATAAGAACTTTAGAATTTAAGCTTCAGAGATAATCTAATTATAAATACTGATGAGCCAAAAACTAAAAAGAGAATAATAATGAGCTTGTAAAATCACATTTAATCCTTTAAAGGAGAGAAGTCCTAAAATTCTTTAGATTTTGTTCCACATAAATAATAAAAAAATTAATATATCAGCATTTGTATCAAAAAATATATGTACCATAAAACAAAATATTAGAAAGAGGGCCATTTTACATTTAT
This sequence comes from Argiope bruennichi, assembly GCF_947563725.1. Taxonomy (NCBI): domain Eukaryota; kingdom Metazoa; phylum Arthropoda; class Arachnida; order Araneae; family Araneidae; genus Argiope; species Argiope bruennichi. Next base: position 51,808,907 of record NC_079151.1, read on the forward strand.
GTGAATATCAGATTAAATTATTTGTGCAAGGATTGTGCTATCTAAAATAGTATAAATCATTATTAGAGATACGTGCTCAAAAATAACTGCCGTAATAATCCATGTGAAACATTTAAGTTTTCGCCATTATATACTATATAGTAATGTAACATGACGTTGATCGGTTGCTGGTTGTTAAGTGGTGTACAATAAAAAAGTCATGAAACATCATACCAACGTCGCCATTGCAATTTTAGATTCATTATTAGCAAAAAATCTTGCTACAAATTATAGGGGGCTCAGACTCTAGTCCTGTATGCTTTAATCGCAGTATCGTTGATATCAAATGCCTTTCACTCCGGTGCGTAAGTATGGAGAATTGCATGTTGGTTCAAGTGTAATCATTGACAACGGTTTAAAATTAACACACCTGTTTCAAAATATCCTTGCTGCTTCAAAACGAAATATTAATATAACAAATCAAATATGCTACAGAGTGATAAGTCTGGTAGAAAAAAGTGATTTTGTTATAAGTGTGATTATAAAAGACCTAATCGAATCAAGTGTACAAACATTTCTTTTGATGAATGCAGATTATGATTTATTTTTAAAAATCATAATATGATTTGAATTAAATTGATTCTTTTGAATTTTGACTTTTAATAGAAAGAAGAACTATAAAAAAGAGGTAATTTTTTTAAAACTATTTTTAATGTAATATTTGAAAAAAAAAAAGTCTTACGAATCAATTATATAATCTTATTATATAAAATATGTTAATATAATATATTAGATTATATTAATGTTAACATTTCTTATTTCTTACTTTCTTCTTAACTTGCTTATGTTCTACGCTATTGAATTCAAATAAGGTTAGTTTTATGTTTATATTATAAAAAAATTCAACTGAAAAATGCTGTTCAGCTGTTTTAGCTGCTATTTGGTTTTATTGTATCTCATCTTTCCCAGTACAATAATAATTAATAATAAATGACAATATAAATAATAAATGAATAATAATGAGATTTTATATGTTTTCATTGTTAATAGGATTTTTAATTTTATATAAAAAAAATTACAAGTATCGATTCTAAGAGCCATTCGTGAATTTTTCCACATGAATAAAAAAAGTTTCTTTTCCTTTATAGATTTCGTTTTTCGATTATTTTTTCTTAAAAAAAAAATTCTAAACTATATATTTTTCTTGGTTTTAGATCTTGATATTGAAATAAATTGCAAGAAGTTATCTCATAATTACATTTATTGAAGCAGTAAATGCAATGATATGTGTTAGTTTTTAATTTATCCATTTTTAAATGAGGTATTTAAAAAAATCAAAATTCAGAATGAGATTATAATATCAGTCGATTTTTTTTGCTTTAAAAATGCAGTTTCTGTTAATTCTTTGATTAATTTTTTTAAAAATTATTCTTAATTAAAAAAACGTTTTTATTAAAAATGTCTTCTTGTAATAACATAGAAAATATAAATAATTAAACCATATTTTTAAAAACGTGACAATGGTTTTAATACTGCAGAGTGTCGTTATGAATAGGAGTTGAACAATGATTCTAGCTCATTTTATTATTTAAAAATCATGACAAATTCCAATCATAAGATTTATCTTATCATAAACATTCTAATTTTTCCTAATTTTATTTTGCTTCATTCTTAATCATTCTTGCTCTGCTTACGAAGTATAAATATTTTTTTGTAAATTGTATTAATTGTTAGAAAACACTTACCGCTTCTGTACAGGATTATTCCAAATTCTTGCAAACAAGAATTCTTTCTAAAATAAAAATAACAAACTGAATAATGAATAGAAATTAATCTTGGAGAATAACGATAACATTCCTGTAATTTAACTGTTGCCAAATAACAATGCGACAAAAAAATTCAAAATAAAAAAACATGACCAAGAGATAAAATAACAAACAATTAAAAATTTATCATAAATTAAAAAAAAGAAACAATCCAAAATAAAATTTATTTAGTATGTAAAACTAATGCTTATAAATATATACAAATATAAAAATTAATCTTTGCACAAATCAAACCATTTTGTTCTACCAAACGATAATTTATTCTTTGAGAAATATTAGCTAAATTTTACATTTGAAAAAAAAATGGTTCAGCCACAAAGAAGAAAGAAACTTCTCAGAAAAGGATTATTCTTTATCGTCGGTTCAGCAGTTCTAATCGCTAATATTCAGTATTTTAAATCGCTATTCTTTCTTTTGGATTTTTTGTTAATCAGTGAGCTAAGAAAAATTTATCAATTAAAAGAATGTACATTCTAATTCAGGGAAAAATTTCCATTTATTTTATTTTATTTATTAAATTTATATTTGATTTTTCCATAAATCGTGTAATTTGTATTAGAAACTTATTCGATATGAGAAAGTATAGATACTTAATAGGAGGTATGTTTTTTCTCTATATAAATTCAAATTTGTGTACAATATTCATATTACAGAGCTAATCTGGAGTTAAGAATTTAACAATTTAAATATTTTTACGAAATAATTTTAGTTTCTAAATGTTTTAAATGATGTAGAAGGGACTTCAATTTATTTATAAAAATCCGTTTTCAAAATTAATGACCTTAAAAGTATCTAATAAATAAAATTGTTGCAATTAGTTTGGGAAACTCTGATTTTTGAAAAGAGATAAATGATATTTTTTTGGAAATTTCATTTCGAATTTTGAGTTTTCTCTTAAATATTTACGAATTACTAATTTAAGAATTTTATGCATTTTTCAAATAGTTCTTATCCTTTCATTCGAAGAAAAATGTTTCATGGAACTTTTTCACAGGAAACTTACTTCAGGAAACGATTACAAAGATTAAAACTAGTGAACTTTTTTGTTATAGTTTCGATGTAATGTTTTAAAATGTGATAACAGAAATTTTATTTTGATTGAGTTTACACAGATTTTTGAATATACAAAAAATAAATTTTTCTTTCATTCTAATGATCACACAGCTTTTAGAATATAAAAGGTGGCTATAAAATAATTTTTTTTTACAGTCGTACCCACAGCTTAAAGCTGTGTAAGCAAACCAAATTTTATATGAGGACTGCAGAAGACACGGGGAAATAAATCCTGCAAAAAAGTGAAAAAAAATATCAGATATGGCAATATAGTATCTTTCACAGGAAAACGCCAGTGTACTGCGAATGTTGCTTATGGCCAGAGATCCCTAATATTGATTAATAAAAGATTATTTCTATGAGTTTCTTACTATATGTGTGAAGTTTATCACTTGAACACAAATTTTTTGTGCGTGCATTATTATCCGTTTCAGTTTCGACTGCGTTAGAATCTCTCGTTCGGCGTCTTTCGTTAGTAATTTTTTTTTGTGTGTGTGAAATTATCTCACCACTTCTTCCACAATCTGCACATAAAATTTGATTTCACCTTTTCTTACTTTTATCTGCAGATGCTTCTCAGTAGGAAATTTTTATGTTCATTCTGTATATCAAAAAGATTGATTTTGAATTATTAATGAAAAGAAAGCTCAATATTCTTTGAAATTAATAATGATTTATTCTATTGATGCTGAATTAATTATTAATTTTATAAGCTAAAATGCTGAAGAACAAAAACAATGTCCCAGTTTAATGAGCTAAGGAAATATTGAGTAAATTGGGCAGCACCTAGGAATTATTGCAAATCAATAATCACCTAGGAATTTTGATTGTCTTTTTTTTAAATAGTCTTATTCCTGTAAAACTTTCTTCAATAAGACCTCTAAGTTTTTCAAATAGTCATTCTCATTACAAAACAGTTATAATCAACCAACCTTCTGTTTCTGCATTTCACTTTCTTTCAAACTATAATTACTTTTTCATGCTAATGAACGGACCGTGTCTGATGATAATTAAAGTCTTTAATAATTACTTTTGAAACCATGCAATTGGCGTGCTAACACAAATTCTGTTTTTTTTTTTCTCTATTTGCAGGAAGATGACCTCTTAGTTCGACTGATCATCTGGAGTTGGTGCTGAACAAGGAAGTCGAAGTGACCAAGAGTCCTTGGAGTCAAAACTGATACAAAATGCTCCGAGGTTGGTTCGATGCCTTTAGGGTGGATGGAGGCCCTACTTTATATTCAAATGCCAACAGAACGCCAGTTGTTGAAGATATCAAAAATATTCTCATTTATGTCACATTCTCGACTCTCTTCATTGCTTTTCTACTCATCTTTCCGGGCATCCGAAAAGAGGTGATTGATGTTTTATTATTTTTCATTTATTTCTATATTAAGGCCATGTTTTTTGTATATAATGCTTTATACTAGATTTGCCTATAAATGAAGTTTCTTTCAGCTGCATTGATTCATTTTGCTCCTTGCTATTTTGCTTAAATAATTCGTTAAGTAATTAAATTAAATTAAATTAATTAAATAGTAATTAAATAATTAAATTAAATTAATTAAATTAATTAAATAATTAAATTAAATTAAATTAATTAAATAATTAAATTAAATTAAATTAATTAAATAATTAAATTAAATAGTAATTAAATAATAATTAAATAGCAATTAAATAATTTTGTTTAATAATTAATACTATTTCGCACATCGCTTTTAATGGATTTTTTTTTGATATTTTAATCTAAAATTGAAGGCGACTTTTAATCTGTATTTATAAGCAATATTTGTGAGACATAATTAAAAATTTCAACGAGGCAGACTGGCAACTATAAACAAAACTATAATAGCGTCTCTCCATCAAACTTTGTGTAATTGAAATGATTTCTACGTTGATCGAGATGAAAGAGTTAGTACAGGGAAAAATTATTACAAAATGTTTATTCAGTTAATAATTTTTATACTCATTTCCCTTTAGTTCATAGAAAACAGAGAAAGTTTCATAAAGTATTTTTCTGCCCTTTTTTAGTAAAATGCATAGCTCAAATAAATGTCTTTAAAAGAGTGTTAGACATAATAAAAAAAATTAATAAAATTTACTTATATATCTTGCAATTGAATAGGGATTTAAATGTAACACTTTTACTATATTATAATGAACCTAGTTTGAGATTTCATTTTTTTAATTATTATTTTTTAAAAGTGCAAGCTTACTGAAACTAATCAACGCATGCTCAACGATTTCTAGTTATCTAAGAAATTATTAAACAATTAAAATGAAATTAATTAAAAATAAATTGTCTTTTCTATTCAGAGATTAAATCAAATTTAATATAAATACTTATTTCTAATTACTTTTTGCTATATTCATTCCAAATTGAATAGAAATGTGATAAAAACATAAAACTTTTCACTCAACTTGACTGTCCCATTTTATTTTCACCGCTGTCAAATGATACTTGCCTATACAGGTCTTAGTCTGATTGAGAAAGTTTTAATTTTGTCACAAAATAACAGAGCATGAATTTTTTTCGAAGACTGTGTGTGAATTTCAGTTTACTTATATAAATCTATTTATTTTTTTCACCCCACACTAATCAAAAGTAATAACGATACAGAGCCAGACAAAAATAGATAATTTTTTAATGGGTACGAAAGAACTTCTTTTTAAGAATAAAATGGCATTTCCCCTCCCACACACGCACACTTTCTGAAAATCAACATCTTTCACCGTAAGTGCTCAATGTTGTTGTTTTTTTTCCGCTATCACTAAGCAGATAAAAGTCTGAGAACAAAGCAGTCATGCAAAGCATATGTTGGTAAGTGAACTGCGTTACAGTTTTTCTTCTCCGTCGGAAAAAAGTTGCAATTGTTAAGGTTCGTTAGTGAAGCGCTGGATGTCCTGTGACAGAGACATTGAGTGGCCTTCACTCTCAGAGAGAGTCATTACCAAACGTTTTCGTTTAATTTCGTCTAGTTTACGAAAATCGTCCTTCGGAGAGTTTAGGGGATTGCTCTGGACTCAGGATTGTTTGCTTTTTAAAAAAGGGGGTCATTCACGCTATGTGGGAAACAAATGCTTTCTGAGTTTCTTAATTTGGAAATCATATGTCGAGTTGAATGTTGTAATTACTAATATTTCATCAACTTTTCGTAATGCAGTATGAATGAAATGTAATTAATAAATACTTCAATTAGATTAAGAAAGGGAAATAGTTTTAGATTGATACAATTTTTTAATATGACATATTAAGGCATATTAAGACATATAACGATATGGCATATTAAGGCATATTAAGACATATAAGGATATGACATATTAAGGCCCTACTTATATACTATTAACAAAATTTTATATGAGATATTAAGTTACACAAAACCATGCTCGACTGTGCATAGACATGTGAAGCAGTACCAACAGAATTTTTCATTAAATATTACTAATCACGTAATTTTTAAATTCATCAACTATTTAAGACACTTTCGCTTTTCGAGCTTTCCGTTTTCAGAGGAAATGCAAGGAAAAATAGTAAGTCTCTTTGCATAGAACGAATAGAAAACTTATATGTACTGTTTTCCCACTGTTATGCATGCACAATACCCACTCACTTCTATTGTTTAGTTTGTAAAGGGGAGAGGGTGGTGTTGATAATACAGTACCAGAAATTTTAGAAGCGAGGTTTTAAACAATTACCCACAGCGAAAAAATATTTCACTAACTTAAAATTTGAAAATGAATAACAATTGGGAATAATAAATGATAATAATTTAATAAAATTAATATAAAATTTGCTCAGAAATAAATACGCAAATAATATCCGTACTGTGTGCAAATTTTAATGTCACACTTTCAAGACTTTTTAAATTCACCGTTGAGTACATTTAACAGTTGAGTTAAAATAATAATTAAGATTTCAGGAAACATAAGAAACTATATTAAAAGATTCAATTTTTGATTAAAATGAATTAAAAATTAATAATTTCTTAGTCAAAATATTTTTTATTTAAAATTTGTATACATTGAGACAAAAATTTTGCATTTTGTTATATAATATTTAAATTTATCGGTACCGATCGAAAAAAAAAAAATCCAAATTATGTCGAAATACATCAGTAAATGTTATAGTATGAATTACGGCGCTCTCACATCCACAGTGCACACGAGTAGATTTTTGGATCATCATTGACTTGAAATAAAAATCAATGCCGATTGATTTTCTTCTTATGTCAGCATTTTTATATCAAATTAGGTCTCACTCTCGGAATCCATTTCAGTTGAAGATTTGTTTTAGGTGTTGAGCTGATATATCACAAGCATCCTAAACACAACTTTGAATTCATAATCCTAAAGAAATGAGTTTTTTTAGTAGAAGGAAATTTAAAAACAGGTTAAATCTTGTAGGCCTATTCTTAAGGTCCTAGAGGTAAAAATACAAAGACCAAATCTTCAACTATGATAGAAATTCAGTTTTCTAAATATTTGTGAGGTAGCAATAAAAATAGTCTCAGTTTATTGTATATGAAATGCATTTTTGAAACTTATACAAAAAAATTAGAAAGCGTCAAAATGTAGGAAAAATAGCACTATAATCAAATTGATACTATTTAAAGTACTTTAAAATTTTGTAAAACTCATGCAATAATATTTTCAGAAGACATAAGTACAAAATTTATTGATTCTAAGCTAAATCATCTGCTATGTTGAGTAACTAATTCTACTGCTTCCTTCCCTTCGAACTCGTAAGAACAAATATATTTTCCTTTCTTATTAAATAACAAAAATTCGTGCTCAGGAAATTAGAAAAATAAAATGCTGCATAAAGTGAAGAAAACCGATGCCTTTTCTAAGTTCGAAATTTGCAAAGATACAACAAGCAATGCAAATGGACAAATTTGGTTTAGAAGATCGAGAAATGCATATTAATGTGATTTTATAGATTTTTTATTATTTATTTTTATTCTTTTTAGCATCTGGTATTTATCCTTGGTTTAATACTTCAGCGAAAAAAATTATGTTAAATGTCATATAATTTTTAAAAAAATGTTTGAATGATTTTAATATAATTTTTCATTTCAGAGATTTTCAACACTAATCACAGTGACTACCAGTCTTGTGGTCGGCGCTACAATTCTATGTAAGTGATTAATATTTCATTTATTAAACTATAGTTAATTATCATAATGAATGAGTTCTGAAAACAGGAAGTTCTTTGAGTTTTGATAGATAGTTATTTCTATATTATATCCGCAACGAATGAAAATTATTTTGCAGTCGTCGTATTCAACGAAGACTTTATTATATTTATTATTGACATTTATATCTGTTACTAAAATTTTCGATTTGATTATTTCTTTTCTTGAAATGTAAAATCCGTTATCCTCCGAAATTTTAAGATATAAAGCTACTTACTTTAAGGAATCTTTTTTTAAATTAACACTATAAAATCGCAGTCAAATCTTTTCATTTGATTTACATTGTTTAAAAAAATTTCTTATGAATTATTTTCAATTCTCATTTTTTAAAAAGAGAATTGTGACAACTATTTAAATATCTGTTCTATTTATACAAAAATGTCACTAGGAAAGAGATTGCACATAAATTCGCCTTATGACTTTTACATGTAATAAAGCATTACATTTATTTTTAAAAAATACTGGAAATCTAAAAAATATTTTATGAAAGAAGTAGAAAGCCAATATTAAAAGAATTATTTACCTCTCCCTTTATAACCTACCTTATTACCCATTTCATTACTTTATCCTACTTCTGATTCAAATCAACTTTTTTGTTCGTCAACAGCATAACTTTACGCTGTAAAAAAATGAATGGTGGGATAGTCTTTTAAACTTTCTTTTTTCTTTGAAATACTTAAACTGTCCATTGATTTTAGGAAGTTAGGAAATTAACAATGCCAGAGAGGTGTAGCTGATTAAATTTAAATCTGTGATGTGTTTTCATTTAAGCTTTCAGAGGTGATTGACGCAACGTCACGAAAATCAAATTTTCATTTATTGTTGTATATAGAGAAATATTAATTGTTATTCTCAGCGTTTTTCTTATTTTTTTATTTTTTATGTAATTGAAATATTCAAAGATATTGTTTTCAATACTTGAATTGAAAAATAAATTATACATAAGACGTTGAGTGGTCAACAAAAATATGTCAAAAACAAAATTATATTCTTATTTGTGAAATCTGATATTATTCTGTCTAAACAGGAAGCTATTTAGCCCATTCAAAACGGATTGCACACCGTATGTGCAATGCATGTGCAAACTATCATTGCATTTAAAAAGCTGCCTCAAAAAATGCGCCGTTTCGAATATATTAAAATAAAAAATTGATAGAAGTGGATTTCTTTTTTTCATCAAGCCTTTTATTTATTTTGCTGGTTGATAGTTTTAAATGTTTTATTTCAGTTAACGCTATTTCATTATTTGAAAAATAAAAATTTAATATTACAAAATTTAAACTCATGGACTTATTTAAAATCTTGAAAGACATTTCAATTATCGATTATTGTAGGCCAAATTTCTTTATTTTTTTTGTCTAATTTGTTCTAAATTACTTCATTTTACTTATGAATGCATAATGATCATTTTTTTCTTTATTGAGGGTCTATAAATTGCAATTTATAATTGATACATGCATGTTGGGGAATTCAATCGTCATTAAATTATTACTACCGCGAATGTTTTGTGGTTTATTTCTTTTACGGCTCCTCTCTTTATATTTAATGCCTTCTGGATATTGAGATTCGCGTTTCAAATAATAATATAAAACTATTTCATTATTTAAGCATTTAAATTAGCTATCAACAAAAGCAATTATTAATCTAAATTCCAATTAGAATTGCAGCTTTAACACAATTTTTATCAATTAGCGACTCGACCGCATTTCGTTTCTCTTTAATTTAAATGCTAGAAATAATCCGTGAAAATAATGAACAATTCGTTGCAATGAAGTGAATTTAGCACCTCAAACAAATGCCACACCTTCCTTTCTCCGTCCGTAAACCAATCTTCACTTTCTGTTGCACAATCAATCTTCATGTCACCAGGATGCCTTTCTGTCTGGTAAACACCCAAGAATGCTTCAGAGAGAATCGTTGAGATCGGCAATTAATGGCATGCAAATGATTGAGAGCCCGCGTTCAATCAAATCGGACGTGCAGCAGGCTACCTGATATCCTCGGGCATCTTGTCCTCGTTGGGATACTACTACTAACTTCCTGCTCAGATTCTCATCCTTTTGGTCAAATCACCCATAGAAAGAGTCTCGCCTGGCTGAGTGACATCTTTACCTACATTTGGGCGCCCTACCCAAATGGTATTATAAATGATAAATTGCGGTTTCCTTTTTTTCCCCCCTCTTGAGTCGTGTTTTTTTAATGGGATATTACTTTTCATAGAAATATTTAGCACAATTTGATATTTTGGGGAATTCATGAGAAATTGAATTTATTACTTATTACCAGATTACGTAGGATCCTTCAAAACAGTTGGTCAACTTTGAACAACTTCAATATTTTTAAACCTAAACAACAGGAAAAGGCTATGCATTTTTTTTATGAATTCAGCGCTTTTATATGCCATGATAATGTGTTGAGGATTCATGCATCAATTTACTGTCACCAGTAGATTAAATTTTATTGCTTTCATTTTTATTAAACGTAGAATTTTTCGCATCATTGTATTTGAATAAGTTTTTATCAAAGAAAAATAAATTTAAACTAATAACAGTTTTAAAATTTCAAAATTAGGAAATCATAATTATATTGTAATTGCAAGAAAATTTTTAAATAGAATATGCAAAATTAAAAGTTAAATATGGACGATGGGCTAAAAATACTGTTTGTTTTAATGTCCAACCCTTTTAATTTTTCTTACATATTTTAGTACAAATGATTTTAATCTTCTATTTAAATAAGAGGGCTTTTTTTGTCATGTTTAAATAAGAGATTAAAATTACGTTTAGTTTCAACATAAACATTTCAAAAGTTATGTCTGTATTCAAAAATAGGTAAAAAGAAACTGAAAAGCTTGGATTAAATTTTCGATGCAGAGGTTTTAAATCTAGAGGGGGAAATGAGTAGTAAAAACAATCCTTCTGAAATACCAAATTAAAAATTCTGAGATTACTTAATTACTCTCTTTAAAATCTTGAATAATTTAAAAATTTGCCTTTGAAATTTCTAAAATGACCTTTTCTATGCTATGGCTCATAAAAAGAAATTTAGTGTATAAAAAAAAGAAGGAATTATTCGAAGCTTTAGATTTTCAGTCCAATTAAATGCCCAATTTGTTACTTATTTTTTTGGATGTTAATAATAGAACATTAACAAACAATTTAGTTATATACATTTCTCTACCTTAAACTGGTTATTTTCTTGAAAAAAGACAACATTTCGCACTTTCCGTATTTAGAGCATTCAAATGCTAAATAGCTCACGAAGTCACCCTTAATTATATCTGAAAAAGTTAAAGAACTTTCTATATGCGAATTCTTTAACTAAAAAGTTTCAATAATTTGACTAACAGGTAATTTCGTCATTTACCTGAATGCAAACTGAACGTAAGCACCATTTTGTAACAACTTTGTTTAACCTCATAAAATAAAAGAACGCGGGATTTTCCATGACACGAGTGAGACAAGACTCATAGGGGGAAAATTCATGTTTAAGACACTCTGTCCTTGTGCTCGATCGCTAGATATGCTACAATTCAAGAATTGCAGCAGTTATTTCTAAATTGGACTTGTTTCGAAATACGTTTGTGATATATTCATCTTGAGATTTGCAGACTTGCAATTCTACATTCTATGAAATTAATTAGAATCAAGTTCGCATCTAACTACCACGAAGGATCTAAAGTATTCTATCCATTATGATTTGTTCCGCAATTACTTGTTAACTTTATGTTCATTTGCAAAGCATAGGCGGTTCATTTCCAAAGCAGAGATGTGAACGGGTGTTAATAGTGAGTCTGTAATCATGATGATCAGCAAGGCAGAACGGTTTGCCCTTGATCCTATTTTAACGACACAATTTGATGATAGCGATACAAAGGGTATTTCCGAGGCGTGCGAGATTTATGAAATGCGATTGTGAAAGTAGCGACAGTTTAATTTTTTTAAATTTAAAAATATTACTGCTTTTGCAACACTCTTTTGTTGCAATATAATATATATAAAACTAACCAGGAAATACTTGCTAACATCACTATTTAACTAGTATTTTTCATGTGCGTTAATAAAATAACAATTTTAACTGGAACTTCGACGAAATGTTAAAAGTTTGGGTTTTTTTTCTTTATTGTTGCTGTCTTGCAATGGATCATAAATATATTTAGAATTTATTAATTCTAATTATATTGGAGAATCTGCCATTCCTTGTTTCTAATTTTTTTTATAAAATAATTATATCTCGATTGTTACAAGGATTTCGATTTAGAGCATTTCTTTATACATTATGTATTTTGATGTAATTATAACCCATATTTAAATACTTAAAATCAGAAATTCTGTATCCAAGCGGGAAATTATTCTTTTATAAATAAATGTAAAAAAAATATAAAATTTTGCGATGCATTTTTTATAGATTATTATTAATGAAAAGGAATAAACTAATCTAAACTTAATTCTATAAACAGTTACCATTTCAGTTTAATTAAAAGACTAGATAAAGAGAAAACGCATGGCATTTTTGTTTTTTAAAATACAACCTAATTAGTGTACGAAAATCGGAATTTTCAATTCTTTTGTTTTTAAATTTAATTTATATAGAAATATTACAAATATTACATATTGTAAAAATAAAATTTTTCACAATTTCAGTTCTAAGTATCATCAATTGTGCAGAATCAAATTGTAATTAAATTATACTATGAAATATTCAAAATCTTAAAATTCTGACATCAGAAACTGAGTTAAATTGGGTTAGCAATAATCATATGGCAATGTTAGAGAACTAATTTTGGATCAAAACAGAAAACATTTCTCAAGTTTTAATTTTTAAGATTTAATTTGCTAATTTCTGTCTGTAGAATTATGATAAATTGATTCAGATGGATTCCTTTACTTGCTAAAATTTCCTAGCAATGAATTAGATAATTGACTGAATATGGTGAAAAAATATAAGAAAAGGAGCTAAAAGTGGTTATTTCTTTTTAGTTTCTTGCAAAAAATATAAATACCCAAAACGTTATTTTATACATGGGGATCATACAATGGCAAAGATGGCTGTTTTGCTGATTAATTTGAAATTACTTTAGAATTATTTGCGTTCTAAATATAAAACTCTAAACTTCTGAATAAAGATAACTAATTGAGAGGTATGAATTGTGGAAATGGAAATATTTTCATTTTATATACGGAATTTGTTCATGAAATCTCCGCAGTTTTCTATCTATTCGACGACTCCTTTTGATTCACTCATTGTGCAAAAGAATATATTCTATAAAAAATTACTGTGAATTTTAAAATTAAAGTGAAATTAAGTTTAAAATACATGTATTTAATAATAAACTTCTTGCGTATTGTCATTTGATTATTTTCTATGGAATTTCTCCACCACATGCAAAAATAATTTTTCCTTTCATTTATATTAATGATCGCAAAGACGACAGTAGTTGACATATTCGTCAATACTTTTGGTGTACTGATTAAAAAGTATTTATTCCCAGTTCTTTTTTCTGTTTGTTTCTGTGTTTATATTATTTAAAATGATTTATGAAATCAATTATATATGTTTCTAGTACAAATACAGGAAGTTCCAAAAATATATTCTGCCTTTCAATAATACATACATAAGCAATTAATAACTTGCAAAAAATTTGTATAAGTCAGCTTAATAAATGCAAGGGTAGAATCTAGTCAGCTATCGGAAGTTTTATGATTATAATTAATATAAAAATTTTCCTTTTTATAGAATAATAGTTTTACAATTACCTTTCTATTAATAATGATTCCTTTTATCATACTAATTGCAACTCTGAGCTTTGAGATGGAAGGGCCGCAATTTCGATATCCGATTATGATTCTTGTTTGATTGCAGAACGTAATGTAAATTTATCAGTGGTAAGAGGATACTTGTAAGTGTTTGGATTAAATTAACTTTTTTTTCCCGGGCATACCATGCGACTTTTTATGCGTACTCGCTTTTATCTCATTCTGATCCATGAAATATAGTTCATAAAAGTAATTACATTTTTTTAAAAAAGTAAGACAATCCATTGAAATTGAATTAGACTACTTCATATGATTTATGTCATTTATGGTTCCATCTGTCGAGTTTTAGCCCCAAAGCTTAGAATAAACAAATAATTCGAATACTTCCGATAAATGAGAAAATTCTATATTTGTATATTTGTCTAATGTATATTGACAATATTTGTGCTATTATATGCATTTTGTTTGCATATTTATCTCTGTTTCTATCAGGAGTGTGCTTATGTCCCTTTTTGTTTGGATAGTATTTGTGCTTGTATATTTCTGTCAGGATAGTGTTTGTGTCCATTTTTGTTTGGACAGTATTTGTGTCTGGATTGAGTGCGTGCCTGTATGTTTGTGTCTCTATGATTTTGCATGGAGACTGTCTGTGTCTCTATGATTTTGCATGGAGACTGTCTGTGTCTCTATGATTTTGCATGGAGACTGTCTGTGTCTCTATGATTTTGCATGGAGACTGTCTGTGACTATATGATTTTGCATGGAGACTGTCTGTGACTATATGATTTTGCATGGAGACTGTCTGTGACTATATGATTTTGCATGGAGACTGTCTGTGACTATATGATTTTGCATGGAGAGTGTCGGTGATTGTATGATTTTGCATGGAGAGTGTCTGTGATTGTATGATTTTGCATGGAGAGTGTCTGTGACTGTATGGTTTTGCATGGAGAGTGTGTGACTGTATGATTTTGCATGGATAGTGTGTGACTGTATGATTTTGCATGGAGAGTGTCTGTGACTATAGGATTTTGTATGGAGAGTGCCTGTGACTATATGATTTTGCGTGGAGAGTGTCTGTATGATTTTTCGTGGAGAGTGTCTGTGTGATTTTTCTTGGAAAGTGTCTGTGTGATTTTTCTTGGAGAGTGTCTGTGTGATTTTTCTTGGAGAGTGTCTGTGTGATTTTTCGTGGAGAGTGTCTGTGTGATTTTTTTTGGAGAGTGTCTGTGTGATTTTTTTTGGAGAGTATCTGTGTGATTTTTTTTGGAGAGTATCTGTGTGATTTTTTTTGGAGAGTGTCTGTGTGATTTTTTTTGGAGAGTGTCTGTGTGATTTTTTTTGGAGAGTGTCTGTGTGATTTTTTTTTGGAGAGTGTCTGTGCGATTTTTCGTCGAGAGTGTCTATGACTGTATGATTTGCATGTAGAATGTCTGTGACTATATGATTTTGTATGGTGAGCGTTTGCGTTTTCATATTTGTCTGGTGGGTTTTTTTTTGTTTGTTAGTTTTCTATGAATTTCATTTGCTAGTACACGTATTTCCATAAGATTTTTTTTGTGTGGATGGAAAAGTATTTTTGAATGACTATGTGAAAAATTTATTTCTACATGGATAGTAATTGATGTGATGATGCATTTAAAGATTTATATAGTGGAGATTAAGATTTTATAAGTGTTGTCCATTGATTTTATGTTTGAATGTACTTCCATGAGCGCCATTCCCGAATCAAACACTGAGAATATATAATTATTTTCTGCGAATTATATATATATTCATTCCGAATGCTATTTTAAGCAAAATAAGATTCCTTTGCTAATACTACTTCAGGAAATTGGGTACGGCTTAAAAGCATACAAATGTTTTGAATTCCCATGGATATGCATTTAAGAATAACACTAGCCCTTATTTATCCGACTTTTTTATGAACTAAATTATATATGTGAATACATTTTAAAAGCTTATGTTCTTATACATTCAAATTTGTACAAAATCCAAAGCAAATTGATAACTGTAATTGATTTTTTTTCCTGAATGTTGTTTTTACATCCAGCTATGAAATACTCTGAAAGATAAAGATAATTCCCAAAATAAAAAAATATATTTAATTATTATTTATTAGCGTTTCAACCATTATGTTAGAAATTATACATAGGATTAACTAACTAGGCACTTTCAAACAAATTTTCAACAAAATTTTAGGAGATGAGAGATTTAAAATAGTAATTACTATAAAAAAATGCATAAAATGACGAATGAAAAGTTAATTTTTAATTGCAAGCTTCCAAATCACAATTGTTATCAAAATTTACAATATACAGCAGTTAAATTTTCTGATAATTGCATCTAATATAATTCATTCTCAAAGTAGGCGAATTTTTAGACTTCCTCTACATCCAACTCACAGTTTGCCCCTTGCTTCATTAAGTTTGATGACAGAATAGCGACATCAACATAAATATGTTCTGCTATTTTTTTTTCAAACGTTTAATGTAAATTTTTTACTACACACTACGCAATGCAAATGATTCGAAATGGATTTTATTAAAATTTACATTCAAGCAAACAATTTATCATGTAAGTGAAAAAAATGCTGACATCTAGGATAAGTTAGAGATAATTTTTTAAAAATATCATCATACTATTAGAAGAATTAAAAAATTGGCAAATATACAATATAAAAACAATAATTGACAATACAAAATAACAAAAAGATAATCTATTTTTTTGTTGTAATTTGTTATTTCTAACACTGTATGTGAAACAGCTGCTGTACTGTGTTTAAGTTATTTTCTATTACTATACATCTGTCAACTCTACAGCCTATGACTAAACTACCGCTTATGGAGATGTATGTAGCGACTGTTTGAATGAGTGTTTCTCGGTTATATGGCTCTAGCTCTAGGCTAGATAACTGAAAAGCAAAAGTAAGCAATTGCCTACGGGACCCCATAATATTCGAAATACGGACACTAAAATTTCGATATCTTCTTTTGCAATAATCTCAAATTACATTAATTTCATATTTTCATTTAATTTGCAAGACTTACCCAATCGAATCCCAATCGAACTGATTCAAATAGAGTATCTATTAAAGATAAAATATTATTCTAATATTCTTAATTATCTTTTATAAGTTCTGTTTGTGTTGTTTAAAATTTTTTTAAACATGTTGCTTTATGTTTTTTAAAATGTTCCGATTTTATAATTAAATAACATTTAGATCTTACTCAAAAGTTTTTATTAATTTGTTTAAAATTGCTTTGAATTAGATTTTTTTTTTTGCTGTTAGAAATACGGAAACAAAATATCTCGAATCAGCCTCATTTATCAGATTATCAGAATTTGTAATATAAAACTGATTACATAAGTAATTAAGATCAATAAAAATAATTTATGTAGGAAAGATTGCAAAAGAGGGCCAACCCCTGAAGATGCATTTCGTATGGGTCCCGAAAAGGCTTAATTCCGCCTTGGTCTGACTGACAGAATGATGTTTGAGTGTATTTGAATGATCGACTGTGTGAAGTTTGCGGATGTATGTTTAAATTACTGATCGCATAACATTTGAATGTGTTTGAATAAGTGTATGTAAGATATCTCCCTTTGAATCCGAATAATTGATATAACGTTTGTTGTTTGAGTATCAGATTGCATAGAATTTTTCGTTTAGCAACTGACTGCAGATTTTTGTAGCCGATTTATGTGCAGCGCTTCATTATACCTCTAAATTTCCCGTAGTAATTTTGGTATTCTGGTCACAGAACATCAGCCTTTGGTATTTCGAAATACAATTCATTATAAACGACTCTCTCGGAAATACTTTTGTTTCATTCTCTCAGTTCGTAAAAAATTCTCTTTTTTCAACTAACTACAATAGAATTACAGAATTAATTTTGTGTTAGAGGGTCAAATTCTCATTTGATGGTTAACATAATCACTCTTTTAATATAATTTGTCCCTTGTCTATATAAGAAATTTCTGTATTTTAATTGATTGAAAGGCAGTTGAATGCTTAGGTACTTGATTAAATGATAGCTATATGTGCAAGTATTTGATTGAATGACTATTGGATGTATGTGTTCCTTTTGTAATGACCGCTATATGTTAGTGAATTTGACTGAATGATTGCTATATAATTGTGAATTTGACTGAATGATTGCTATATAATTGTGAATTTGACTGAATGATTGCTATATAATTGTGAATTTGACTGAATGATTGCTATATAATTGTGAATTTGACTGAATGATTGCTATATAATTGTGAATATGACTGAATGATTGCTATATAAGTGAGCATTTGACTGAATAGCTGCTGTATGTCTGCGCATTTGAATGACTGCCGTGTGGCTATGCATTTGAATGATTGCCGTGTGGCTATGCATTTGAATGACTGCCGTGTGTCTGTGCATTTGACTGTATGACTGCCGCGTGTCTGTGCATTTGACTGTATGACTGCCGCGTGTCTGTGCATTTGATTGTATGACTGCTTTGTGTCTATACATTTGACTGTATGTTTGTGCATTGGATTGGAATAGCCATTATATATGTATGCATTTGACTTATGCAAAATTTATGTGTGCTCATTTGACTGTGAATGACGACTGAATGTGTGTGCATCTGAGTGCAAAAGACGATTGTGAGTGTGCATCTGAATGCGAATGACGATCAACTTTATGTGTGAGCATCTGACTGCAGATGACGATCAACTTTATGTGTGTGCATCTGACTGCGGATGACGACTGAATGTGTGTGCATCTGACTGCGGATGACGACTGAATGTGTGTGCATCTGACTGCGGATGAAGACTGTATATGTGCGCATTTGATTGCGAATGGTGACTGTATATGTGCTCATTTGATTGCGAATGGTGACTGTATGTATATGCATTTGACTGCGAATGACGACTATATGTATATGCATTTGACTGCGAATGACGACTGCATGTGTTTGCATTTGACTGCGAGTGACGAGTGTATGTGTATGCATTTGTCTGTGAGTGACAGTGTATGTGTGTGCATTTGTCTGTGAGTGACAGTGTATGTGTGTGCATTTGTCTGTGAGTGAGGAGTGTATGTGTGTGCATTTTTCTGTGAGTGACGAGTGTATGTGTGTGCATTTTTCTGTGATTGACGAGTGTATGTGTGTGCATTTTTCTGTGAGTGACGAGTGTATGTGTGTGCATTTTTCTGTGATTGACGAGTGTATGTGTGTGCATTTTTCTGTGATTGACGAGTGTATGTGTGTGCATTTTTCTGTGATTGACGAGTGTATGTGTGTGCATTTTTCTGTGAGTGACGAGTGTATGTGTGTGCATTTTTCTGTGAGTGACGAGTGTATGTGTGTGCATTTTTCTGTGAGTGACGAGTGTATGTGTATGCATTTTTCTGTGAGTGACGATGTATGTGTGTGCATTTGTCTGAGTGAGGAGTGTATGTGTGTGCATTTGTCTGAGTGAGGAGTGTATGTGTGTGCATTTGTCTGAGTGAGGAGTGTATGTGTGTGCATTTTTCTGTGAGTGACGAGTATATGTGTGTTAATTTATCTGTGAGTGTCGAGTGCATGTGTGTGCATTTGGCTGTGGTGGACATCATGTAATTTACTAGATACTTGCTTCCTGTTCATTGAATATATCGGTGCTTGCAATTTACAGTGTAATCTATATGTATGCATAAATGGTGGAAGAAATTTGCTTGGTTGAATTTTTGGGTGATTGAAATTTACCTGAATGAATGTTTGGTTGATTGGAATTTGCCCGAAAGTGGTATGAATGAAATTTCTTTGAATACATTTTTGGATATATGAATATTATAAGTATGGTATAATATTCATATTTTTAGCTGACTGAAATTTGTTTGATTGCATATTTCGATGCATGAAATCTCTTTGAATTCATTTCATATTGAACGAAACGTGCGCGTATTTGTAAACGTTTTAATGCCTCTGTCTCTAAATGATGTTCTTGATAATATTCCTTAAAAATTGAAAATCTTTTCTATTGCAATCATTCCAAAATTTTCTGCTTTGTAACTTCGATATATTCTTTTTGATATTATAATCTTAATTGAAAATGTTATTAAAGTGCTTTATTCCCAAACTTTTCAAATCTTCATCAATAAAATTAATATTTGAATTATAAATTTCAGTTTCGTGAAAATAAATTTATATTTTGTGTTCAGAATGCACATTTCTTTCACTTTGTATATCAAAAATTAATAGAGTTTGGAGACTCGTTGTGCAGGACGTTGGTTATTACATCGAAGACAATAAACATTTCAAGCCACTGCCAATGCTTTAAGTGTATATGACACTATTAAATATTCAACCTTTATGCTTAAATTACTGTTGTACGATTACTATAAACTAATAAGAATAATTACTTGCGATTTCCATTTAATTTAATCGCATTTAAATTGTATAAAAGAAACAATGGATAGTTTCAATTTCTGTCAGAGAAAATAGATGAACCCCATTGAAATAGTTTTCTTAATTCGTCATGCATGCCATTTTCAACTTTTGTCAGTAAGAAATAATCATGGAATTAATTTCTTAAGTGTGCCATATCTATATTCTACAAAATCATGAAATTTAGTAGGTCGTCAAAAAATATGAAAGCCAACAAAATTTCTTTTAGATTTTCTCTTCCGATTTTTTTCTTTCGTTAGAGTATTTTCAAATTGATTCTATCAGTGAACAGAAGATTTCATATTCCTTTTTTAATTTTGAAGCTAAATATTGTTTTATATATAAGTGATTGTGAATTTTACATTTGCTTTTTCTAAGGGCACTCACGTTTGTATTAGGCAAAAACCTGCTTTCAATGATTCGATGTGGCCAAATTGTGATCTGAATATCTCGGTGATTTGTGATCGGTATATGATGTAGAGTTATCAGTCGAATAAAATAAAGTTAGTTCAAAATCAATAAGTAATTGAAATATCAATACATTGTTTCCTTTTTTCTTTTCTCTATTTATAGAAATTATTTATTATTATTTCTATCTCTAGTTTGAAAACTTGTTTGGCATCCTTATCAGAATAAATGTCTCTTCCTCAAAAGACATTTATTGAGCAGTATCTTTCTTCCTATGGTTTTTTTCCCTTGAAGGAGAAGGGGGTTTAAGTAAATTGTATTAAAATATTTGTTCATTGTTTTCACATTTTTACCTATTTTTAAGAATGAAGTATTTAATTAAGTTTATACTGCGTGACGAGACTGAATGTTTTTCAAATCTTTTGCATTTTTTCTTTAGTCTTTTCTTTCTAGAATAATTCGAGTTAGCTTTAAAAGTTGAGAATCATTCTTTTAATCATATACTGTGGAATCATGCTGGTAGGAAAAAAATTGAGTTCAAATACTGCTCTGAATTGAATGAGTTGCTAAGATATGAAAATATGATCATCATTACACCATGATATATAGATAGGCTAATAACTAAAATTAGATATTTATAGAACCCATTTACAAAGAAAAAAATACGGAGTTGAAAGCAATACCATGTCGATCTTACTATTTTGAACATGGATGTCGATGTATAAAGAAAAGATACATTTTTGCCAGCTACGGTAAAATTAGAGCGGCAGGCAAATTCCTGTTATTAAAGTAAACTTTAAAGCGCATTTTAAGAGATTTTTGCAACATTTTTAACAGTAGATTCATGGAATACCTCGTAACGTTCTGGAAATGATGATTTGAAGGAATGAACATGTATTCTATGTATTCGATAGTGTTTCAGGAACACTTATATTATAATATTTGTAATATAACACTTATATTACAATATTTGTAATATAAGTGTGTAGGTGTTGTAATAAAACTTTGTTTCATTTTCAAATAATGAAAACGAAAGAAGCAAAGCTGTCAAAAATGTTATTCCATGTCGACTTAACATATGCAATAAACCTTATCATTTCAGATGTTCAATAAATTTGACGCACATTTTCTTTTAATATAGATATAAAAAATATCAAATTTCATACAAACATGGCAACTTGTTTTTGAATTTACGGCTATGTAAAGTTTCAGAAATTGGTCCAAAAACGGTGAATACAACTTTTTTTAATTGGTCTTGCTGCTTTCTTAAATGAGCTACAGAACTTTGAGAGGTATCATCTTACAACAATTTTAATGCTCTTATTTGTACTATACAATATCATATAGGTTAATGAAAAGGGAAGTTATTAAAATCTAAATAAAAATTTAAATTAATACTTTTTTGACAAGTATATATTTAAAAAAAAATTTCAATTTATTCATGAATAGTTAGTAATATTGTAAATCACCTGGCAAAATATAAATTTGGGATGAGTTATTTGTTAAATTTTTTTTAATTATATCTTGTTTCTTAATAATATTTTGTTCTTAAATAATACAGGAATGTTAATTTTTATATTTCAATGAAAATTGATTTGAACATAAACCTGAAGAATGATAACTGTAGAGAGTGGAAATGTAATCCCTTTTATATAGTTGTAAAATATATTTATAATCTGATGCTTGAAAAGGTCACGTTTGTTTGGCATACAACCCTATCTAATGCAGCTTCTTCTATTGGGAGTCACAGGATTCATTTTTATCAGTATATCTATCACTGATACTTACCTAACAGGGTTTCTTGGATATGCAAAGGATGTTTGCTATTTTCTTGCACACCTTCCTGCAAATTTTCTGAAAAGCATAATAATTTGGATGCAGTTTTTAAAATGAACATATTGTTTTACTGTGTTTCTAATTCTTGATTAAAATAATTTTCAAGAATAATTTCTTATTGAATATATTCCTTTTTAGTTGAGAAGGCAAATGTAAAATATACCTTATTAATATTTTCTATTACGTTTCAAAAAGTTCAGAGTTTTTAATTTGATTTTCATATGTCGCTTCATTCAATCGCAAGACCCTTTTCCGTGTGATATAGTCGGAAAGTGCCATTTTGCTATCACTTTAAATTTTTTTCATAAAAGCAGAGGTAGATATAATATAATAAAGGTTGTCTCAAAATTAACACAAGATTTGAATTTGCCGCCATTCGTGTTGTAAATTGTTGGCAACCCTATTAAAAAAACATTTGACAGCTGATAGTATAGGGTTAGTAAAAATGTAGGTTACCCGATTGAACAAAGTTTTAACCCAAGATTTGAATTAAATAAAAAACGCAGTTTCTTTCCTTTAAATTGTTATATTTTTCTTGAATCGTAAAGTACACAGGATAGCGTTATGTATGGATTAACACATAGGGGCAAATGACCTCCATGGCTTAGCTGGCACCTACGCACTCTTTTGTCGAAATCTTCCATGCCCATTTTGCATAAATGTGACTGAATTTCGTTGATGCAGCATCGAATTTCCTCCTTCAATGCACTCGTGCTTGTGGACTTGTTGGCATAGACCTTTATCTTCGAATAACTCTATAAAAAGAAATCCAATGGTGTTAAATCAATTATCTAGGGGGCCAATTATCAATTTTTCGAACTGTGGGCTCTAGACTTTCATTATTTTTGAAATATTGTTCAACAATGGAAACGCATTGTTCTTTCGAGTAACCCTCCATTTTTACTAACCCTAAACTACCAGCTGTCAAATGTTTTTTTTAATAATTTTTTTAAATGGTTTATTTTACTTTAGCTTATAAGTTTATTTTAAAAAACGGTTTGCCTCCCTACTTTTGTTCATAGCGCCGAAAAAATCAATCACTCCCACCCCCCTAGAGTTTGATTTTCGCAGCCCTTTGCATAATTATAGAGGATTTTATGTATGTACATTCAAACCTCGCATAACAAGCATCATCAATGTTAAATCTTATCTTCTTTAAACATAAACGTTCTGAAACGTTTTACTGCTTTTTAAAAACTTTATTAAAAGTTCAAACATGTATCTAACCAATTATTTTGCTTTTCATATACCCTAGATATAATAATTCGTTTTCGTAAATTCTGTTTATTGGCATAATAACAATGATGAAAATTTACAATATATTATTGTATGAAAGCTCTATTACAAATTTAAAAAATTCAGTCTTAAAGATATTTTATGCTTTTTCAGATTATTTATCATGTTGTTAAAGTGCAAGAGAGATTTAATTCAAATTTTTTATTAAACATTTAAAAAATTTTAAATTTTACTGAAATGAATTCTTAAAAATATGAATTAATATAATGTGTTTTTTAATTATTTTCTATGAGTTTTCAAATAATTTTGCAATTCTAATGCTCTGACAAGCAAATAAAATTTTTAACTAATTTGACCAAAATTATTTTTATAATGTATTATTCTCAATGGAAAGGCTGGGAAATATCGTAATACTATTAAAAATGCCAATTAACTTTGAAAGTAATAATTATCAACAATTGTAAGGAATAATATAGATTAAACTTCCTCTACCTGTTTCTACGGATATACTTTTTTAAAGCATATATTTGGATAACAATGATCTCCATTTTCTTGGATATTTAAAGAGCTGTGTAACTTCGCTATTGAAGAACATCTTTACATATAACATAATTTTAATTTTCTCAAATATGGAGGCAATTATGCCATAAAGAAAAAAAAATTTTGACATTTGTATTTTCAAAAATATTTCTGGATAAATTCTCATGATTTTTCTTATTTTTTGTTGGCCCAGATTATTAATTATGAAAATAATTAATAGTCTGTGCCAATAGTTGTTTCAATTTTTTTATAGCAAGCTATATACATTAAATATAGTTTTCAATAACGAGCTCGAGGCCCATATAATAGTAGTCTATTTCGCATTTCAAAATCACGTCTATTTAACTCCTTCGAGAAATAATTTACTTTATCTGCTTGTTAGATTTCCTTTTTTATTTTGGTGATTCCTACTGATATGATTCCAATGAAATTTCGAATATTTGAGTATATCTTATTTATTTTAGAATAAATTCCTGTTAGTGATATAATTATGGAGTTAACTTTAAAAATCCTATAATTAGTTTAATGATTCTTCATTTTACGTGAAAAGAACTAAAAAGGTTTAAGTTAAGATTGCTGGTGAAAAAATTAATAAATAATATAAAATTAATTCATTCAGAGCAAAACGTTATTCATAGACTTTAATGAAGTCCAGTAGATGTCCAGAAACTGTATACATTATTTTAATTTGTAATTTTTAAAATTTGCATTTCTATAATTACTTTTAATTCGTACGAAATTTTTGTAATTCCATTGATGTCCGTTTTATATCGGAGTGTTTAATAAAAAAATTTCCGATCAATATTTGTAAAATATTGATTCAAGAAATTTCTAATTTGATTTTTGAAGAATTCAACTTTGTCATAAATTAAATGGTTGTCACTCCAAAAAGGCCTTTCCATCTGTCCGAATTTAAGGAGAGAAATAGAGTTCTAGAAGTATATATCATATTTGAACATTTTTATATTTATGATATATTATATTTACATTTGAAGTTAACGCAATAATTGTCTCACAGGTAGTGAATAGAATGGGTAGTGATCACATTTATTATGTAGAGTTTAGAGAAATCAAAGCATAAACAACACTAATGTAAGAAAATTTTATGTTGATGGAATAAGAAAAATTGTGAAATCAACGCTTTCTACTCTGGTTATTTATCATTAATGTAATTGTTGTTCACTTGTACCTCAAAATTTTTAATGCAATTTAAAATTTTCTTTTACGATTATGAAATAGAAATGTCGTTTTTTTTGGTGTTTAAGCAATCAAATGAATTTTCTCAAGTACATAAAGATATTTCGAAAAAAATTTTTAAAAATCTTTTTATCTTCAAAGAAACTAGAATAAAGGAGCAAATTATTAATTCTTTGGAATTTTACTAAATTTTTTATCGCTTTTATCAGTTCCTTTTTTTTAAAGATGCAAATAAAATCCAAATTTTATTAGAGTAAAAATGAGAATTTTATCTTGTACTTTGAGTTTAAATCTGTCTTAATTCTTTAAGCAGAATAATCACGAAAAAAGTAAGTAACTGTCTTGTAATGTGACAAAGAAAAATATTGGTTATATTGCAATTACTAGAGAAAAAAACCCAGCAATTTTATTGTTTGAAATTGTAGGATTGACTATTTAAAATATGCTGCTACATCACGCGCCCTATTACCCAACAATATTAAGAGAAGTATGTGGAAAGGGAATGGAAAAATATTTTTATCACTTAAATTAGAATTTGTATGAGAAAGGAAAAGTTTTGAATATGTAAGAAGGTCTATAAAATAAACAATTGAATTTTAAAGATTTTTTTTATCTAAGTCAAGAATAAATTTTTAAAATTTGCATTTCTATAATTACTTTTAATTCGTACGAAATTTTTGTAATTCCATTGATGTCCATTTTATACCGGAGTGTTTAATAAAAAAATTTCCGATCAATATTTGTAAAATATTGATTCAAGAAATTTCTAATTTGATTTTTGAAGAATTCAACTTTGTCATAAATTAAATGGTTGTCACTCCAAAAAGGCCTTTCCATCTGTCCGAATTTAAGGAGAGAAATAGAGTTCTAGAAGTATATATCATATTTGAACATTTTTATATTTATGATATATTATATTTACATTTGAAGTTAACGCAATAATTGTCTCACAGGTAGTGAATAGAATGGGTAGTGATCACATTTTTAATATGTAAGTGGAAAAGGCATTCATACATAATAACTGAAACGGAATGAAAATATCAAATTTAATTTTTATAATTTATTTCAAATTAACGAACAGGTAGAAACTTTAGTTTTAAAAGAACGTTTTTAGAGCAATGTTTATTGAGTGTTATAATTATTTTGCTCCTCAAATTCGATCAGATGAAAAATTACTCATACGTATTTTCTGATAACGATAATGTTTTCGAAATGAAATGATGTAGATAATAATATAACATTTTATCAGATTATATCCTTTTTAACATAGACTTTCGAGAATTTTTTAAATTCCATTTATTTAAAAAATATTTTACTGCATTTACTTTTCTGTTTTAATTTATTCTTGACTTATTTATGCTTCGTAAGTTTCGATGATTCATTTTCTGGATTTTTAATACCTATAACTATTTTATTTAAACATTTTCTTTCTTATTAATAGCCTTTTATTGAAAAGCGAAACACCGATGTTCACCTATGAAAATAAGCTTTATAAATTTTCTCACCCTGCCAGCTCGATTTATTTTTGCATAATGTAATGCTATGTTTTAAATAGCCACATTAACAATGTAAAACAATGAAGATGCTGTTTTGTACTTACTCACACTTTGATATGTGTTGAAGCAATTCGACGGAAATATTAGATGCAACCTAATCGATAGTAGAAAATTCATATAAGTTGCCTGAGAATATTTATGAAGCTTATCTTCATTTATTGTTTTATTCTCTATTCAGGATGGCTGTTAAACATGTTGTCTAGTGTCTAACTGGAAATTTTTGAAAAATGATTGAAATTTCCTTTCGTAAAACATGTAATATACTTATTCATAATCCGATAATTTAAGATATATTTATCCTCTATAAATTATTATTTGCAATGAATTTTTTGAAAAAAAAATCATCGCGAAGTGAAAGATAATAGTGGAATAGTAGTTTTCTTATAAATCATGTTACAATTATTAAATTCATTTCTAATGGTTACAAAAATTAATCGGGTTTTTTTTTCATTGACATTAAGACAATATTATTTAAAATTAAATATTCAGTTGTTCTTCGAAATCGTGATATTTTTTAGTAATTCTTTGTTATTAGAAAAATTTTGTCATGTGAATTTTCTGAAAAAATGCTTTGGTGCATGACAAATAACCCGAGTATAATACGGAATTCGAAAATTTTTGTCCTCAAAATTTTATCCTAAATATTTTCTTGAAGTTCTTTATGTATGCTTATTCAAAAGAAAAAAAATGTTTAAATTGAAATAAAACATCTAAACAATAAGATTTTTTATTGGGTCACACATCATGATTGTGATTCATTTCTATTCTTTAGACACAAGTTCTTCTCTTTTGTTTCGACACCCTTTTCAATAAATTAAATTTGCTTTTCCAAACAGAAGTCTAAAACCATTTTACTGTTTTACCGTCCGATTCTCCAAGCTTGCACATCATATTTTGATGAAAGTTGAATTTAAAATTCAAGAATAAAAAAACTCTAATGATGTTATACGTTATTCGGTTCACTTTAGTTGATATCTAAAATAAGAATTTTCAGCACACAGATGCCAAAAGATAAAAAAAGAATATGAACGACAAGTTTTGGTAATTTTATTAAATATATAGTGAAAATCCATTTCATACAATTCAAAACTAACTAAAGATACAAGTGGCTATAATTTCCTTGTAAACGTAGATGGAAAAGAAATTTCAATACAATTTAAAAGAATACTGGATTTAGGCTTGATGAGATCATCATCGTTTCCAGATATATGAAACTTTACAAATCCATTTAAGTATTGCATGTATATATATAATTTCTCACCTGAATAATGTTTATTTGGGGGGGAGTTACAAGAAGGAAGCCTTGAGCTAAAATTTGTGTAGTTTATACTTAAATCCAACACTGTGCAGAAGAAAGCTTAAAATTTTGTTTACATCATACAAAAAGCTCACTTTATTGAATCCCCTTAATCATACGAATGAATTAACGTCAGAAATAGAAAAGCATGCAACAGATACTGTTGCTTCTTCTGAATGTGGTTATCTAAAACTCCTAAACTTAAACCTTGTGTACTCATTTTATTTGCATGTATTGTACACTCTATTTCAACCGTTTGAGTACTAAAGATTTTTGTATGTAAATATATGTATATGAAATCAAAAATGCAGAATCAATTGAATTATTCTTCTAATAAGATCACTGTTACAAAACCCAAACAAAACACGCGAATGTCGAACTCTTAGAGAATGGATCACATGATAGTGAAATAGATTGCTGCTTGCATGCTGTCTATGTGATCAAAAAGAGTTATATACAACAAACTTTTTCGGATTGTGAATCACTTTTTAGAAATCGAATCTTTAGCGTTCCACTTCATCCTCAGCAGACTGAGTTTTTTTTCTGGAATTATGGGTCTAGTTCACTCTCTGTAAGAATAATATGGGCCAAAAATGAGCTTTTGTAGAAAAACATTTATTATTGAGTATAATTTTACAAAAAATATTTCTAATGTGTGGCCTTTTGAAGACTTTGTAGAAAGGTATCAATTGTAGAAAGCAGTTTACCATTTTCATTTATAGAAAGGTACATATATATTGATTATCTTGTACCGATCCACTAAAAAATTGATACATGATCTGCCAATGATTCAGTTTCAGATTTTCTGATATAAAGCAATTATTACATATGTAAACAAAACTTTGAGCTCCATTCTGAATTATCTTCATTTTTTTTCTTTTTATTGTTGTTTACATGGAAGTTATAGTCATTTATAATTAGAGGTCATTTTTCTAATTTTTTTCTAGTCATCTCATAATACAGTCATTTTTCGTAATTACTCTCTATATCAACTGCTGTTTAAAACTAATGTCTATAATATCGAACATAATATATGAAGCGCTGGGAAGAATATTAGGTCAGACATATGGGGTGTATTAAAACCTTATCACAGGTTCTAAATTCAATAAGATAATTCTGGTCAGAAGATCTGGATGCTCAAGAACTATGTCGGCTCGTGCATTACAATCATAGAAATGCTATATCATTTTTAGTATTCATTGCTGGATGATGTATATTTGTATACTTACATTTTTGCATATTTCCATTGAGACTGAAAAGTTTTATGCTTAGTTCATAAGATTACTCATATATTAAATAGTGTGCTTAAAGAAAGTTATCTTTCAAAATTTAGATAAAAAATTTAACTTCTAAATTTTTAAGTTTTCCCGCTATATCCCTTTCTCTCATTTGTAGTGGTTTACATTCGATCTTTATTTGTAACGTTTATATATAACTATAATTGAACAAATAAAAGGATCCTGCAATATCGGGTTAGCGCAAGGAACATATGTCCAAATTAGTTACAAAGAAATTACTGCATATCTGAAATAAAAATGCTGATTTAAAATTATTAATTAGTATTAGCGCTATTTAAAATGAAAAGGAATGATACAATTTTTATTTCTATCAAAGACAGTGATGACATTTATCTTTATAAATATTTGGTGCTTGAGAAATGTTTCAACTATTGCAATTAGTGCAAGTCCATAGAGACTATTGATTCATTGCGCATCTCGAAAAATATTTGTGCATTTTAAAGATGAAAGCAAAATTGATTTGATTAAAGATTGTTGTAACCATAGAAATGTCTAGGATAAAAAATATTATAGTTATACATCTATCTATAGATACTTCATTCTTTTTATTGTTTCAATAGTTGTGCTCCTTCAAATTATCCTTAAATAAGGCTGATTTAACAATGAACAGGATCCCAAATTGATTTGTACTGAATAATATTGGAGAATGAAAATTTTCAGACTTTCTGCTGTTGTTGTTATTTTTATATCTCTCAATAGATTTGATTTTTAATCATTAGGATCACAAAAATGTTTCACTCAAATTTAATCAGACATTTTAATTTTTTTAAATTCATCATTAGTAAATTCCTTGATTTTTATTTTAAAATGTTGGTGCCCCAATAAGATTTTCACAAGAATTTGAGTCTTGGAGAGACAAAGTTCGAAGAAAATAATTATAGCAGCTGTAATCATAAAGAAGGATCGGTTCATCGAATAGTGGTTTATCAAGAGAAAAAGTGTTCTTTATTATATGCGCAAAATAAAAAGCACTTTAGAATAAGCAGAATAAGATGTCTGTTTGAAGATTAAAGAATTCCGATTCAAAAATTATCTCAAGAACGATATTTATTATACGATAACGATAATAAATATCGTTATTAAAGCTGCCTTACTCTATACGATTAATTAAACGATCATCATTAAAATTCCCTTACTCTTCTAAAAACGATATTAAAGCTCCTTTACACTAAACAAAAAGTCAATTTTATTGAATTAAAGTCTCCCACCTCGAAGAAGCGACACTTCATTTAGAAAGAAATGCTGAGAATTGGATCTATTTGCAATCATTTAAAACCTAAACAATATTTCGTTGTATTTACAACTAGATTTCACCAGAACATGAAGAAAATTATGAGGATATAGCTACATTTTTTGGTACATTATTGCTTGGATCCGGTATATTATCTCCGGATTCAAGACCGGAGGATCGTACAAGTCTGAGTACACGAAAAATCTCATGTGTACAAGTCTGAAACACACGAAATCTATGCAGGATTAAACACATTCTCCCTTGAGTCGTACCATTGTTTGCAAAGAGGCTGCCGACATTTAGCCAATGTTCAAAATAACGAGGTACATCTTAAGTAAGCCGTTGTGTAATTTCAAAATGAATCATTGAACTAACTATAACTAAACTTGAATAAGTTCGGTTCACTAAAGAGCTTTTGCTTATCATCACTTCAACAGTATTTATTTGGACAATTTTTGAAATATTATGCGGTCAGCATTTTATATTTAATATATTATGCAAACCCATTGATTTGCAGAAATCATTCCATAGTTTCCATAGGGAATTATAATCTAAACTTATCCCTTAGATAGTATTTTTCTTGGTGGTTGAAAATTAAAGTGAGTTTTGCATAAAAAATTGTAGAAATCTCCGTTACATAATTGAAACTAGAATCCATTATAATTTCTTCTTTCATTATAAAGTTTTCTTGCGATATATATATAAGCTTATGATAAAGGTGTGTGTGTGTGTGTGTGTGTGTGTGTGTGTGTGTGTGTGTGTGTGTGTGTGTGTGTGTGTGTGTGTGTGTGTGTGTGTGTGTGTGTGTGTGTGTGTGTGTGTGTGTGTGTGTGTGTGTGTGTGTGTGTGTGTGTGTGTGTGTGTGTGTGTGTGTTAGCGTTCTATAGGAAGACCGGTTACCGTCAGCTACTAAAGTTAGCACATGTATACTTTGGAGGTCGGAAATGTGCATCTCGGAGCGATTTTTTTAGTTGGAATTTTATTTAAAAGTTAAAGGAGATTACAGCATTTTTTAGGATAATTTCCAAAAATATTATCGCACAAACATGATTTTTACATTATCTTAAAGTTCCAAAAATAATCCTTTCAATCATACCAATGTTTTAATTTATCGACTGTTACTATTATTAATGATTTTTTAAAAATAATTTAATCATATTTTCCAAAATTTTATTCCACACAAAAATAAAATAAAATTTAGCCTCTACAAGCGCGTTATGAGTACTTGGAAAAAATTAGCTTTTATCAGCGCGTTGCTATCAAGTTGACAGAAATTCAAATTGAAAAAATCAGTTAATTCTTACTGAAAATTAAACATTGGAAACTGACATGTTCAACATATGTTTGTATGAAATCGCATAAATCTATATTGTGATATTTTCTGGGAAAAGAAAGAATACGAGAAAACCTTTTCTGTGATGCTTTAAAATAGCTATAAATTCAATTTTATGTAAGACATATATAGTTTAATATATACAGTATATCCACTCTAACAAAGGCCCAACAGTTATTTTTAAAACTTTATTAATTGATATATATATAATAAAAAAAATGATATAAATGAAATAGTTATATTTTAAATAGTTTGAATCAATAAATACTCTTATGAATTACGAATTTTAAATTTTTATACAGATTCTCTGTTTTGTGAGTTATTTAACAAAATATTCTTGAGAAACTAATGCTTTCAAGAAAAAAGTTCCACTCTAGTGAGAATAAAACTTAATGAGGTATGAAAATTTAAATATATCTAATCCATAAAAACGCGCGATTTTAGACTTCTCCATCGACTCTCTTAAAGAAAAAACATTCAGGGCTTGGGCTTTTCCCAAAACGGATTGTTTAAAATAATGTAATTGTTGACAGTCCTAAAATAATGATATTCAAAGTTTTATTATTCGATGAGGCTTGATGTAAGAAGATTTAAACATTAGACTGTCAAGTTAATTTTACTGAATTTCATTTGTAGAATTGAAGAATTATTTAAAATTTAGACTTCATGATTGTTTTTAGAAGTAAATTTATTTATTGAAATAAAACATTATTTACTGCTTTTAAATATTTTAAGTATGAAACTGAATTTTATGAATAAAAAAGTTCTTGAATAATTCTTGAAATTTTTCAGAAATTATATTTTAAAAAAATTTGATACACATAAGATTACAGAGCCAAAGGAAAAATTTGTCGATTTTCTGTAGTCATATTTTTTAAAGAAATATGTTTGGTTTCACCAAAAAAATTTTCATATTTATTGAAATTTTCTCTTCTATTTCAAATTCAAATTTAAATCTTATGTCAGCTGACAAAAAATTGAAGATAAATGTTGCAAAACGTACTGAATATTGTAAGATTTCTGTATTACAATGAGTTATATGGCTATCAAAATTTTAATCTTAAAAATATTTTGCAGAAGGGAGCTATTAAGAGACTAAGGTACATAAAAATTTAATTGAAAATTTTAGAGAGCATTACTAATTTAAAACAAGTTATTGATTTTACACTTAAGCTATAATATTGAAAGGGCTATCAGCCATTAAAAATTTATGCTGAGATCCGACAAAAAAAATGACTGCTAAATTTACAAAAATTACAAAATATGGCTAGAATTTTCTTTTTAATTTTAAGTTTTCAAATTGAATTTTTGATATATAATATAACAGGAAATTTCTTTTATGTTAGCCATCGGTGAATGTAAAAGTAGGAAAAAGTAATAAAGGCGCCTTAGTATATTTCTCACGAACTACTTTCTAAAAAATTTGGGATAAATATGTGGCATGAAATCAAACAGAACACAATTCTTTTAATTCCACAGAAATGTAATCATTTGTATAGCTTCTTGCCTGGAAGCCTATTTTGCAATCATTTTATCTCAAGAGATAGTTCACTGGAGTAAGTTGCTTAATATCGGTTGCATCAGTGATAACATCACTTCAAGACTATTTACTACATCCTATCCTAATAGCACTAAAGTTAATCTTGTCAGGAACAGGTTCTCCTTCGTATTCTTGAGAATAGGTTTGGATTATTTTATTTCAAACCTGAACTAAAATATCATGCAATTTCTGAAGAAGACTTAAAAATAATAATTTTATGTTAAATGTATGATTTCTTTTTTTCCCCTGTCTCATATCATTGACAAATATGAATATATGAAAATATTACCATCTGCATCAATTACAAAGAATTTTACTGAGTAAATGTTTAATGACCTTTAGAACAAGAATATAAGATAAATAAGTGTCTACTTAATACATTGCTGCTGATTAAAAATTGTATGTAAGCTCAAAAGTAAACAAAAATATCTCTATATTTGTCTTGGATAAAAATACAAGAAACATTGCTGACAGATCATGAAATGACTCATGTTTTATGTGCCATGTATGTATTTTTTATAGATCACGGGATACTCGTGTTTTCGAGTATAGTTTTTCATACCTAAAAGAATAAATTCGTCTTTCGTCCTCAAGACAAAATGTTAAAGAAGAGGAAAATAAACTTTTTATTATCACAATATAGTCAATGTGTATTTTTGCTGATAGCGACTGATTTCCGAGTAAACAGTTAGCCACTTAAAGTAATAGGGCTAGGGGGGCACAAACAGGTTCTTTAAAAAAATGTTTAACTCAATTGCCAAATTAATAAATTTCTAAAAACAATTGTAAATTCTTTGATTTAGATTTGGATTACAATGAAATATTATTTTGTATTAGTACTATTATTTTCTAGTTATTTATATTAGTATTCACATTGAAATATTAAAATGGATATTAAATAAGTTATAATTACCAATTTATTATATGTTATTAATTAATTTACTTTGTCATATTATATATCACTAGGGATATCAACCTGCAAAATGATTATTTTCAATATTACAATTTATTGAATTTTATCATCTACTTATAACCAATCATAATAATTACTCAATAACTAAAAAATCATTAATAATTTTTTATATTTTTTTCAAGAATTCTATA
Source organism: Argiope bruennichi (assembly GCF_947563725.1). NCBI lineage: Eukaryota > Metazoa > Arthropoda > Arachnida > Araneae > Araneidae > Argiope > Argiope bruennichi. The sequence goes on from NC_079151.1 coordinate 51,843,699, forward strand.
GCTTTAATTCATTTTTTTCACAAGATATGGATGCTGAAAAATAAATAAAAGCATATATTTTCTCAAGGTTACTAAAGGAAAAAAATTTAAATCGTTAATATATAAAGTTATAAATGAGAAACTAAATCGGCAAGATATTAAGAATGAGAAACTAAATCGGCAAGATATACCTCATAATATGAACTTATTGGGAGGTACAAAATGTGTAAATCCGATATTGATTACTACTGATTTTACGAAGTAATCAATAATGTAAAATAATTATGAGTGTCGTGTCGATAGAAAAAGCTTTCATTGGACAAAATTTTAAAAAATGTTCTAATTTCATTTCTAAAAAATTTTATTTCCTCTTGCAATCAATCATTATTCAGTGCTTCTCTGTGGAGTTGTAGATCACTACCAAGAATATTACGAAAACTTGCAAGAATTTTAATTCTCAGGCTTCACCGTATCCATGTGCAATTGTAAATTCCTTTAAGTCTCTTTATTGTCTGGAGTTATATCTAATGCTTTGCATATTATTAGACCGCTAAGAGGATTTAAAACACAACCGATCTTTAAAACTGCACAGATTCCTAATTACTCATCTAATGACTTCAGAAATAAATCTTGAAGTAATTGGTCGATTATTTTTTCTTTTAATTCCTTCAAAAATATTAGCAGAATTATCAGAATAATTACGCATCGGAATAATTAAATGCATTACTTGTGGAAATATAATTCTTTTTTCAACTGTGCAGTAAATAATCTTCGAAATTTACTGAGATTGAAATCATATTGCAAACATTATTAAAGAATCTAATTTTCATAAAATTAAAACGAGACAAAAAGATTTCAATTATACATTCAAAATTCACTGTACAATGATTTTTCCTGAAATATTTAACATTATAGGATTAGATAACGATTGTAAAAAATTTTAAATATTTGTCACCGTGAGTGACAAAGATAAAAACAAATATGCAATTGAAGAAAAAGATGTTTGGCTAAAAATACCAAGAGCATTCTTATCTTGTTTTCCAGGCTTTAATAATGTACGGAATAACGATTTATAAATACCGTTATTTTTATCGTCATTAAATAAGAAACAAAACGGTAATAGATTAAAAAAGAATAAAGTATCTGACAAGAGTCATTTTAATTCCTTGGCAGATAATCTTTTTGTTCATGATACATAGAACAAAAATGTCCCATCTAAATTTTTTTTTCTATGGAATTTTTTCAAGGGATTTATTATTCATATTGTTAGAATCTCATCAGAATGAGCAGAAATCGTAATATGTCTCTCTTTTAATGGAATAGTGCATTGAAATGAAAAAAAACTGATACTCAACAAAATATTTTTTTAATTACATTTCAGAAGTTTACATTATTTTATTTCATGAATATAATTTTCGTTTAGATCTTCAAATCTTATGACATATAGCACATTATTTTTTTCATGCCATATTCTATAAATTAGAATAGCTGTTTAAATTTTGATTAAATTTAATTACTTTCTGCTTAACTTTCCAATTACAGAAATTTTTATATGTGAAATGAAATTAATCGCCTCTGCCTATTTGTCTCGACAAGTATTACAAGCATTATAATTATTATAATAGAATTCGAAGTGAATTTGTGACAGTAAAACGAATTGAAAATCAAATGTGGTTTACTTGCTCTTCTATGAATGAATTTTAAGAACAAATCGAAGTAGGGAGTAGCTAGCTATCAGTAAGGTATTTGCAATCACTGAGCATTATATCTCAATACATAATCTATTGTTATGTCTACAGTAACTTATAAAAATGCTTATGTGCTGAATTATTCTAAGAATTAATACCAATCGAAAATTTTTACATATAAAAAAGTATATACTTTATACTTCATGCTTTTCTTTGCTTTTAACGCGATTATATCTCATAATCGCGTTAAAAGCAAACATCTGTAATCGTATGACTCGCAAATCACATGCAATTTAAGTGTATTAACTGATGTGACATCACAGTTATACTAAGCCGTACTTAAGATAAATATCTAATGTAACTGTTAAAAACCAAGAACAGCTCCCCATCCGAACCATTAAACTGATTTTTCCAATTTATATTTCATATGAAAGTTATATATCAATAATAATCGCCTGCCCTCCTATTTTAGAAAGAAATCTAAAATGCACAACTTCACCATACATTCTCTGCGAGAAAAGCAATGACAGTCTCCATCACAGCATCGATTTTAATAATTTTTATTAAATTTGAAAGCTCATGTTTTCTACATACAACATCAGTATAATCCCCCACCCTCTCTATGCTCCTACGGCTCTACATTTTCAAGAGATATAGCAAAATAAAATCATGACACAAGAATCTCCCAGCCTTCACAACTGACCAACATCGCAAATTTTTTAGCCAATTGATTTCCCTATTTACGCGTACGGCAAATCAAGAAGAATGCTTTGTTGATTGTGGAAGTATAATTTAGTTTTCTAAACTAAGTGTAATAAGATGTTGTTCATCTAAGTTAGTTGTTATGATTGACTTCATGCTATTAATACTGTAGTCAAAACAAACCTTTCGATTTCCAGAGGAAATAAACTAATAGAAAGTCATGTTCTGCTTGATTAAGCTTTTGCTTTGGAGAGCTCTGTTGCTGTTGCAAAATGTTAGAGAAAGTAATTGCAAATCAAGTAAGAAAATAAATAGATTTGAATTTTAAAGTTCACAACTGTAGAGATCATATATTTTGTTTTGGTGGTAGAAAGTCCCATATGCCATAAACTTAACTTTTAAAATGAATACCAGATATCATCTAAAGACAAAAGGAAGTGGATGGCATAGCAACAGCTTTCAAATTACAATATGACTGGAAGAGAGCACAAATCGATAATGTTTTTGAACAAGTTTTTTAATTACAATTTAAGTCTGCGCATGCAATTAGGACTTATTAAACAGCAGATTTCAGCAAACTGTTAAATTTTAACTAAACAACTAGGCGTATGTGTATGTCAACAATCGTGGATAATAGAAAATTTTCTATTTTTAGCATTTCGTTACCTCTCTTCTATATTTATTTATCAAAGGGTTAAATCAAAATTTATTCTTTTCATCTGAATCGATAAAAATTTTCTTTTTAGGTTTCAATCCTAGCAATAACGTCTTCAGAAAATAAAAAAAAATCATTATAGGGTTTTTTTACTTGTTTCATTCATAGATTTTCTTGAAATTGAAAAAGAAATTAATGCCAAGGTTTTTAAAAATGTATCCGCAGCAATTCTTTTTCAACTTTTTATAATATAAATGTATAAATCTCCTAACAATTTTCCTACCTTATTCCTTAATTCAGTTGAAGATAACTCGTTCAAAAAAGCAAAAGCGAAGAAAGGAATTATGATAAAATGTTTTACAGCTGCCATTTCTCTCTCTGCCATTTTTCTCTCTGAAATGGCTTCTTGAACCATTTTGAGTGGGCATACAACTTCATTGAAATTCATTCGATTAATCTTTCTGACTTTGGGTCTTTTATAAAAAAAAAAAAAATGCGGAACAAAAGATATATACTTAAAAACAATGTCAAAAAAATCAGAATTTATCATTTTTAATCTAATTAAGGGGGAAAAAAGAAACATCCTGCTCACTAAACACAAACCAAAATGCCATTTTCACCACTAGCAGTCTTTTGATCTTTGATCAATTTTTATATTTATAAATGTGTTTTACTCATTCTTAGACAGTTTGAAAAAAATTGCAAGTGTAAGAATACAGGAAAGTTAGCTGAACATTTCAATTGCAACAAAACGTAAATTAAGCTAGTTATTAAAGAAAAATACTTGATTTTAAAATAATGCAAGATTTTTAATTTCATTGTGTCAATAAAATAAAAACACTAGGGAAATTTAGTGATAATTTTGGGATTTTTCTTTTGATAAATCGATAAATTTACTCTGTTTTAAGTAATGAATTATTATTTGCTTTAACACTTATTTTTATGCCTAAAAATGAAAGACTTTCAATTCATTTGAGTAACCAGTCTCAACGGAAAGTGGCTGCTCTTGATGTTTCACTTTACTACAAGAAAATTGAGTTTTTTCTAGTAATTTTTTTTTCTTAAGTACTCGTAAAGTTACATTCCTTAAAGGAACACACAACAATAAAAACTATTTTACACTCGCTAGTTAATTAGGATTAATTAATTCTCTTGGCATTAATGCGGATATTTATGTTAAAATTTTTAATCAAATGAAAACATTCAAAAATTATTCCTTAAAGCGCATACTTATAAGTGAATCATTTAGTAAATAATTTGCTAATTAATTCAAGGTTCAGTGGTTCGTTTACTCTAATCCATTTCATTGTCTTTTGTGGAGGTTATTTCAAGAAAGTTATTGTTATTATTTTTGAGAATTCAAAATTCATCACGTAAAAAATACTTTGTAGTGTTAAATATTTATTTAAAAATTTCAATTATGAAGCGATTAATTATAATTTAAATCGAGAAAACTTTTGAAAATCATAGCGGTCTGATAATCTCATTTGTTCATTTACTTGCTTAAATGCTCCTAAAATGTTAAGGCATACCTAACATTGAAAAGGGCTGAATAAAAGTGCGGTTATTTAAAAAAATGAAATTGAATTTTTATTCTCGAAACAAGTAAAAGTCATACATAATCTCGAAAAAAAAAACGCGCCTGAGCATCAAACCAATTTTCTTCAAATTTTTACAGGGGTAACTTCAATTGGACAAAAACCACATTTAAAATATATTTTCAATTTTAAAAGAAACGAGTGTTTTACATGACATTTGATTATACTGACTAATATACTTCTAACCATTTCTAGTTTTATACTTTGAGGTGCCCTTGCTATATTCAGAACAAAATTACTATGATGTTCTGAACCTTAAACTTCAGTGCAGTTTATCCTCTTGAAAAAGTTCTTGCGACAGAATAACATTCCTATCATTATGAATATTGTGATATGGGTATTATTCTGAAAAACAATTGATTTAAAGAAAATAAAAAATATTTGAATTATTAATCATCTGCCTTATAAACATATAAAATATGCAAAGAAAGAAAAGTAAATATTTATATATTTTTAAATATTGAATTCGCATTCATTTTGGCGTTTTCCTTCAACTCTAAATAACTTTCAGCCAATGTTGGGTTATTCCGATATAAAAAGTGATTTAATGTCTTTTTCAAGTAAAAAGCAAAAGTTTTATGTTTATCCCCTATATATATATATATATATATATATATATATATATATATATATTCCTTATATAAAGCATCTTAAAACTCTCCCCCCCCTCTCTCGTACTTTCTATAAAGGGAGGAGCACTCAAATATTGGTATCAGTAGGCTACTTAAGGAAGGTTAATTTGACGTTTAGCGTGAAACCTTCACTTTTTCCGGTTCACCAAGTTTTCATAAAAGATAATGGAACAAAGCTTAAAAAGGGATTGACATGCTCGGATGATAATAGCTTGAAGGGGCACATTCTCCGTGCGCATGATACGTAATAAAGCAGCAGTAGTCTTTCACTTGAGCAGATCGTAAAATTATTGACACGTATAAGTAATTCTCTTGGCTGTCAAAGGTGAAGATAATGCGTGTTTCATTCTTAAATGACAGCTTAACTTATCTAAAACCGGAAAATTCATAGATTTATGACTTTCTCCAACTATTGAATTTAATCAAACACACATAAATGCATATGTGCATTGGCTCCTGCTTTTGAGTTTTTTCCCCCGTTACTTATTTGATAAGAATGAAAAGCCATATATCACTTTAAACAAGCTAATACAGATCTTAAATAAGTACAATACTTTAAACTAGCATCTCACTTTAAAAAGAATTTTTATTAAAAATGCTACGAAATTTTTAAAAATGTTAAAAGAAAAATCTCAATATCTCAATATATATTAAATATAATTTTAATGGAAATGTTTTTGACTAACATAATATTTCTTATATTAGCTACAATATTTAAGATTTTAGGATATTAAAAATATGCCAAGTAACAATTGCTTATTTCAAAATAATATCTAATATTTAAAAATTAATGTTTATATAAAATATATCAAATGTTAAAATACTTCACGCAGAAGAAAAATGCTTAAAATGATGCATTTTGATAATAGAAAAGAGTGCAAACCACAATTAGTTATGCCAAAATTCGAATAAATATTCAAAGCAGTCGGAGATATACACGGGATGTCCGTTCCAATATGGACCCAACCTGATTTCTGGACTTTTAGAAATGGGCATTTACTACCCGTGCTTAGAATGATGTTAAGAATTATTAACTCAAACAACATAAAATAGAATTTTCCTTCTGAAAAAAATAATAAAATCTACATTTTTATACAGACTTCTTGTTCTATTTGTCAGATTTAGTAAAATATTTTTGAGACTTTTACATTCTAAACAAAAAAAAAAAAAATGATACACTTTATTGCAACTAAGAGTTAATGAGTAGTGAAAATCCGAATTTCATTATTTTAAACGAATTAACAACGGTCAACACCAAGAATCGCTTGTTGAGTAGTTGATCTTTTTCGAGGCAGCCCTTCAAATCATTTGAAATAGTGATACTAAAATTTCGCTAATTCGATTAATTTTGATCATAGAAGCATGGAAATTTTTTTGTTTAAAATGTTAATGTAACAAGAATAAATTACTAAATAGGCTTAAAATACCAGAACATTTCGTTTAAAAAAATTAGATTTCTTAATTTTTTTATTACTAACAACAAAATATTACCTTGTCATTTAGAGTTTTTATCCAAATGGAAGCATATGCCTATATCTAACAGTTTAGAAATGATCTATTGTAACTCTCTCTGAGAAGACATCCTGTATAACAATAGGTTCTATGATAAAATTCTGTTACTTAAATTGCTTGTCTTGGTTTTGGAAATGATTTTTATTTGACGAGTTGTTCTACATTGCTATCCCATTTTAGACTTCTTGTATCTATGCAATAATATTCTATATTTTAGTGGCCAATAATGGCACAGACTGGCATGTTTCAGAAGCCTCCATAAGCACTCCTTACAGAGCCTTTTCTAGAGAAAAACTGTTTGCCGACATCAGTGTCAGGATAGGATTGAACAGTGTCAACGTCACTTTGCAAGGTAGGTTTCTTTCTACGATTTTCTGTCATGTTCTCTTATTTTATTTTGGGGAACATCCTGAGTTAAATATCTTTACTGAAGGGATATAAAACGGAGAAATCATAGCATTCGTTATTTTCTAATTAAAAGTATTTTGAAAGAAGGTAGGTACTAGGTTAAAGACTTATTACGATATCTGAAACATTTGTCCTCATTCCTTTGAATAGATCCGTGAGTAAATTTTTGCAGCATCTATTAAATAGCTATCAGAATATCAGATTTGTCCCCGATCTTTTAACTGCTTCTTACTATTCATCAGCTATTGTTCACATTATATAATACTATTTTGAAATCATTATTTATTATCAGATTTCACATTGTTCTTTACTAGCTTTTTTGAAAGCACTATCACTGCGCATCACAGCATTGTATAATCTTGTCATAAAACAGTCTCCATTTCATTAAAATTGTTTTTTCTCATAGAACTATTAAAATTTGATTCTATATAATGGATAAGAAAAAGTAAAGTACATGCTCTAGTTTTAAATTTTTAAGCAAAGAGAACTAACTTTACATAATTGGAATTGTTCGTTCTATTATCATTAGAAGCAATTTCTAACTCATGGATATTGGAATTTTTTTCCTAAAATTGAGTTATTCGAAATTTGCCCCATGGGCTTTCCAAATTTTTGAAAACAGCAGCAAAGATAGCACTATCGCAAAATAACTATTATCATATTAAGAATTTAGATTAATTCCAAACTTGTGTGGAGTTTAAGCTAATTCTTTTGAAATATAAACTTTCTCGTATTCATTTTAATATTCCATAGAAAGGTAAGGTTACATTCATTATCAGAGCATCAGTGATTCGGAAGTGTCAAAAATATTGGGAATCAATCATTGCATCCCCAATGCTAATAATCTGCTAAAAACATGGTAAGTTCATATCTTTTGGAATATATTTGTATGATAAGTAGCGTAGTGATGAGGAACGCGGAGGGAAAGTATAAATGTCCCCGCTATCATTCTTAGATAGTGCTAGATGACAAAATATGCGTTTGTCAGATTTTAAAATTAAATGTGATGAAAAAGTTAAAAAATAAAATTGCAAAATGCAGACGTTTTTTTCCCTTAACTATGCTAATTACTATGAGTGAAAAAATATACCCCTTTCTGTTCTCATCCTCGCTACGCCACTGGATGTAATTTATCTTTACAGAAAAATCGATTTTCTGAGTGTATTCTTCTGTAATCTTAATTAAAAGGCATAGATTTCTGTCAATTTGATTTATAAATTATTGTATTTTATTAATTCGTATGAGCATAATGCTCGTCTTATCGCTTTCTTTTTATAGCAAATCCAATTCATAAGAATAGCGATGAGATAAATTACAATGAAAGATTCAATTGGGTTGAAGGTAAGAATTCAAATGTTTCATTTTTATCTTATATATTCGTTATCCTTACTTCTTTACTTCTGTGAAGACTATACCACTCAAAGTTCAGTCAAAAGATACAGTTTCAAAAGCAGTTTAACTTTTGAACTATTTACTTGAAAAAAAAATAAACTATTATAATACCAATTTGAAATATTACCGCTTCTTGTATCTATCTAGATATTGAAATGTTAGCGATATGTGCAAAATAATGATTTAAAAAAAATACATACTATAGGTTGCTATTCAGGATAGGCAACGGAATAGATTTTAAAAAATCGTTTTTAATTATAAAATTAATTTTTGGAAAATAATTTTTAATTCTTTTAGGAGACACAAGATAAAAGATATATATGATCTGACTGCTTCTTAAAATTTTATAAGAAAAGAAAGCGAAAATATGATACAGAACTTCACGAATGTCAATATTTATAGAAATTTCATTTATTACAATCAAAAAGCAATTCCATTTCTTTCTTCATTTTACTCAATATTTATTTTGAAAAATGTATCATGTTTTATTTTTGATAAAAAGAACAATAATGAAAAAAATTCGTTTAGAAGATCTTTTTTTTTCTTTCCAAATTGAATAACTATATTTCGAAGAAAAAAAATTTCAGTATCTTGTATATTTTTTTAATAATTATTTGCTCAAAAATATTAAATTGTAGAAGCTTTCTTTCTTATTAAACAAATTTGTTGATTTTCACTGATTACGCAACAAAATTTAATATAATCTTTCCCTTGGATATAAATCACTCTCCTGCTAATTTCCCAGTATTTCAAAATCTTATCTTACATTGAATAATATTGAAATATTGCACGACTTGTTTCTCTTTTTCCTTTCTTCTCTCTAGCAACTCAACTGAAAGCTGAATTTCGAGAGGCTTTAATCAAAGGCCTTCCTTTTCCAATCCTCACGATAGCTGAGTATTTAAGTCAGAATATGGAAGGTTTTTCATGGGGCGGTAAATACAGGAAAGCTGGATACTATACCAATATCATGTTGTGGTACGTCTTCAAGTTCCGTTTCCTTTTTGAAATTACTTCGTAATTTCCATTAGAATTCTAAGAGAGAAACCTAAATTTAAAATCTTTTGGCATCAAATTATCCGAAATTTGAGACTGGCTCAGTGTTAAAAAATTAATTTTTCATATTAAATAAAATTTCGTTGTTCATATGATTTGTAACAGTAGTGTTTATTCGATTGCAGTGATATTTTATTTCGAAATTAATTAGCAATTGGCGAACCATAAACTATTAAGTTTTATGTTTCAACATAGAAGTTCGATTCAAATAAAAATCCAATCGATTCCAATTTTATTTGAAAACAGAAGCAAAAATATTGCTTTTCTTTATATCCTTGAATTTGGACCTTATATTGATGCAAAAAGGTTATTGTTCATCTAGATTCAAAAGCTCATATTTAACAATATCTTCCCGTCGGAAATGTGCTTTTGTTATTGATGCGCTTCGTTTATCATCTGTTTTTACTTCCTTGTATGAAGTATACAAAGCGAAAGTGTTACAAACTGAACCGAATTCGAAATTTTGTCAAATTCCCAGTTTTCACATCTCTCCGAATCCGAAAAACGCATCAAATTTGCTTTGTGTGCATAACTCAAATACACTTTGAGCTAGACGCTTGGAATTAATCCAATTTTGTAGATTTATGTCAAATTTTGAACTAAATCTATTCAGAGGAAGTCTGTTTGTCTGAGTTAATGCGATATTTACAAAATGAAAAGAGCTGGAGGGACAAAATTTGATACACAAATAACATCCAATGTAAAGATATGAATCAAATTCAGTAGCAAAATGTATGAGTTTTTGCGATATTTACAAAATGAAAAGAGCTGGAGGGATAAAATTTGATACACAGATAACATCCAATGTAAAGATATGAATCAAATTCAGTAGCAAAACCGTCAGTGGGTTGATCGACCGTCTCTCACTCTGTAATTTCAAAGCATATAAATGCGATAGCTAAAAAAAGGGGGGGGGGGTGGATTAAATATATGAAATTTGGCAAATAAGTTTCTCGCTCAAATGTGTCAAATTTTGATTTTAAGGGAAAGAAAACAAACCAAACTACACATTCAGTATGGGTTTTTTTTCAGTGCTAACCGCGATTAATCTTCTGAAATCGTACTTTAGTGCTTAGAGATTATCGTATCTTAGTGCTTAGCGATTAATCTTCTGAAATCGCTCTTTAATTGGCTCTTTTGTCACTGTTGTTCGCTAATGGCATATGAATTAAAAATACACTGCAGTTATTAGAGAATATGTAAGAAAGTTTCAGAGAAACTACTCTCAGTTTCTGAACTATTTTGCCATTTTTTATTGATGTCAAAATATTACGATAATAATATTTTTACCAGGAGATAATTAATTATCTTAAATTTGTTAACATCATAGAATAAAAATCTTTGTACAATCACAGAAGTGTACAACAGGTCTCCAAACTTCTAAATTTGGAAATAAAAAATTGAGCAACCGCGAATGTTTCGGATGTCAAAGTTTTTGAAAATGTAAGACAAAAGAAAAGGGAGATCTTGGAAAGATTACTTGTAGTAATTTACTAAGGAAAAAACTATTATAAATACTTCTTGAAATCATCTGGTGTTCACGAGCGTGACTTGAATTGTTTCCATGTCACGGTTAATAGTTTCCTTACGATGTTCAAGTTCAGTGCGTGGATTAAAGACGTGTTGATGTAAAAATAAGTATTATGGGTATCTATTACACTACTCGTTTGAGTTTCAATTTATTGAATAAGTAGGTTTGGTAAAAGGTATCTGTTAATATTCATACTTTTACTTTTGATCTGGAAAGGAACTGAGCAACTAGGAATGATTTTTAAATTTACAGTTTAATGGAAAAATGAAACGATTCGGTTATGTATGAAAATTGAAAAAAACTTTTTATATTTGCGATGATTTCAACATTTAAAGAAAATATTTTTTTGAAACTTTCTGAAGTTTTCTATTTCTTACTGGATTACTTGTTTCGTTCCTCACGTGAAATTAAATTTATAGCTGTCTATTATGAAGAATGAAAAAAAAATCGATTTCTTTTCAATTTTTATTAGATTTTTAAAGGTTACATTTTCACATGCTAATCAGCAGAAAGATAGTGAAAAAAAACCCCTATATCTTAAATGTCTAATTAGCATAAAAAGCCGAAAATTTTAGGGAATAAAATTAGTAAAAACACCAAAAGCTATCTTTACTCAAAAATTGTGTAAATCATGGTTTTTAATTTTTCATTGCATTTAAATACTTTATTTTAATTGTCAGATAACAAAAAAAATTAATTTGAAATATCGCACTCTACGTTTTGAGTTCTCCCATAAGACCAAAATTTTAAGAATGCTCTGCAAATCGCAGTGCTGCAAATATTCGCACTGTTTATAGGAAAAGATATGAATCGGCTCATAGGAAGAAAGTGAATATTTTTGGATAAATAAAAAGATATTGCTATCTTATAATAAAAAATTAAGAGCCAAAATGCATCAAAGAATGTGAAGAGATATGCGTTATTGTATCTTATAGACGAACATGAAAAATGGAACCAGCAATGAATGAATCAAATACAAACTTGTAGCTAGAAAATAATGATATTGGTATTAATCAACTTGTAAATGATTTATCCTGATGGCACAACAACAAATACTGAGTAGAAATAAACGATGTTATCTATGGCATAGAAGTTAACGCTGAGTGCTCATTGCAATAGTTCATTTACCTGCCTCACTTCAACGAACTACCAATCAGACATTCCTGCGAATATTTGGACGGAGAGATGATGGGAGAAGCGTCATTCTTCGGGAAATTCGGCATACTATTACCTAGATATGAGAAACTCGATTCAAATTTCGAAACAATTGCATTAAATAGAATCTACATGAAGAAAATTGGAAGATAAGTAACATCTTCCAGACTGGATTATGTGCTCCAATCTGTCTATGAGAGAATCTGTACCTACTAATTACTCCCGATTAGGGACTGCAATACCGGTATACCGGGATACCGAATACCGGTATTTTGGGCCATTTGTACAATTTTGTAATACCGGTATTCACAAGTTTAAATACCGGTTTTTCGGTATTTACTAGAAATTTTTAAAATTGTCTCTACTATATGTTCAGGGATCGCCAAAATAGCAAAATAGTATACGTTTTTGTTTTTATGTCTCCCTAACGGGAGAAATTAATTAACTAATTATTGGCTTAATTAATTGCTTAAAACAAAATTAGCGAAACATGGATTATTCCTGAAAGAAGAAATTGTATCCATAATGACTGATGGAGCAACAGTTATGAAAAAAAAAAAATGGAAAGTTGATTGGTGCAAATCAGCAATTGTGCTATGCTCATGAATTCAGTTAGGAATAATAGATATATCAAAAAAATAAAGAACAGAAGAATCCAAATACTGTGGATATAGAAACTTCGGATTCCAATTTTGAAGAGAGTAAGAGTGAGAGTGATATTGACAATGAAGATAATGACAATGTAATTGTTGAAGAAGATATTGCTAATGAGGATGAAATATTTACCCGTCAAGAATTGCTTCTTATAATTTATAAAGATCAAAAAATTGTTAAGATATTTAAAAAACGTTCCCCTATAAAAGATGACATATTACTAAAATACATACTAACTGAAAATAAAACAGAATATATGTTAATATTAGATTTTAAAACATGTTGGAACAGTTTACTCCTAACAACACACATCACTATCTGAAGATTATATATTACATTGAAAAATCGCACAGAAGAAAGGCATATCGAAATAGAAAATGTCTTATGGTATTTACATAATTATAATGATTTTTAAAATGAAAATGAAAATGAAAATGAATAAAAGAGACTAACCAACTCAAATCTGATTAAGTTTATAGTAAATTTTCTTAAATTTTTTTACCCACAAACCTATCCATATTCAAAAGAATTCTGTTCAGTTATCGAAGATTATGATGACACTAATGTCGATAGTGAAAAGGAATTGTCTCTTGAACAAAAATTAGAATTAGCGATAAATAAGAAAATTTCAACGAACCAAAATACAATACAGAAATCAGCTATATCCAAAACCATCCGATAAGAAATCGATTTATTTGAAAATGAGGGATTTAGAGGTAAATACTTGGAAAAAGTGTATCGTGCATTGCTAACAGTACCTCTAACTATCATAGATGCCGAAAGAACGTTTTCGACAGCTAGTAATTTTGCACAAAATTACATTCCAGGCTTAATGACAGTACAATTGATGCATTATGTTTTTTAAGATCACATTTCAAAAATTTGTATTAGTACCACAGACTGAATAGTGATATTTACAATTTTGTGTGGTTTTTTTGACAATAAATAAGTTGTTCCTTTCCTTTTTTTCGATTCTTTATATAATGTTATAATTTATAAGTTACAAATTATTTTTTGTGATATTTACCCTTTCTAATAAAACTGACAAATAAAACAAAGAAACACCTGTGTTTTCTTTCTTTTTCTAAAATTTCTAATACCGGTATTAAAACCGGTATCCCGGTATTAAGATCTAAAAAATACCGAATACCGGTATTGAAATTTTGTTCCGGTATTGCAATCCCTACTCCCGATAGTTTGTATGTGCAAGCTGAAACTTACGGCTGCTCATTTTCAAAACAAGTCCATAAACTCTTATTTAAACTCAATTATAGAAAAAGTTAAAAGGCCATGAACTAAATATTTATTTTGTGTGTGTCGTATGTTCCGGACTAAGAAAGAAATATCATTTATTAGGTCATCTTTCGCTATGTGGATGGTAATGAACATACTGCTATGCATGGTTCCTCGGTATGGCGCTTACACGATGGTGTTGACTGGCTGGATGATCCTGTCTAGCAACGCTATCTATACTCTCCTTCTTCCGAAAGTACCTCTCATCATTCATTTCGAAATGCAAATACTTACTTTTTCCTACGGTTGGTGTTTTTGGGCCCTGCTGGGCGCTGGTAAGTGAATAACTTTTTCATTCCTTAAACACAAACTATTTTTTAAAAAATAATATTCTTATTTAACATTTTTCACAGTATATTTCGTTCATCAAAGTAATCAAGAATTTCAAAATCATTCTTCTAGTACTCTCGATTAAAATTATGAAATATATGCAATGTCTCTTGAATTGTTACATTTTGAAATGCGTTTTCAAGGTTTTTGTTCTTGATTGATTGTCACCCATAAAGATGTAAAAATTAAAATTAAATTTCTTGATCATCATCAAAATTAGGATAAATTTGTATGTTTATACGACTATCAGTTTTTAGAATTCATTGAGCCATAGTCTGATGCAGATGCACTGGAAAGAAGTTATTTCCAGTTTAATAACTAATGCATATATAATTTAAATGTTATATTATATATCAAAGTGCATGAAACTATAATAAATGTATTTATATTGCTGATGTAAACCACTGTCTACAATTTTGTAACAGCAGTTTTGCAAATTTATATTGTATTTCAAATATGTTATACAATATAATTTTGTATGTCCCATAAATAAAAACATCTAGGAAAACAGCACTTTTTTTCGAAATTATATATATCAACATTTTATACGGCATACGAAAGCTGAAACTTTCTTCCACTACTGAAATTTTTTCTGCTTTCAGGTACCTTGTGCACAATTGTAGGCACTTTAATGTCCGTTGTGGACAATTTCTTTCCTAACAAGTTCTCTACTATTTTCGAAGTGGATTACGATACTCCCTACAGATACTTCGTGGGACAGGACTCGACCGCAGTTCCACAACCACGCGAGCATGTGTCTCTGCAGGCCTCATTGCCTGCTAGTCCTGTCTCGTTCTCCATCATTGGATCTCCTGGCTCTGCCGCCGGTCTCATCAACGAAGGCTTCGAAGAAGACGATGATGACAAGAGCAGAGATTATGGGACCATCATCAATGGAAAACGAGCTGTCAGCCTAAAAAATTTCGGCAAATTTGCGCAGAAAGAGGCCGGCAGAAGGAAGCAGCTCTCCTACATGCAGAGGTAAGACATTCAGGAGGTGAATACTTGATTTATGACCAGCCACGGTTTCACAACTATGCTCGCAATATTTGTCATTCTGCTCTTGTCTCGATATAATTCTAATGTGAACAGTTGGGACAATGCTGTCAGGGCAGGTATTTACCATTGCTCCCTCAGGATCATGTGATTTTTGAGGTTGTGAGGTAGGTTTATTGCGCCCCAATAGCACTCCCCGTATGAACGCTACTTAAGATCTAAAGACACTTTTTATGAAGCAAATTTATTTAGAATATTCATGTTTAAGCAGAACTTAAGAATTTTGATACGAAGAAACTTTCGTAATAACATTTTATGGGAAAAATTGAAGTCCAAAGATTTTTTAACACTAAATCTACCCCGACAGTCCAAATGACTGTTTTCTAATGATAGTTTCATTGCATCAGTGGAATTCTAGTACATTTACTGTTTATAACTATTCATATGAATCAAAATTGAAGGAATGAACAAAATTCGTCTAAATAAATCTGAAGTTCAGTTTCAATAACATTAAGCTATTTTGTTGCAAAACAGTGAAGTTAAAGTTAAATAATTAAAGTAAAATTTAGGCTTGGTGATTAAGGATAGTGAGAAATAATAATAATGGAAAATATTTATGAATATAGAATGGCGTGCTTATTTTTTTTCTTGCTTAATACTCATGCCACTTTTTATTATCACTTAGAAATGTTTGTCTGAAATACGATTAAAAGCGTTTAAATCGATTACTGGCATATTTTAAATATGAAAAATAATGAAACAACGAATGAAAATGGAAATAATGAATTTTCTTACTCTTCACTTTCTAAAGATTGATTTTGGGATGAAATCAATCTTCAAACTACTTTTTTATGTTATAAACAAATTTTTTTTAATCTCTTAGGGCTGCGAAGAAATAATAAAGCCAACCAGTTTGAAAATTACCGAGAAATGCTTTTATTTGCATTCTTTTTACTTTATGTCCGATAGAGAGGATTAATAAACGACAAAGGAAACTGAAAAGTTTCCTTTTCTATCCTTCACGTGAACAATTTGTTGATGAAAGAAAGAATAGAATCTAGTTTTGCTACAAATGATTAAAAACTTAATATCTTCATCGGATTCCAATGATTTTTCATAAACAGGTTTTATCCTGAAAATCGAATTTTATTTAAAATTATAAATTTTTACTTCCAAAATCCCTTTGTTATTTCTATACATTATTACCTAATAATAAAGAATTTTTTTTTCAGAAAAATCAACAGTTTTTCTGGACCTCATTCGACGCGGGGAAAACAAGTTAATATAGATATGAAATCCGCTGCTGCCATGTGGTGAGATATGACCAAACCAAGTTTACCTGACTTGGGACACCTACAGAAAAGTTCCTACATTTAAATCATTTGTTGCCTTCATCAACTTCTTTATGACGCAATCAAAAAGCTACTTTTGAGAAGTGAATGCCATACAATGTTTTATTCCGCCAGTGTCATTTTTGACTTTTTATGGTTAAAACAAGTTCCAATATGGACGAGAAACTTTATAAACGAAACTATTCCAGAACTTGCGAACTTCTCATCTGTGTAAAAATGTATCCAAGTGTGCTTAAGAAGAATTAGTGCTGAAAAAGCATATAAAGCTGATAAACTGCTATTTATAGAACATGAAAGATAAATTATTTTTGATGTGTGTTGCCAAATATATTTTTAGACTGTATTCGGATGAGAATAATACGAGAAAAAAACCTCCTAGGACAATTTAGTGGCTGATTTGAATATAACGATTTTAAACTATATATCTTTTCTTATAGACCTTATCAAGTGCTATATATGAAGTTACTTACATGTTAATATTGAATTATTTCAATTACAGCTTTCTTATCGCGTGCAAGAAGCTAGGAAAATTTATTTATAAACTGTAAGTAATATTAAGTCAAACATTGTATTTATTTTATTGGTTTTAATTTTTGTAAAAATTTTTAGACCCCGTGAGTTGGTTTGGGTCTCGGTTTTGTCCAAAGAAGTCATCTTTGCCAAAATGGTTTTGTATTTATATGTGTAAAAAAATGTAAATTATTTAATTTAGTGATTATTTGAAAGCTGTGCTTTAAACCGCTAGTCATGTTCTGACGATGGCGTGGAACGTTTTGAAATCTTTCAATTCAATAAAATCATTTGTAAGTTTGTTTCGCGTTGTTGATACTTGTATTATATGTTAAACAATCTGAAGAATATTTTTGATTGATGAAAAATTTCTTATAAAAAGTATTTTCTTTATAATATTGTTCCTTTATTAAAAACAGATAAACTGCTTCTTTTCTCATGAAAGAGTTCATTATGATTCATCTGGTATTTTATACGAGATTAAATTCTCCTTTAATATAGTAGATTTTGATTAGAAATGATAATATGGATCGATTCTTAGTGACCTAATTTGTAAAGCAATTTTTCTTTCACCGACAAGGAAGTTTTATTTTTCCTATTTTTTATTTTAAAAACATATGCTAGACATACAATTTGCTGATTTAATAAGTAATTTTAGAAATGAGATTGAAAGAAGCTGGTGAAACACTGAAGTTGTAGCTGAAGTGTTTGTATGGAAAAATATAATATTTTAAATGAACCGTAAAATAAAAATAAGAGCTTACTTTTTTGAAGAAAGCATATAAATATTCCAAAAATGTAACTGCCTTTATATTTAATAATATTTTTATTCGTTTACAAGGAGAACAATGCCCTTTCTCTGAAAATCCCTAATTATAAATTCATAATTTGGGGCCCATCTTAATTTTTTTATACATGTCAATCATTTCAAAAACAGATATTAATATTCAAATAGATTTTTTAATGATTATTTTCTTTCAATCTGTTAAAAGCTGAATTCTCTTCTACAAAATATAGTTTAATATAATATACGTCTCTAAAAATATTTTGCTTTCGTTAAATGATGTATATAATTGTAAAGTTTATAAAAATACTTAAACAATGTGGAACAATTCTTTTAAATAATAGTATCTATTTTTTCCAAACCGAAATTAGTTTCATATGATGCAGTATTTTATTAGTTATCGTAAGTATTTGAATTGTTGATCATTATTGTCCAGGCAGTGCTGATAAAGTCTACAGATGAAATAACAAATGGCGCGATACATGTCAATTATCATTTGAGCTTATAATCTTTTAATAGCTTTTCTCAATTCTTTGAATACCTTTTTTTTTGGGGGGGGGTGATAATTATTTCTTATATCCCTTCAAAAAAAAAGGGGGGGGGAGTCTATCAGAATCCAGTATATGTGGAATCTAGTATGTTCAAAAAATTCAATGTCACCGCCTCCTTTGGACCATCTCGCCATCCAGTTTATCAGTGTTCATTTCATCGCATCATAATATGTTGTTCCATTCAACTGCACGAACTATTTATTATTCGCCCTAAAACACGAAAGTTAAAGGAGATGCATTATTATACGTACGCGAATATAATCATATTCTTTTAAGTGCTTAGAAATCTCGGAAACAGTTATAAATTAAAAAAAATGTTTAAAAAAAATGTGAAAATTTTTGCTATTATTTTGTTTTTATAATAATCAATATCCAACAAAAATATGAAATCGATGCATCCTCAGACTGGACATGGGAGTACAAAGAATTAATTCAAGTTAAGATCGTCAATTACAATACTATAAACAAGACTCCGATTATGTCGAAAACCGATAAAATTCTCTACACATTACCTGCCAGGTTTACACGGTATTTCATTCTCCAATGGGTATTATCATTTGCCTGGTACTTAGAAATTGATATTTTGAAATAGTCAATATTTATGAAAAAACATCGTTTTGTGCAAAAAATTGCGATTGTTAAATATTGAAAAATTATTAATGAATTAAATTACAAAACCTTTGATTGCTGACTTTTGTTTTTACTAATTTCAGTCTAGAAAATGCGATGTATGTTATTGTTTATCAAATATATATTGAAAGTGTATGTTTTTGTAGGACATGACATATTTTTTCCCAAACCTTAAATGGAAGTTAAAAAAAATAAATGTAAAAATTGAGTGCGATCTTATTCAAATAAGTATTGGAGAATTGGTAAGGTTAATCCAGATACATGAAAGATGCGAATATCATTAACAAAGGTTATATGTATTGATTTTCCCCTATTTTTTGTAATCGTTCAAATTAGATAATAGAATAGTAAATATAAATCTAACCTTTAATTACGATTATATTCTTTGGTAATTTTTTTCTTTAATATTTGTTCTGAAAAGTTAACTTTTAATCTCATTTTGGAGCATTTAACTCTCTTAGTTGATTCATAGACCAAAATGCACTGCATTCACTTCAATTACGACATTTGTTCAATCAACCAGACACACGGAAACCCCGTTTCAAAAACTGATTCAACAGGAGATATTGAAGTCAAGGTAATTCAAACTGTATTAAATAAATAATGATCATATTGCAGATTCATTTTTTCCTACATTAAAAAAAATTCCATCGGTTGATATCATGTTTGAAATAACAATTTAATATATTTTACATTTTTATTCTTCTAAAAATAAAGACATGAAACGTTACTTCATGCTCCATTTATTTTCTATTAAATATAGATGATTAACTGTGGTTTTCTGGATGAATATATAAAATTTCCATTTTTATGCTTATAGGTTTATCTTTTAATATCTTAAAAGATTACAAATAGATTTTCAAAACATTTATATTTTGAGCTAAGTTTAAATAATATCAATGTGCCTTGTCGTCCATGCCGTTGGATTCGAGTTCAACAAGTTATTAAATCATCGAAAGTCTTTGTTAATACGATGTTACAACCATATAACAAATATAATTGAATTTATTATTTAAATATTTAATTATACATTTCATTGTCTTTAATCTCTATTAGAATATTAATGCTGTATCTATATTAATAAATTTTGAGTATAAAAAAATGTGTTATTTTTAAGTTTTTTACCTTTATAATGTTAAAATATAAAAAGACTGTTGCACACACGCACAAAAAAATGAAGATGGCAATCCTGAGCTTTTAAAAGAATGAACTATCCAAAAAAGATTTTAAACTTGCATCCTATTACATACCATATTCTTTAAGACTTATAAAATACTTTAACTTAGTGGTATACAATTTATCAATTAACAAAAGTAATTTAACCATCAATACAAGGTAATTTAATGCATTGTAAACTTAATCTCAATATGAGTTGCATAAGTTTTTTTTATACTGCTAAAGGACGGGAACGATTTCATGTATTTCAAAAAGAAAATACAAGAAGTACATACAATTTGAGAACTAATAAAAACTTAAATTTTTAATATACGAATTAGAATATTTTGACCAAAGAAAACATGCGTGTACGAATTAACTTGTGAAATTGTTTCGGATTTTAATATATTCCGCTTTGCTTTTCTTAAATTCTGTTCAAACTATTCTGGATTTGTTTAAAGTGTTTTTGTTTCAATCGAATTTATTTCCTCTGGATGTTTCCTCGGATTTTATTCAGTAATCAACGTGCTGCTTGAAAAAAAAAAAAAACTAATAAATAAAAATAAACACCTTTATCTCCTCTCTCCTAACTCCTTAACCTTTAACTCCTCTAAGTTTGTCTTCACTTCCTTTCCTTTACAAGTAAAAAAACATGTGATTTTTTAACACAGTAAAAGAAAGATTCTTAACTCTACGAGCCGCAGTTGCTCGATGCATTGCAGATTTCAAGCTTGAATCGACAAGGCTCGTTATATGTTTTTCATGGAAAAATTAATTTGCTTTACAAGTAGTTTTTTTTTTTTTTTTTTTGAGTAAACAGTGATTATAAAACATTTTGCTTCGAAGCTTTGCAATATTACAATGTGACTCATGTTTTACACACTCCCATCGCAATCCGCACACAAATTACCCCCTCCACTGTTTCGAAGGACGCTTTTTTGAGAACTGACACCTCTGTAACTTCTGGAAAGATCAACAATCCCTCCGGTTAGAGAAAGAGTTCTGCGTGATGCAAGCGCTTCAAAACAATTTAGTTTCAAAACACTGAGGAAAGTGGAACAGCGCGCGGACGACAAAACTTTCCCTTTCAAGCCCTTCAGAAGGCAATTCTTTTGCAGCCGCTTTTTTGATCTTCATTCCTCGGGAAATAGTTCACTGGAGGGTCGGGTTCACGTGATCAGAATTCCATCCCGGAGCGCGGTGATTGTTTCGTTTGCCTTGCCTGGGGCGGTTCACCAACCACAAGGCCAGGCTCCAGCTGCCCCAATTAGCAGCCCTCGCTACCAGAGGAGCCCGAGTTCCGATACATAATTGGATCGATTAATGGGAAAGGCTAGTTAAGACTTGATTGACCAGGGGGAGTATCGATTGCGTATTAAAAGAAATTAACAGTTGGTGAATAGCATTTAATTGTTATCAATGCAAAGCAGGTCTTTCACTGATTTTGTCAACAACGAATAGAACATGAAAACAACTTATGGGAATTGTTGTTCGATGTGTCACATTTCACTCTTCTTTTTTTTCATCTGATTCTGTTTTTTTTTTTTTATACATATTCTAGTGAATTGAATTTGCTTGTATGTTTGTAAGCGTATATGGAAGGAATAATTCTGTGTTAATTGAATTATGAGAACAAATAATTAAATAAAAATAAAAATGCAATGTTGCATAATGACAGTACTTTGACTACTTAATACAATATTTTCCTTCAAATTTGTTTAATTGCCGTGTCTTCAATGAATATTTTTGATTTCAATTTCGTAGTTCATGGCTTAGTTTAGGGGTTTTTTTAATGAAAAATATCATGGAAGGACAAACCAAAATTGAATAGATTTCTAAATGGCAGTCTGGAACTCTCGAACTAGGGACTCAATTAGGAAAATTGGCCAAAGGAAAGGGCAAAACTACGAAGGACTAGTGAATATTAGAAAAAAAACACGTCAATAAATAAATAAATAAAAATTCAAAAATAATCATTTATTTTAGATAACAAAAATATCTAGAAATAAAGAAGCATAATTATATTTTGCTATTCATCCCCTTAGATTATATTAGGGTTACCTTAATAAATATATAAATAACCTCATAAGAAAACCTTATCAGAAATTTACTTCAAACAAATAAAATATTATTAATAATGTATAATTACTAACAAAAATAATTTAAAAAAAGATTGAAATACTTATAATTTAATTAAAACACGTAATCATTTTCCCCCTAATCGACTATTTATTGATAAATAAAACTACAAAATATTATAGCACAGTTAAAATTTTTATTATCAAGTGAGAACATGCTGTTGTTTTGGAGTGGGGTTTTTGAAGCCTCCAAATGCAAGGGCAGAAAATAAAGGGTAGGATTCTAAGAAGGACAGGTCCTTAGAAACACAAAAGAGAAAATGGGAATCAACGCGAAACAGCGAGAAAAGGTATCGAAAGTTATATATATGTATATATTCTGTTTATTGCGGCTAATTTGAAACCTTTACACATCTAACAAAAATCGAAAATGAAATTTCATTTTTACACATAGTAAATCGTGCTTCCTTTTTAATACGAACCCTTCACGTAGAAATAAAATTAGGATCATTTAATTCAAATCCAGAACATCCTGATAATACGCAGAACTGTCCCTTCTAATATGGGAACTATGAAAATTTTATTAAAAACCTTCATTACAATAACTTAGATTTTGTTAAAAAATATTTTCAGATTCTCACTCAAAAAAAAAAAAAAAAAAAAAATTTACATATGTTGAAACCAAATTTTTAAAGAATTTTTTTTCCCAGTATGTTTTTAATTTGATGGATATGTTTTTAATAGAACATTGTAATGTATTGAAAAAATGAAGTTGCAAGATGATCCATCAGGTTTTGCAATATTTATCTCAAAGAATTTAAAAAAATAACGAAAAAAATTTGCAAATCACATTTTTATGGAATGGCAGTGATATTAACAAACTATTTGTAAGTAGAATTAGATTTCAATATTCCTTTTTAATTACCTCGCTGATTCTTTTGACCATCTCAGAATAATCAACCGAAGCAGAAAATCAAGCAAGTGCAATTTTAAAGAACAAGACTATTACCTCACGAGTTTTTAATGTCTTATTCACTTTGAAATCGCAGACAACGAGTTAAATTAAAAGGCACAAATGGCTTCAAAATATAAATCTATTGACAATTTTAGTTTATAAACTCACTGTCACTCTTGAGAGAGTACGAACAATTTTTACAAGCAACAATATCATTTTCAAGATATTTTTACATAATATTTAGATGGACATTCTATTTGTAAACCGTGTTCTTTACGATGCAAAAATTGCTCAAAATGCTTCTAGACTATTGGACATAGAGCAACCAAATTTGGCAGGTGATTATTTCTTGGATAAAAAATGCCTGATAAAAAAGGTTTTTTTCTAACATTATTATTAAATTTCTAATAAATTATTCGAAATTTAAACACTTGCACTTAATAGTTTTATTCAGAGAAAAAAGTCATTCTCTAAGTCTTAAGGTTACTATGTCTTACTTTCGAAGTTCACTCACAATTAGAATGTACATAACTATAAATTATCAAAAAATATTAAATAATTATCTAATGACTCGTTAAATATTTCAAATGTGTCGTAATAAGTTCACAAGCAAAGTCGCACGAAAATCGTTTTCAAACCATTATTCAAAATACTCAGTAATGATGATTTTACTTCCATGCCATTTAAATTTTAATAAATTTTAAAATCTGTTATGCAAGATTTACTTGCGTGCCTTTGTTTCAATTTTAATGAAAATATCTCTCAATTTGGATTATTTTGTCATATTTTTATGAATACGTCAAAATAATTTAGCACCGACAATGAAATAGCATTAAAACGTAGATAATATAATGCTTTTTAACATAACATTATCATTCAAAAATGTTTCTGTCTAGAAGTTCAAATTTTCCTTTAATTTTAAACAGTAATTTCAACAAAATAATATCTGCAATGTATATTTTATTCGCAGAAAATTGTCATTTGCTAAGCATTAAGGTTGCTATGCATTACTTTCAAAGTTCGCTCCCAATTAAAATGTGCGCAATTATAAATTAGCAAAAAATAATAAATAATTATCTAATGACACTTTAAATAATACGAATGTGTCATAATGAGTTCACAGGTAAAGTCATTGCACTACAGACGGCATATATAAATCGATTTAGCGTTCAAAAATAATGCAATTAATTATTCATTTCGATTTATAAAACAAGAGATCACTATCCGCATGGAATATATATCTAAGCATTTGTGTCAAATTAAACGATGCAAATTAACGACATTTGAATTGCAATATCCATTTGCTCTGTAACTATAATTGGTACTTTTATTTCGGTGAATTTTATCATTAATGTGTGATTTATTTAGATTATTTATGAAATGACATTTTCAGTGAATCAAGGTTGAAATATAAAAAAGGGGAACCAAAAGAAAATTATTTTGCATCTCAATTAATAATAAAGGGGGGTAAGTGTCTATTGGAGCTCTCTAAATGACAGACCTACAATTAGCTACCAAATTTGGCACAAATAAACTTTAAATGATGGGAATATGCATTTCGGAGTGACTTTTTTGAAATTTTAACTACATTTATAATTAAAATTTTTTTTAAATTTGGTATGTCTTTGTGATAATTTCCGAAAATGTTATTACTCGATAATGATTATCAAATCACTTTAAAATTCAAGAAATTGCCTTTTCAGTGATACTAATTTTATTGTCACGTAATTTTTTTTTCTCTGAATTTTGATATTTTTTTCAAAATTTTCAACAATATTTCTCAACATGCAAATAAAATTTTAAAAAGTCATTGTTTTGTTAAATAATTAGTCTTGTTATTTTCTTACATTTTTGAAAGCTAAGGAAGAAAAACAGTCTATTATCTGCATATATTACATGAGAAACAGAATGAAGTTGAAGTACGCACATTTGGATTACCTAGAATGTTATGGCTTTAATGACACTAGGATGGCATGGAAATTCGCTCCATTGAGAAGTTTTACATGCACTATAAACAAAAACGAGTGTAAGGCTATTAAAATAACATGGCTTTAACATCTATCGCAGAATGCTTTATTGATTTATATTATGCTTGAAAATACTTTATTGAAGGAATCACGAAATTATGCTTAAGATATTTAATTGGAATTAATCGCAACAAATATTTCCGCCGAACCAACTGGTAGACAAAGGCGGCTGATCATAAAAACATTTGGCAAAACTAAAATCTACAAATGTTGCACAGGTTAGTGGCGTATGCATCAAAAATCTCTTGCATCTTTCTAAGTGACACATTTTTATATATTTTTATCTTTCTTCGACTTTTTGCACCGTTAACTGCACTTCACTTTTTAATTCGTTCATTGAAATAAAAATTAATAACGACATGGACGAATCCAGTGTCAATGCGAAAAAAATTCAACTCATTTCTGTGTAAAATTCTAAACAATTGAGTTATCACAAAGTTTGAGCGATGTTTAACGATGTTGTGGTTATGCTGCAAAAGATCTCAAATGTCAGATACATCTGCTCATTTTAATTTGCGTTAAGAATTTTCCCAGGAATTGATTTTTAAAAATAAGAAATTTTCAAAGATTCTGTTCTTTCACATATTATCTTCAATATATTTCTTACTTTTATTATGAGCTTTGTCTAGTAATATTATAGCAGTGTTATTGGATAGTATGAGTTACATATATATTGCAGCTGTCTTGCAGTATGTATTTTTCCGATAATCAAATAAAGAACATTCATTGTTTACCGTCTCCTATTTTTAAAATTAAATTCATTCAGTAGAACCTAAAAAGATTTAATCTTATGTTAGATATGTCCCCCTTTATCTGATTTTCGAAATTAACTTCGTGACTGCATTCGCCACAATTCTTTCACGAAGTAACTTGTTGCTTTCTTTGAAGTGATTGGTTTTAATTTAATATTTTAAATATATTTTCGGTTTATTTTTATATATGCCATTGCGCATTTTTTAACATCATTACTTTTCTAATTAACTGTTTAAAATTACCCCTTTAAACGGTTAAGACGACGTTTGACTAAAAATATGTTTGGACAGTTTATGTACAGCGGGAACAGCAAGCCTACGTCCGAATGAAATTTTTGTGTGATGTGACTAGTCTATCTATACGATATGTTAAAAGAATTGGAAAGGAACAGTGTGTTAATTTAGAATTCGACTCAGAAAATTAACGACAAAACTTATTATCTGATACAAAAAGTGCGCTGTTTGATTTATTAAAAAAAACTAAAGAAGATCAAGCAAATGCAGGCCCAGAATATTATACAATATTAGCACAAAATAGTTAACAATATTGTATTATATTATGATATATAATATTCAGCAAAATTGTACAACACATTGTGAATATATTTTATATAATATTGTACAATGTATGTGTGCTACTGGGGGTTGACGTCTTTGATGACGGAGATGGAACTGTTTTTTTATTTTCAATATCAGAAACTTACATTGATTGTATGCTTTCACT
This sequence comes from Argiope bruennichi, assembly GCF_947563725.1. NCBI lineage: Eukaryota > Metazoa > Arthropoda > Arachnida > Araneae > Araneidae > Argiope > Argiope bruennichi. The sequence continues at coordinate 51,870,798 of NC_079151.1, forward strand.
TCCAGGTCACCAATTGTTGAGTTCGTGTGTCAACAAAAATAAAACGCAGACAAACTTACAATAAAACTAAATCTTGTTACATTATAGATAATATTATCAAATTTACATCAACTTATTTTCATTCAAAATTCTAGTAACGTTTTTTAAAAAACAAATTAAAAGTTTCAAAAATATCACAGTTGCCAATATGAATTTTACAACTATTTACAAAATAAAATTTATAATTATTAAAATAATCGTTAGCTACTTTTAAATAAAATATTTATGGTTTATGTCGCAACAAACACATGAGGATCAAACAATTAACTCTAAATTTAAATCATGGCCTCTTCACCAAATAATGCCTAGCTCAAATACTAATGGTTATCAAGACGTTTTTGGCCATTTGTTTTGTAAAATAGCAAACCTATTCACCTGATCTCGATCCCCGTGACTTTTTTTTTGTTCCCATTGGTCAAATTAGATTGTGAAAGAGTAACATTTGAGACTGTAAATTCAATAAATTTAAAAGCGGCGGCGAAAATAAATGAGATTTTAAAAAATGATCTAATACTCTGCTTCAAACAATGAGACAATTCTATGGAACTATACACATCAGGTAATAGACATTTTGTCTTTAGAATACAGGGTGTTCATTAATTATTGTCGGGGTTTCCATACCTCATAACTTTCGAATAAAAAATATTACGCAAAAACCGATTAATCATTCGTAAATTACAACTCAAAGAATTTTATTAATGATATTAAAGTGTAAAGCTTGCACAATTTACACTTAGGCATTCAGCAGAAGGCGATTATGTATTCGTAAATTACAACTCAAAGAATTATTTATTCGTAAATTACAACTCAAAGAATTATGTATTCGTAAATTACAACTCAAAGAATTATGTATTCGTAAATTACAACTCAAAGAATTATGAATACGTAAATTACAACTCAAAGAATTATGTATTCGTAAAGTACAACTCAAAGAATCACCTTCAGCTGAATGCCTACAAAATGCAAATTGTGCAAGCTTTACACTTGAATATCATTACTAAAATTCTTTGAGTTGTAATTTACGAATACGTAATCGATTTTTGCGTAATATTTTTTATTCGAAAGTTATGAGGTACGGAAACCTCGACAATAATTAATGAACACCCTGTATATTAAACTTTGTGAGCTGATTACATTAAAATAATCTTTTTTTTACAATTAAATAGCAAATATAGTACAACACATGCAAAGATATTTAAACGTTCTCACTCTGAATGTCATTCCTTCTTAAACGACGATAAAAATTAATATAATAATTATAACTTTAGATATATGTATAAAATATTTGTCTAAAAGCATGTAATGCGATATGAAATAGGTATTAAATTGCTCTGGTTTTTAAATAACAGAGTTATGAAATGACTTAGCTTAAGGAAAGTTCGGAAAAAGTACAAAAATTCGGCCTTGAATTTTTCATTAATCACCATTTATCAGATTTCACATAGCGCAAACATAGCATTTTTGAATGGTTTGTTTTTATATCAAAGCAAAAACTCAAAAGGTAGCGAGTTTGATCGATGAAATTTAATGTGTTATTTCATGAATATAATTTAGAGGTGTATCAGATTTTGGACCAAATACACCATTTGTTTAATTGTCAGTCGATATTTCCTTTCTTGTGTTCGTGACAGGAATAACTAAGAAAATACACAGACAAAATTAATGCACTATATTTAGCACGTTATTTTTATATATCAATATCAAATTTGTGGATTACTATCAGATTTTAGTTAATATCGTTCAACGTGAAGAAGAGCTATTCTAAAATTTCATATCAGACTATTTTACCTATACAGCGAATATGATCCCAATGTGCACTATATTCTGGATACTCAAGTAATAGCTAAGGGAGAACACATTTTATTCTAAAAGTAGTGAGATAAATTAGAATAAATCTAATTACATTTTTTAAATACGTGGGCTCTAAAATTTCTCGTCGTTTGTTCTAATTATATCGTGATTATTGCATCAGTAACTTCAAAAGATGTTAGGAAATAAGCGCAGCTGCGATGAAATAACAGAAGTTTTGTCAGTTCCAAACAATTGTCGCAATAAAATGCTGTTTTGAAACGATCATGATTGGGAAATAGGCTTAATTATTGTAATTAATAGGCATATTAAACACACCTTGAAATATAAAGAAAAGAAAGATATGCAAATCGATTATTGCTTCCTGTATTGATAAATAAGGAAATTAATGTGTGTAGATACATTTATTTTGCGGTTTCAGAATCGTCGAATATGTTTTTAGAGAAGGATCAACTTGTGCTGTGTACATACAGTCTTTACAACAACATTTATCAATTTTTCCTACATATTGGTTTATTTACAATAATTAAATCAGTCTTAAAATCAGGTCTAAGTATTGTTTAATCTGAGAAGGATTTATTAGAATTAATTAATTAATTATTTAAAAAAAACTATATCCCATTAAACCATATTATTCTTTAAAAGGAAATTTTCTCGCATAAGTAACATCCGGGACAGGCATTTTATTCAAAACTGTAACAAATACGGGGCATTTTTTAAAGACCTGGACAAACAGCCTTAAAAATTCTAAAAATAAGAAATGAATAGAAAGAAACTTAAAAATATCGCGAAGATTCCAATCTTAAATATATGAGATAAAATTGTATTGTAGAAATGAGTTTTAAAAATTGCTTTGTTAATGCAAAAAAAAAAAAAAAAAATACCAGTTATCAACCAATGTGTGATTTGTTCTGATTTCAATTAGATTTAGTCCCAGTTTCACTAACAATTTATCAAATTAATTTAAATCAAATACCCTCATCTTGTCATTTATAGCAAGCCTTTCTGTTGAATCGTGACATTCCAATTCTATGAAAATGGAGTAAACAATAATACGCTTTGAAGCCTTAAAAAAGAGAAAAAAAGTTTTCTTTTCAATAGAAACCTAATATTGGATAAAGAAATTAACTTAGAAATGATAGGTAATGAAAGAATCAGATAATAAATGTTTTTTTTTTTAATTTTAAGGCATAACATTAGGTATTGTAGTCTTTTCAACACAGAGTAAATAGTAAAAAAGGAGTGGTACGTAGTATAAGTTAACATCGTCAAAATTACTTCATATTATTGATCTTAAATATATTTGAAAAATCAACCTTTCATTAATTTTAAATTCAAGTCCTTTGATAAAAGGATTATTAATGAATTATAATTTATTGTGTAAAACCTTTTTAAAATAAACCAATAAAATTTCATTAATAACTGAATTTTTATGTTTTTCTTTTTACTTCATTCTTTCTAACTTTCCTTTTCCCCCGCTTTTTTTAATTGCTCAGCTTTAATGATATTTTAACTTAACTCCTTTTTCCCCGCTTGTATTTAAATTTTATTTTCTTACCGTAAAAGGAAAAGTCAAACTTTTCGAAAAAATTTTAACTGGTTTCATCTGAAGGATAAATTAGTTCATATTTCATAAGTAGTGGCGCTTTTTGGACATCTTTGTAGGTCATATTTATTATAATGATGCAACGCTACCAGAAAAATGCCTTTTTTCAGCATAAAAATGAGAGCTAATCTTCCTTTAGCAAAGTCAATCAAGAAAACAGTGTGAATATCTGAAGGGCAAATCTAGTTTACAAAGAAAGTGTGAGACATTGTTAAAAGAATGGTGGAAGAACAAGAAATGAAGCACTTGAATATTAAACAATGTTATTGTCACTTTTTCATATTGCTCAATTCAAATAATTATCCTAGAGAAAAGCTTTTTTAAAGAAATTCATTATTGTTAAGTACATTTCAGTTTCGAATTTTGCAATAAATGCTGAAGGAAAAAATCTTTCTTTGTTCATCTCTATTTCTGTCTCTACTAATAATAGAGATGACTGTGTGTTTGCGCTCTAGAGGCTATACCGTTTGACCTATATCTATGAAATTTGGCACATATATACTTTTGAGAGTGGAAATGTGCATTTTAGAAGGATTATTTTGAAATTTTTATTAGAATTTTAAATAATTAAAAATCAAGTTGAATTTTGCAGTTTTTTCTGCGATAACTTTAGGAAATATTATTATTGTAGCGGTTACATAACTCTACTACCTTCTCTTTTGATATAACAGATAACATTACCTTATTAACATCAAAGTATATTTCCCACGATCTTTCTTGGAGGTCATTATTAGATGATATTCTAAGTGAATGTCGTGTATTTTCGTGTTCGTGTTTGTTTTGTCTTGTGAAATGTGGAACTTAGAAAATAAGTAAATAACTGTTCCTGAAACTCGTCTATAATTTTCATCTATTTCACAATAAAGTTATAATGAGTCTCGTCCCTCCACATTGCACAAAAATGAATCTTACACTGTTTCGAACTTCAAAATTTTGTCTTGTTAATGATACCGATTTAATACTCAAGCAAATGTTTTCTGAATTTTGATAATTTTTTAAATATATTTCTTTTATAATTTCCAATAATAGATTACAATGTTACTCTGAAGTTGAAACCGTTTCGAAAATATTTGATCACGTGATTTCCTTCTATTGTTGAATGCTAAAGAAGAAGGATTCTATTTCATATTTGTCTAGCTAAAAAAAGGAATAAAAAGGTGGAAATAAATTAACGCGAGATTTAAAAGATAAATGAACCACTATTTATAGTTTTAATAGTACTATGATGTCATGGGATTCGTCACCATTAAAAAGGTTTGTCAGCACAACAGAGAATAGTAAATATGAAGAGAATATATGGAAGACAATTATAATAACACAGCTTCAATGCCTGAAAATTGAGCGCAATCATTGACATAAATTACATTTAAACGGTTTCACTGAAATTAAATATCAATATTCTTGGCGAGCCGTCTGGTCGCTAAAGGTAATAAATGAGTTTTTACTACAAAATTATTTCTAATCTTCTTGAAATCAACAAAAATGTTCATAAACATTTCTTTACATTCGAGAAATTTTTGGAATCAGTAAATAATTAGTCTATTTCATTTCATTTAAATTTTGTAAAGCTCTTAACCTGTGCTATCATTAAAACTACTCTTAATTCAATTATAATTCTTTGTAAAGATTTAATTAATTATATAAGAAATTTTTTATAAATAAAAAAAATTGGAACTTAAGTTTTCTAAATTCACTTCAGTACTATGACTTCGAAACTAATATTCATTAGTTAATTTTTTCGTCTGTTTTAACAGCAATTTTCAGAAAATCTTTAAAAAATAAACATTTCAAAGTTTTTTTTTGTTTTTTTTTTAATTCTGACGTGCTATTTTTTTAAAGTGGAAAGATTCATAGTTCTAGAATGTTGTCATTGGATATCTTTAACTTGCACATAAGAACAATTTTATGAGAAAGTGAAAAACAATCTCAGCATGCTTTTTTTTTTCAATACCTTCTTCTGTTTTGCAAAAGAATCCTCGCAGGGTTGGAATTCGGTCAAGGTTAATCTATGTTCTAGGTGCCTTTGGAACTGCAGAAATTGCAGTAGGGTTCGTTGACCAGTGCCCTTTACAGTTACAGAAGGTCATGTGACCTTCAATCGAAAACAAGGTTATCTAATAAACTGGAACCAAAGTGGTAAGAGGGCGTTTCTGTGTTTTCCACATTCATAAATATTAACTTAACGAATGGCAAAACTAAGGCATAGTGCTATTTAGTGAAAATAGTTGTATTATTTTTAAAATTTTGAATTATGTACTGAAACAGTGATATATAGATAAAAAAAAAAAGTGTTGACATAATGATCTTGTTAGATGAAAATAAATGGAAGAGGATGTAGAGTTCTATAAACGAGATTGCGTTATTCATTTTCGAAAATATTTCCAGTGATACAAATATAGGGTTAGCCAAAAAAGTCTTTTTGTAGAAAACTATACGTAAGAGCTTAATTTTATTTAACTGATTAACTATGAACTGATGTGGCTTGATTGTCGACGATGTGTACGTTTTATTAAGAAAGAAATCTTGCTTTTCTCAATAACGGTTTTTGTTTTCAATTTAAATAGGATATTCACGGACACATTGATTATATATTATCTGATAACTTCGAGATAGATAAAAATACTAAATAAGCTCGCATCTATATATCTCTACTAATAATACTCTAATACCCAATATACAAATAATGCCTCCCGTGGCAAAAAAAAAAAAAAAAAGTGAAGTTTTATTCCAAATTCGTTTTTGTTTTAGCCACATCTGCCAAAATTATCGCGAATGTGTGTGTAAATAGCCTGATGTCAATACACACACACATACACATTTTGAGCAGAATCGTGGCTTAATACAGAGAAGACACTTTGAATTTTAACTTCGTTTTATTCCATCCTGGAAGGCATGATTTATGTACAAGCAGAAGCGAAAAGCACATCAACAGAGAGCTACACAAGAACGAAAATGAGGAAAAGCTAAAAGAGGGGGTATATTTTTCCCAGTGCTTATGTATTGTGAGAGTCTGATAAGGATTTCGATTTAGACAAGGGAAACACAGGGATCTTATAAAAAGAATTCGCTTGGCTGACAGTTTTTTATCCCTTCACTCGGAGAGTGTGAATTTCTGATTTAAGCATTTTTACAAAGCTTCCGTTGTATTAATTAAATAAAAAGGTAGAATTGGATCAGGAAATAAGAGAACATTTTAGAATGAAATTAATATGGGCTAAATTTAAATAAAAATTAGGAAATGAATTAAGTTTAAATTAGACTTTAAAATATCATTACACACACACACAAAGAACACGATCAAAGAACTGCATCTCTGATGAAAATGATTAGTCAAAAATTTGTAAAGCTATCAATCAGTTTTTTTTTTTTTTTTCAAAGACAAAATAAGAATTTTAAATACTAATTGATTGACACTCATCAATATCGATTTTTATTGATTAACAAGTATATACGTAAAATTATTTTACTACAAAATGATAAGGAATTTTTGATTAAGTAATGCAAATTTATAATTTTATTTTTAGTGTCCGAATGGGTTTGCACTTTTTTTTATTTATAAAATAACATATAAAGTGTATGTTTTCTAACAATTCATATTTTGAAATGCTTTGCGAATACATCATGTGAAATTTGTGTTTTTCATTACACCTACTTCGAAATGTTGTCCCAGCCAATGGTGGATTTTCGACTAGATAGAATTAAAAAATATTTTGAGCGGAATTGGCAAATAAATAAGTTAGTAAAAATGCAATTCTAATTTTTAAAAAACACGATTGTTATTCTAAAAATAATAAAATACAGAATTTATTAACACTTTCCTAAGTATATTTGGTTTCTATCTATTTCATTACGTTCACTTCGTTATTACAGTATTAACAAACACTGAGCATATACTTCAATAATAAATTTCATACATTATTAATGCCACGATGTTATGAGTCCTAATAAATAAATGAAAACATAAACTTTTTCTCAAAGCTAACTAAAATAAAAAACTAAACTAAACGATTAGTGTGTTCAGTCAGTTAAAAATGTATTTAAATTGTGTAGCTAAGTTGTCCGGTTTATTTAAAGCGAAGCCGCATAATGCGCATTCCTAGGGCTTCAAATGCCAAAATCCCCTACGGATGCAGACTATGTGCTATTCTAGTAAGTTGCAAAATCAATCTGATGAATCCAGTAAGAAGGAACGAGTAATATGCTCGTTTATAATATTCATCGTATTATCTATGAAATTCAAGCATTTTAGTATCTTTAACAAATAAATACTAATGCTGCAAAAAAGAAGTAAATTTTCAATGAAATTTTGTGACTAAATTATCGAACGTGAATTTCTCATTCTAAGAGAAACAAAAATATGGTAGAAATGCAGATAGTAATTTTGTTACAATAATTATGCATATAATTTTTTAAAGATCAAAAGGTTTAAGGGGAAGGTGGATTCTATTAGGCATTTTTTGGATGTTATTCATTTAGAATAATGAAATGTTTTGTGAATATGAATTAAAATTTAAATATCGCAAATATCTTTAAAAAAAGTCTTTTAAGTGAAATATTTTATTTTTTAAAAGATACACACACACACACACATATATATAATTTTTCTATTACTTTTTTTTATTATCTTATATAAATTCACTTACTACAAAACTGAGTAGGATTTTGAAATTCCAATTAATTTTTTTAGAAATATATTTAGGCACAAGCATTAAATTTTCGAAAGAATTTTGGGTTTTTCTGAACTTTATGTTTAACTATCTAAATGTATTCAAAACATAAAATATCTTTTTTCCAAACTATCCTTTTTTACCTTACCTCAAAATAAAATTGCACTTAAAAAAAACTCAGACCACGTTTTTTTTTTTAATAATAGATTTTGAGTTAGTAAGGTAAAGCACTGATTGATAGCGATGTCATTTCTTAGTAAAATATATCAGAATTAGTAAGCTGAACTAAAATAATATTTTTTTTTGTCTGATACCCAATGACTTAACAATACTATATGCGCCTGAATTTTTTTTCTCTTATTCCGCCTATAAAACAATATTTGGGTTTTGTCGCAACCACTGAGATTTGCACCTGGACCTCTATAATTCCAATGCTCACACTCCATCTCAATCACTACGTCACTGATTAGATTACTTCAGTTCAGAGAAGTTTCAGAACGGTTTCCGTTTCTCTTTAGTTTTACGAACGTATTGTAGTAATAAAACTGAAAGTCGATGAAACACTTGAGAAATTTTTGAGTCCTTGTAACTTTTATATCGAGTCTGTTAATCTTTTTATCATAAATTTCAGTTTCAAGAAAAATAATTCAACGCTAATTGGTTAAGTGACACTAAATTGGTTAAGTGACTACAATGACTCATAAATTTTAATTCCATTCATTCTGAAAAGGGTGTAGTTACTATACTTTTATTTTTGAACATATTTGCCAACACCCAGTAACGACCCTGGTCATTTGATTCAATACCTTCCACACACCGTTTTTGCTGAAAGCGAAGAAGTCTGCTTCTTTATTGGCGGGGAATTCCTCCGTGGGAAAGCACCTGAAGGTCTTCTGCGGAATATTTCGCAAGGGTCTAACCAATTTTTATGAGTTCATAAGCTGGAGGCCTTCACCCACCCGGGGAGGATGCTTTCCCAACCACTGGCTTAACAAGAGCTCCTTGAAGACGCGATCGCCGGACTCATCAACAGATGGCCGAAGCTTTCGCAATGCCCCGAGCAATCTTGAACTCCGTGTGACGGGCCATTAATTGAATAAGAGCCCGTTACAACCAGAGTGCTTCTTCATTCGAGTAAATTTGTTTTTAACTTTGCATTTAACTTTGCATCTTTCTTTCTCTTAAGTGATGATGAACGTCTGAATGAAATTTTGGAGAGGAATATTTGCAGGTCGAGGTCGAAGTCGTTTCACAGAAGTAATATGAGTGAAAATAAAAATAATAAGACAATGTTTCACAAAGCATATTCATACGTAATGTTTAATATAGTAAAAAAAAAATGAATGCAATCATTACATTTGGATACAATTCAAGTCGAAATTAACTATGCATTGTAATTGTAATCGCTGTTTACTGGAAGAATTGAATACTGACACTCATATATAACCATGATGAAGAAGGGGGGGGGGGGGGGCACGAAGAAATCATGAGCGCTTACCAAATTTGGAAAAAAGCATTGTTTATTATTTTTCCGATCCGAAACTTCCTAAACTCGACATAATATTTTGAGTTGCAATGCTTAGAAAAGAAGTCCGAATGAAGATAAGCATTATCTCATCCAGATATGATTGGTTTATTTTAGAAGGCAAGTTTTCATGAACGATATATTTAGCTAGCAATTAGAATGGATAAAGTGAAAATGACTTGTGTTCTAAGATCTGACGGTAGTATCAAATTTCCCAAAAAAGTAGAGACAAAGTAGATTTTTGCACGTTGTAAGTAAAAAGGAAAAAAAAAACTCGAAAGTTCTTGGTAATACATTGGATATGAATAAATACAAAACACAATGGATATATATATGTGTGTGTGTGTGTGATTGCGTGTGTGTGTGTGTGTGGTTGTGTGTGTGTGGTTGTGGTTGTGTGTGCGTGTGTGTATGTATATGTGTACGCGAGCGTGCGTACGTGCGTGTGTGTGTAAGTGAGCGCGCGCGTGTGTGAGTGTGTCTTTTTATTTTCGAGGGGGGGGGAGCGGGGTAATAGATGATGGCGTATGTAATAAGATAATGTTTAGTGTCCGAATTGTGTCATATCTATTTATAGGATTATTCAAATATTACACTTCTGTTTCCATATCTACTTCATTACGAACTCTACCTACAATAGACAACAACCACAATATGTTTGATATTTTAAAATGAGGCCTGAATTTTAGAATTCCTTTCTAAACCTTATTCATTTAAAGTTTAAATTTGTTAGTACTTTCTTTTAAATAATTACCCTAATTTTCCAGAATGCTTAGTCAGACCGGTAATTTTTAAGTATATCTCAGCGGTGGTCTTATCTGAAATATTTTTATATATAACATATTTTCTAATGTTCTTAAATTATAAATTTAGTCATTGAATTAAGTCACTCCCACCACAAATATATCTGAGTTTGTAATCTAAACATTTATTTGTAGTAATTAATTTCTTATACCTTGTTCATATTTTGGGTAACTTTTGGAGTCAACGGGTTGCGAATCCAAAGGCTTTTTTTCCTATTAAAATGAAAGCGGGTCGATAAATTAACTGATTTTTCGGAAGAAAAAGTTTTTGAAATTTTCAATACACAATCCTGAATTATTCAAATCATGAATTTTGAAAATTCGAAGAGAATTTTTTCTGCATTTACATCAAACATTGTTTTAATAGTTCTATATCAAACGGTCTGGCTTGTAGAACGACAACACATACGCACACATATTCATCTTTATTATATTATCTAATGTTACCTTTCAAATTTAATCTAACTTTTTACCTATTTAATTACACGAGACTTAATTAAAGTTCCATATATAATATATGCCTTTCTAGACTACAATATTTAATCGTAATAACTTTTTGAGTAAACTGTATCTTGTTCGAAAAATTTGTCGAGCGAAACAGTTTGCACCCATAATGAAAACTGCCCTCAAATTCAATGTATCGAATTCAGTAAAGGTAATTTTTCAATTCATCATTTTTCTCAATGATGACAGTATCAACTTCAAAGACAGAGACAGGATGAATCTGTCCTGTTTTAGAATTATATTTTGCAATATTATATAATAATTTTCTGTACAATTTTGTATATTTTGCACAATAAACATTGGTTTTGCTATGAAATGTTTTTCTTTAAATGAACTTCCATTATCCGATACTTCCGTTAATCCAGTTCTGTTATCTAACACCTGTTGAACTGCTGAAGGACAAGTGCATTTCGTATACAAGAGAGTAACCTCAAATTCAGCTTTCTAAATTTTAAGTTGTTTTAAGAAATTGCAAGAATTTTTATTCCCTTTGTTAAAAAGAACCAAAAATCCTCAAAATACTTTTTTTTATGTGTTTATGAAACTTACTTTCCATCCGCTAAATTGCTGTTTTCGTAATTTATGCAATTGTGAAGAATTTATTTGTGTGTGTTATGTGACTTTTCCATTAAAAAAAACGAGTACTAAGTGCTTTCTTTACAGCTATCAAGTAATGAGGGTTATAATCATAAAAATGGTCTTAAATTGCAATTCGATTAAGCAACAAACTAAACTCTTGTTAAAATGATGTAAGAGTTCAATTTTATTGATACTTTGGTCTACTTTTCAAATTGAAAGATAATTTAAAATAATAAAGTTAATAAAAACAATAATAAAACTAAACTCACAAATCATCTGTTGAAAAATGTTTTATTCTTCATAAATGATCTAACTTTTCACTGTTTCCAAAAAAATTGTTGTTAAACTCATATTGCCAGTTTGAAATTTTTTTAAATTAATTCATTGAGTTAGTTTAATGACTTTTAAAATTAAATATTTGGAATAAACATATTTTCAGAATTTCCATCTTTTTTTTTTTTTTTAAATTTTGCTGAAGAGAATTTCTTTAAAAAAATTAGAACAGAAACACATAAATTATGTTACTAGAAATGAATTAAAAATACTTGAAAGAGAAAGTTGTTTAAGAAAACATTTGCAGGATATTTGTATTTATTAATCAAAAAAGTAATTGAATTTTAGGTAACATAATAAGAAAATTATCTCTTAAAATGAAGATGCCAACCTTTATTGTTCTTTTAGTAATATAAAAATATAGCGAAAATTCTGCGTTTTATTAAAGACTGGTTAAATTTTGTTTATTAAACTAACAAATTTTATAAAGAATTATAATAAATAAAAAATAATAAATGGGACAGAATGGATATGCTTACATTCAGATAAGAAGAATTTAGTTGAAAATATTTCAGAATATTCGATAAACAGAAACAAAAGCAGTTTTTTTTTTTTTTTTTTCGAGTTTTAAGTGGGCTGGACTCGAAAAGTCAGATTTTGTCATGAATCTACTGATATAAACCGAGGTTGCAAAAACCAAATTCTTTGCATTTAAAAAAAATCGGCATCCATTCCGATCTATTATTCTGATTCATAAAATACTATTATTATAAGAAACACACACATTTCGTATTATTCTCAACACACGTTTTTCGCAGTAAACACTATTTTTTTGTTGATCGCTTAGTATCTCTGAAGCACGATATTTTCAAAATCTTCCTCTTTGTATTAAAAAAAACATGTAAATATCTTAGCGTTACAACAATAAAACTAACGTCAAGAAAAAGTTTCCATTAACCCTCAAAATAAGTGCAATTTTTTTAAGTCACGAACTTCATATCTTTCTATTCATATTTTTTCCATTTCGCCCTCATCTATATTTTAGGGAAATAATACCTATAACTAGGTGAAGGTTGGCGCAATTGGACATTTGAAGAATTGACGCATCACTCCAGACTGATGCTTACTGAAGTTTTATACCCGAAGAAGCGGCCAAGGCCGGGATTCCCGCAAAGTAGTTCATCTCCTACTTGACTTAATATTTTCGCATATTGATGCGGGTCAGGAACTGCACGATTTTGCTCAGATTTGAATCGATGTTGGAAAAAAAATCTCTCTGCAATTAATTGAATCGGTCAGTCGTAACCTGTTTAACCAACAAACAATGAGGTATTTGAATTTCATTTAAACAAGATAGGAGAAAATGAGGAAATTTTAACAGATTTTGATTAGAGGTTTGAGTAGTTTGTTTCACATGCTCACCTTGGAGCATTATATAGACTTTTTTAAAGCTGTTAAAACCAAAAAGAGGTAAGAAATAGGACGTAGTTGGTAATTGAAATGAGGAATAATTTTTAAGTAAGAATGGCTTTTTATGGTTTTATTTTTTATTTTTTTATCTGGACCTCATAAACGCGAAAGCTAGTTTCGAAACAGAAGGTCTAAGCATTATCGAGAAAATGAAGCACTGATCACTTCTTAATAAATAAAAATGTCAGTTACTAGTAAATATTTTGAATACATCAAGTTTACCGAAAAAAGTATTATTTAATAAATTCTTAGTGATTCGTCAAATATCAAGATAGTAGGATTGACTCATTAATTTTGTTGGAAATTAAGATTCTTACATTTATTCAAATTGTTTCTATTCCTAACATAACGTCATGACAGTAGGATTGACTCATTAATTGTGTTGGAAATTAAGATTCTTACTTTTATTCAAACTGTTTTTATCCCTAACATGACGTCATCATTTATATACTAAGCATTTTACTGGTCGTGATGTTATGCATGAGCAGGTACTTAAGACATACGCCTTGTATTTTGAACAACTATTTCTTCGTTCGTTCATTCGTCATTTAAATGCTTTGCTTACGTTTTTAGTTGAAGTCGAAGTAAGGGATCTTAAATTCGTATAGAAATAATGTTAAGGATATTTTTAATTCCTTGACTTCGTTTCTTGGGCCCCAATGAATTTTGCAAACATTTCTTCCAACAAGCAGAAATTTATTTAGTAAAATTACTCATTAATAGCAAAACTTATGTCTTTTGCTCAAAATATTATTCATTTATTATATTTATATGTTCACACCGACAAAACCTAGCCAGTGGGTGTAAGAAACTGATTTGAAATGTGAGAATTTTGTATGCGAAAAAAAAATTACAAAACGAACGCACAAAAATTGTTGCATCAGCACTAAATTAAACAAAATTAGAAAGTTAATAATAAAAATGTAAGAATCGTGATCACGCTTCAAAAGCAAAAGCGGTGTCTAAGAACAAATACCAAATTCTTGCTACAATATCAATTTAAAATACAAAAATACAAAAATACCAAAAGACAAATAAAAATTATAAACATAAGAAATAAAAGTACGCAGCAAATGTTAAAACATAGCTACATTGTTTTCCAACGTTTTCTCTTTGCTGAAGCTGGAAATCTTAAAAATATTACTGGTAATAAACATTACAAAATTTAATTAAAAATCCTGTTGTTTATGTCACATCAAAGTCCGCATGCCATGACTTATATATCTTGAAACGCTCTCCATCCGCTCTTTCGAAAACATTGAATTACTAAGAGTCTATTGCTATTTTTTTTTTTAAATCGGCCTCGAGGTGCTCTCCAATATATGCATTTTACATCTCTTTGTACTCGAAAAAACAATTTTAGAACTATATCTGTTGATCTGTCAGTTAACAAGATAACAAAAAAATGGAATAAATTAGTTGAATTAATTTTATTTATTATATTTTAGTAGTATTACAAAAATTAGTTAGTTCCGTATTAAATTATGGATTACATTTCTAAAGGGTCTATTCTGTTCTATTTCTGTCTATCTATTCGCTCGAATGCATATGTATAGAATAACTCAAAAACATAAAGGCTAGACAGAGGCAATTTGGAGTATGATTCAATTACTAGAATTTCAAATCTCTATTCGATTTTGGTCCAAATCTTATTTGAATGGTTTTCGTTTCACAGTGTGTGAAATTTGGAAACATAGGACAGAATTCGAGCATAGTACGTAATTCAAAAAAAAAAAAAAAGATAATTTAAATTTTGTATGTGGCGCCAAAATTGCGGATCTTTACTAAGTTTTCAGCCAAAAGAAAGAGGACCAAAAGGAACCAAGGTGAACTATTATACAAAACTCAACACAGAATGCATTTCATTGAGTTAATATAAAAAATGTCAACAAGGAAATTTAAAACTTCAAACAAAATAACAGACTAGGTATACCAAATTTAAATTTTATATTATCCTTGTTTCCAAAACTTCACGCACTAAGAAGACGTTGAGCGACATTTCAACACTACATCAAAAAATTCATTCTTATGAAAAGATAAAAATATTGAATTACTTCACTTTTCTAAGTCTCAAAGAAGCAGGAATTTCAAGTCCGTAATTCGCATTATTCAGAAATCCTGCACTAAAAGCACACTAAAACTAAACTCAGTGGCACGACAGTCCATATGGTTCAAGGCCTATAGAATCTGCTTTCTTGACCGAGGCTCTGGGGTGCAAGGTCCGGTTAGGTGGTCAGCCTAACGCGGAACCCCCAGTGTTTAATTCCCAAGCATGCTTAGTCCTCAGTTTATCGACCCATTGAAGGGATGAAAGTCTGAGTCGACCTTGCCTAACCCGAGGATCGAACCTCGAACCTGTGCGTTGGAATTACGCCACCGAGCTTAGAAATCATACAATAATTATGCAATAATCATTTAAGACCAGCAAATTATGAGAAGGAATGATATTATTAATATCTATGAGTGCAAATGTTTGACAACTTTGTAAAAACATTATCTTTCACACAGTGCTTACTGAGTATATTCAGAATCTCTTCCGATTAATGTCAATATAGAGGTGCATTAGGCTCATAACATTTCTATGCATTTTCGGTTCTTTCAGAATAGATGTCTCTGCTTATGCCGTGAAAATGTCAAATAAATAATTTTGTACAATTCATTCCACGAATAACAGTTCATAAAAATCGAATCGAACATTCTGTGAAGGAATTCGATTGATTTGTCCTAGTCAATCTACATGTCATAAACAACTGATCTAACAAATGTTTCATTACTTTTATGTGCTAGTTGTAGTTGAGTTATGTTACGTGCTACTTGAAAACAGAGCATTGGATGTAAAATCCAATCTGTAATAGCAATAAGATATTATCAGATCCTTCTAGGCAGCATTTCGACTTTCTTAATACTGTACGATATCGTGAAGATATCACAGCTATATATTAGAGTATCATTTCCTATTGGTACGGGTGTTTTGAATTAAGTTCTACTATTGAGGAGGCTTTGACAAGCATAAATAAAGCAATAAAAGAAGAGCAGGATTATTTAATTATCATGAAAGCATGGAGGTGGATTGCTAAGTGTTCCTATTAGAGTCGAGGCAAAATAATAAGAAAGAAATTGGATCAAAATGGGCTTTAAAAAGATGTTCAAAGAAGACGGAACTATTGAAAAATTAAAAGCAAGAATTGTCGCAAACGGGTGTGTTTCCCAATACTTGCAAAACATTTTAATAAGAATTTTTCTGCTGTTTCAAAATTAAATTCCATAAGAACTGTAATTGCCTACACAGTTGAAAACAAACTTACTGGATATCAATTGGATTTTGTTGTGGCATACGTAAATTAAAACTGGAATGAACCAGAACAACTAGCGTTTGAAGCAGATCAAGTTTGTTTACTAAAACCTGTACATAGTGGTCTCAAACAGACAGTGGTATAACAAACTAGATTTCAAACTAAAATGTCTTGGATTGGCATCATTAAATTCGGAAATGAAACTGCCAAAACTGAGAATGCGTCAGGTGCTAGATATTTACATCACGTGATTCTTTATGATTGCAGATACTTTCGGCGCTGTTACTAACCATCCTTCATTTGCTTAACTAATCTTTAACTGTAATATCTTCGTGCATTTGGTGTCGTATAAAAAATGCTTTTGATGTTTTGCAATATTCGCTGCGTAAATCATCGACCATAATCTTCACTAATGTGTGTGTGTGTGTGTGATGATATCTCTTAATCTAATTTAAATCTTAATTAATTTCCTAATTTTTATCTTCATTTAATCCATATTAACTTCAGTCTAAAATGTTCTCTTATTTTCCGTTCCAATTCCACTTTTTTAAAAAAATTAATTAATGCTACACGAGCTCTGTAAAACTGCTTTTATCAGCAAGTTCTCTTGCTACAAATGAAGGAATAAAAATCTTTAATATTTGCAACACTCTTTTAAAGATACTTATATTTTCCCTTACCTAAATCGACACGTGTCAAAGAAAATCTCTATCAGAACTAGGGATTGCAATACCGGTATACCGGGATACCGAATACCGGTGTTTTGAGCCATTTGTACAATTTTGTAATACCGGTATTCACAAGTTTAAATACCGGTTTTTCGGTATTTACTAGAAATTTTTAAAATGGTCTCCACTATATGTTCAGGGATCACCAACATAGCAAAATAGTATACGTTTTTGTTTTTATGTCTCCGTAACGGGCGAAATTAATTTGCTAATTAATGGCTTAATTAATTGCTTAAATCTAAATTAGCGAAACATGGATTGTCCCTGAAAGAAAATATTGTATCCATAACGACTCATGGAGCAACAATTATGAAAAAAGTTGGAAAGTTGATTGGTGCAAATCAGTAATTGTGCTATGCACATGGAATTCAATTAGGAATAATAGATGTATTATACCAAAAAAATAAAGAACAGAAGAATCCAAATACTGTGGATATAGAAACTTCGGATTCTAACTTAGAAAAGAGTAAATGTGAAAGTGATATTGACAAGGACGATAATAACAATGTAATTGTTGAAGAAGTTATTGCTAATGAGAATGAAATATTAACCTATCAAGAATTGCTTCCTATCATTTTTAAATTTCGAAAAATTGTTAAGATATTTAAACGTTCCCCTATAAAAAACTACATATTACTAAAATATATACTAACTGAAAATAAAACAGAATATATGTTAATATTAGATTCTAAAACACGTTGGAACAGTTTACTCCTAATGATGGAACGATTTTTGAAACTGAGAAATCCAATCCAAAAAGCAATAATCGACTTAAACTTGTAAATTATTTTTTCAGATAGTGAATTCGACTTAATATCCAGAACTATATCAGCTCTACTTCCAATAAAACTGACTATTGAGCCATTATGTCTGAGAGATTCCAATTTATTAACAGCTAATGCAACAATAAATTTCATGTTGCAGTCACTGAAAGAACAGCACACATCACTATCTGAAGAAGTATATATTACATTGAAAAATCGCACAGAAGAAAGGCATACCGAAATAGAAAATGTCTTATGGTATTTACATAATTATAATGATTTTAAAAATGAAAATGAAAAAGAAGAAAAGAAAATAACCAATTCAAATCTGATTAAGTTTATAATAAATTTTCTTAAAATTTTTTACCCACAAACCTATCCACATTCAAAAAAATTCGTTTCAATTATCAAAGATTATGTGTCGCTACTGTCGATAGTGAAAAGGAATTGTCTCTTGAACAAAAATTAGAATTAGCGATAAATAAAAAAAATTTCAACGAACGAAAATGCAATACAGAAACCATCTATATCCAAAACCATCCGACGAGAAATCGATTTATTTGAAGATGAGGGATTTAGAGGTAAATACTTGGAAAAAAATATCTCGCGCATTGCTAACAGTACCAACAACTAGTACAAAATGCCGAAAGTGCATTTTCGACAGCAGGTAATTTTTACACAAAATTACTTTTCAGGCTTAATGACAGTACAATTGATGCATTATGTTTTTTTAAGATCACATTTCAAAAATTTGTAATAGTACCACAGACTGAATAGTGATATTTACACTTTTTTGTGATTTAAATAAATAAGATGTTTCTTCACTTTTTTGTGATTATATACTGTTATAATTTATAAGTTACAAATTATTTATGTGATATTTACACTCTCTTACAAAACTGGCAAATAAAACAAAGAAACACCTGTGTTTTCTTTCTTTTTCTAAAATTTCTAATACCGGTATTAAAACCGGTATCCCGGTATTAAGATTTAAAAAATACCGAATACCGGTATTGAAATTTTGGTCCGGTATTGCAATCCCTAATCAGAACCTCATGGTATAAAAACAAAATCAGCAAGAAAAAAATTCTTTCTTTTTTCCTCTTGTGTTGGGATGTAGGCTGGCGTATTCCTCACCACTTATTCTTTGTACATAATATGGATCCCGGGATGGAATAAATCGAGTGTAAAAATTAAAAAGTGTCTCCTCTTCTGCCACGCAACTGCTTAAAAATATCTTTTATAAAGAAAAACGTTTTTTATTAACAAAGTCAGATATTTGTGAGTATATAGGAATACAGTTCAAATTTGTAGAAAATGCATGCTGTTGGTTTTCCTCTCCATTTTCCAGTTTCCACAATAATCCAATCTGGCTCCTTAACGTCATTAGTGGGAAACCTTATTTTGAAATATTTCAACATGGTAATATTTACAGGTTGACATGTTTCATGTAGCAGGCTATTATTGCTAGACAATTAAATTTGGTACATAACTACTTCTCGGAAGTAAAGGATTTTTCCAAATTTTTAATTAAGGATTAATTAAAATTTTAACTTGATTCACCAGAAAATCCTGAATTTATTGTTGCAATGGTTTATGCCCCATTTTAAAACTAAATTAATAATAATGCTCTTTTCAGTGGGACCAATTTTATCAATTTTAAAAATGCTTGAAATATATTTTACAACAATTATGTAAACTTATGTAACTTATCATCGGTTCAGTTACTGTTTACATACTCACTTACGTAGCGATAATATTAAATACTTTTTCATATGCATGTTATCGATGCTACATAATTAAGAGTAAATCTTTAAAAAATAAATAAAGATAAACGAATTAAGCGTAAAACATTTTCTTTTTTTTTATGTTATACGCTAAGATGTTTCGAACTGGAAGCTCGAATCTGCTTAAATTTTTTTTTGGTATTATAATTTTTAAAATCTAATAATATTAATATTGGATTTAAGACTATTAATTATCTGCTTATTTTTACTTCAGAGCAGTATTCGGCAAAGCGAAAGAGTTGCTTTTAAGCGATAACGTTAAGATAACTAAAACTAAAAAAACTAAGTCAGTGAGCTACTTTCTATTATTTTTATGGTAAGAAACACTTACCTTATTGAAATTATTATTATTTAGTTATTTTAAAGTTAATACTAACATACACAGTTTAAATTTTGTAATTCTGCAATGAATTGAATCATCTCAATAATTTCAAATGTTTTCTGTTATTCGTTATAGGATTTTTTTCCCTGTCTTTATTTTTTATTTCTTGTTTTTAAAGATTTATTAAACGACTCTGCGCGTCGTATTTAAAATTGGGTAAAAGTGAATTATAGTGTGCACCCTGCTGCGCCAACAATGCCAAGTCGCCAATAAAGATGGTGGACAAAATAAACAAATACTTCCGTGGAACAGTTAAGGTTAACATTTGTTTGTTTGTATTATTCCATTTTTGTTAGTATTGTTACCGGCCAGAATTATATCTTAAAAAAAGCATCCTACGGCTTCGCTAGCAGCGGGAGCGAGAACCTAGTAGCTTCGCTAGCACATTGAACATAAGGACTGTGTGGATAACAGGAAATGTACATAATCAATTGAAAAGAAAGAATGAAGGATGTTATATGAACGGATTTCAGAGGGAATTCTGCCCGATGCCTTTTACAGATGCAGAAGGCACCGGCCAGAATTATATCTTAAAAAAAACATCCTACGGCTTCGCTAGCAGCGGGAGCGGGAACCTAGTAGCTTCGAAAGCACATTGAACATAAGGACTGTATGGATAACAGAAACAGTATATAACCAAAAGAAAAGAAAGAAGCAATCGGAACATTTTCCATACAAAATTTCAAACAAACATCCTTTTCCCAATTCATCAACTTGTAAAAAAATATATTCCACTCACCCTTCATCCATTCTGTCGATCCGATATCAAACCATCCTCAATACAAAATTTCAAGCAAGCATCCTTTCCTAACTTTATCAACTGTTAAAAAAATAAATGTATACATATTTAACTCACCCTTCATCCATTCTACAGGTTCAAAATATTCCCGACATAACAAATTATGAAGGGAACCAAACGTTAAAAACAACAAAAGAATTACGAGAACTGCGAAGAATTCCATTGCAGCTGTCTTTTAAAGTGAGAATGCAGACGATTTTTTAAAGCACAAACTGATAATTAAAAATTGCAAAAGAATAAATATTTTCTGTTCGTATTCACATTAAAAAAAAAGAAAGAAGAAAATAACTTTTAATTATAAGCTTAATTTTCTTTATTTAATAAACTTTTAATTATAATAAAGAACAAAATTAAAATCTTTAATCGATATTTTTTAATATTTTCAATTTAACATTTTTCATAATATAGTTGTAGTTTATGTACAACTCAACCATTGCAAAAAGTAGTAAACAAAACATCATTAGGGTTGCTAGAAGAGCGTTCCGATGGGTTGCAATATTGGCGACAAACTCGGGAGCACACTATTCTTCACTTCATCCTAAAATTGTCTTTAGAAATAGACTAAAAATGGATTAAAAGACACTGAAACATTCGGTTTTCGATTCGGATTCTCGGTTTTTGTTAAATAAACTATTGAAATTATTACTCAATTAAAGATTATGCGCCACAAATAGTGGCGCCATCTCTGAGATAATTCACGAACTTCTTCTTTTAATTTCAATATTTCATATTTTATCGCAGTATTTATAAAATAAATAACAAATAAACAGTTATTTGGAAATGTAATAAAAATAAGACTTAATATATCTTAAATATAGGAAAGGATAAGAATTTTGTGATAAGAAATGAGTTATGACTGGTTTATCATCGCGATATTTTAGTTGATTAATGTGATAGTCAATGCTCAACTAAAATTTCAGCAGTCGTTCAAATTTAACATTTTTATCTACCTTAATTGTAGTAACTATCCGCAAGGACTGATTAAAAAAGATTTTACTCCCATCATGTTTTAAATCTGACTAGTTGAAACACGCAATCAAATTACATTTTCATCAGTCCATTTGTTTAAAGTATTTTAAAGATCTCCTTCCCTTGTGAAATTAGGCAAGGCTTAGCTTTTCTATAGCACTTTTAACTGTCCAGGGAGAAATTTGTGTATCAAGGTTCAGAAAATTCAACTTAAGCGATATCAAATTTTATATGAATCAGCTACAGAATTTTCCACTGTACTATCCAGAAGAATTTGCTTGGAGAATTGATTTAACCCCTATCGTAATTTTAATCTTCCAGTGTTTTGCTATTGTCATCAAATTCTCTGGAAGTATTCAAAAGCAAGCTTGGAATAAATGTACATACAGACGTTAAAATTTATATAGGATGCCCACTCTAATCATTGCCATTAGCTAACTTCGTTTTTAAAAATAGAGTTAGGCCTATAATTCTAGTTGGAAAAATGTTTTAAATTGTATAGATGAAGTCAACAGAAGAGAAAATTACAAAATTTGTATTTTTACATTGTTTCCTCGGGCCTATTAATCATCTTTAGAAAAATATCCTAGCTATACTACCATTTTAAACTTAAAAAATAGGTTACACTCTTCTATGGCAAATATTAACAAAGTTAAGATGGTTTTAATATCACCATGCTTCACTGTAACCTTAACTTCAGAATTACCCAGACAATTAATTTTCCCACGGAATTAAAATGTTGGTCCTCTCTTATGTTCTCTGTTTCGCCGTTCTGCTCTCGTCATGACTTGGACAAAGAAATCTTGATAAAAAATCTAAAAACTGGATTAATCCTTCAAATTATAAAAACTGAATCCCTTTTATAATCTTTGAAATTATAAAAATGGAGCATTCGATCAAACATCGTGCTTATCATCTAACCACTGATCACAGCGATAAGCTAATCAAATTAAACTGACTGATTAATCTTTTTATTTCTGATAAAAAATGAAGGCTGTTCAAAAGTCGCCATTAAAACTTTTTTAAGAGTTATTCCAGAGGATTTCGTAATAGGTCGGCACGCTTGCTTAAACAGTTGTACGAAGAAGTATCGCACGTAATCATTGATTAATGCTTCTTAAGAATAACGTTCTCATAATACCTATTGGAGCAAATCCTTTAGCAATAAATCAAAATCCTTTAACAATAAATCAATCAACACTGCGTTTTGGAGCAAATCTAAGATTACAAAGTGATTAACAGAAATATTATCAGGGTATTTACTTTTCATATAGCTGAGTTAAATCCAAAATGTTACCAGCAAATTAGTCTTCATAAAATTATTGTAAAAAGTTACAGTAAGTATAAAAGTTACAGTACATAATCATGATTTCATAATTTTTTTAATGTAAAATGCATCAACTGTAACTATTTAATCGAGACAGTATCGGTTTCCTGTTTTAAAATTATGTTATAAGTCATTTGTCGTTACGAAATTAAATTTTCAAAACCAAAACAGAAAAGTAAGAAGAAGTTACACATAATTGGTGAGATATAAAACAAATAAAGTGTATGTACAATTGTTTGGTCTTGTAAAGAGATGTATTTTATTTAGAATTGTTTGGAAGTAATGTATGATTTCCTTTTCAGACACTGATAGCAAAAATATAATCTTTACATTATCGGAATAAAAGATACATTACTAATACCTTTATTTCTCCTTTACATTTGCAATGATAATTTGATATAAATCCATTTAAAATCAAATATTGGTTTGAAACAAAGAAACATTTAAAAAACACAGAAATACCTTTATCATGTGAATATTTTAGATCCAAGTAAGGACGAGAAAAAAATATAACTTAATTAATCTTACAATCAGTATGTAAGAAAAAATAATTAAACTAAGAAAATAATTTTAGATTGATACTTTTTTAAAGTACATTTTAAACTTTTTGATAGATATAGTATTTAAATCACATAAAAAAGAAATAAGCCAGACATATTTCTAAAAGTGATTAAATAGGCATTCATAATTATATTGACTGTTTCGTATTTATAAAGATGGAATTTAATTATTATTTTTTTTATTTTCTGATAAGTAAGAATTATGGAATTTTGTGCTCTATATGTGTATTCTCGATGACATTACAATATTTAATATTTATCAGTACTTAATTATAATCTAATCGATTCACTTATGTAAATCTTGTTTCATATGAATGTCACTATCTGATAGTGATCTCTATAAAAACTAATAATAAGAATCCATAATATTTATTATAATCAGATTAAAAAGTAGAAATAATACAATTTCAAAAAAAAATTCCTTTCATTGCTCTAATGACAGAAGGCTGAAACACCATTTTATTATATTTAATCTTATTACAATTTCTTCGACAATTGTATTATATCATTTCTTTTATTTGACATTAATTCTGCTTTATGTGTGTATTTTACTTTATAGTATTCAATTTCCTGACTTCCAACCCTATTGGCTGAATGGCGGTTAAAAAAATTGCTTCCCAAAAATGATTTAGGAAAACTTTTATCAGTCATAATTGAGTCAAGTGTGACAATTTTAATCTCTCTAATTTGATAGAATAAATTTAGAGTTTTTGTTTCGTTGTAGTAGCTGAAATTCATATCCAATGGCGGCTCGTAAACATAGAAATTAGCATTGTTGCAAAAATTATTTATCAAAAGATTGAAATGAAAAAAAGATACCCATAAGTAGCCTAGATATTTTTGTTTCAGATCCACATATAAAGTTATTTGCATTACAAGCATATTAAATAACCGGTATTAATATAAATTTCTCTTAGTTTTGTCAATATAAAATTATGTGAACGCAGAAGTCTTAATTCAACAGACAAAAGTATCGGGCCCTCTCTAGCCCAACACACTATCATTTTCGCCAACTCCATAAGATTCGTCCAAAAAGGGATATCAAATAAGATGTGTTATAAATTATCTGCAACGTTCGTCATTCTTTAAGTGTAATAATTAACAATAATTAATCCTTCTTAAAAACTGTAATCTAAATAATGTTTAGAAAATAATCTAAAATGAAAGAAAATGAATATTCAATAAAGCAATTGTGTTTCTATCAAGGCAAGAATCAAAACCAAAGCTCATAAACATCCATTGAAAGGGCAGAAAAAAAACTGAGAGAACGAAGGCAAAATTTGGAAAGAAGTGAAAAAAAAAGGGGGGGATGTCACTTCAAGCCGGGTCTACTGTGATTGCAGTTCTAACGCCTCTAAACTCTAAGGGGAAAAAGGATTGCTTTTTTCTTCGAATCAGTTCATTAGTTGTGTGTGTGCAGTGGGCTTTCCTGTGCTATCTGATGAATCATACCGGTCTGTGTTTTCCTTGCTTGTTGGTTCATTTCTTGTTTGACTGAATGTTTTATTGCTTTTTTTTTTTCGTTTTTATTGATTATCGGATTTTAAGAATGATAAAATAAGCAAGGAACATCGAAGTTTGAAAGTGGGAACTTAAAAAAAAAATCGATAAAAAAAGAAAATCTCATTTTTGAAAATAATTTTAGAGGGTTCAAACCTAATTGACAAGCAGTCACATTTCATAAGACACATTCATTATATATATGGGTATATTTTATTGTTGAAATAAGAAAAGACATCCGCCATTAGTTTCTTTTAATATATTCTATTCATAGCACTTTTTTATCACACACATTTAGAACAGGAAGACAGAAAAATAACATTGAGCAAGCATTGATAAAATTTATTTAATTTTTTTAATATAAATGTCTTTCCTTATAGCACGCAGGTAAAAATTTCCATTCTATATTTTATTGCTGAAAAAAAAAAGAACAATTATCGAAATATTCAGGGCCGTCTTATCCAATGGGTAATCATTAAACATAGATATATATCACTTCAAGGAATATTCATATGGATACAATGAATGAAAAAAACTCTAAATTGTGAGCGTAAATTATCAATGATAAAGCTCATAGCTTTATATTGATGTCTAATACAGTAGTATACTCATTATTTTAAATTAATGAGCATATTTTGATATCAATTATATAAACTATTTTTGAAATATGATATAAAATTAGAAATATTTATATTTACTTATATATTCAGTAAATTTTTATATTTTTAAATTAAGCAATTGTAGAATTAAACAGAAAAAAAAACTTTTTTATGATGTAACTTAAATACAATTTTTACGATATTGTGTATAATACTAGTAGGAAGCATGGCGTATGGCTTTCAAAATATTATTTTCAAAAAGGGCAGATATATAAAAAAAATTTAACACAGGTAACTTTTTAAAATTCTCACTAACTTGCCAACAATAGTTTAGATTTTATTTAGATTAGTCTCAATACTACTGTCAATTCCTGGGGAAATATCAGCTAAAAACGACACAAAATCGTGGAATTTGATTTCTTCATTTCCGGTGATAAGTCAGAAGAGAAACAAAATGATCCAGGAAATTGAAATTACCAGCAGATAATGATCAGTTCCTCATGTGAAGCGCTTAACATCTTTATGCATCCTGTTTCATTCCCTAAAAGAGCAAAAAGTAATAGGAAATCACTGTTTGTCCGCTTTAAAAATCCAGTAGATGCTTAATCTCGATAAAGTCAATAGTCCTATTTTTAAGTAAATCAACTTGATTTGTAATATGGGTACATTTTTGAATTCAAAATGGATATTCTTTCTATTTATTATAAGCTACACCCTGAGCACGTAAGTGTATCTTTCACTTCTCACCTCAATCCTTTTCTTTTGCGTGTTTGGTTATATAGCTTCGGTTAATAATGATACTCGATTATATCTGATCATGATATTTCCGATACTTTAATACTGATACTTTTAAACTGATACAGCTGGCAACCGTTTCATTTTTCATCGATATGAAATTAGTACTCGGTGGGTATTGGTTCTTGCGGCGATATATTTGTATATACATATTTGCGGTGTAACTGGTAACTAATATCGTTAAGATTAATTCCAAATTAGAACTTCGTTTCTGTGGAAGAGATGATGAATATATGCAAATGGCAATGTTTTGACAGTCACTGATAGTCAAGGTAAAGGATAGAAAAGGAGAGGCCTTGCTGATACAGCTAGTGTAAGAAAATGCAATGATTCTTCAATGATATAAGTAAATCGCAGTAATAGCTGGGGATAAATTATAGATAATTAGGAAAAGCATCACGCATGCTCATAGAGTCATTCAGGCTATATTGATCTAATATTTTGTATACTCCACTCCAGGGCTGTACCAATTTTCGATTTGTCGAAAAAAATCGATTTTCTTATGTCAATTTTCGAAAAATATCGATCTATCGAAATCATGGTAAAGAATAAATAGTTCACGATAATTCGCGATGCAATAAATCGATATTCACATTTAATTTGAGTTTTCGATTTCGTTTTGGTTATCGGTGAGTGTTTATTTTTGTTGCTCTTCATTCTTTTTCACCTTCATGCAGAATTTTTGTTAATATTTCTATAAATACTGTCATATTCTAATATATAAAAGTACTTGTTTTACGCATGTCATTTTGGAATAAACAGTTTTCTGTTCCCTAACTGAATGATACAATTATGGAAAAATAATTGTGATGATCAGAAGGTGGTTGGCTGTCTTTTGTTTAATCGCTAAATATTAACATTCAGAAATAACAACAAAAATGGATAAATTCGGACTAAAATGGACTAAATTCACAATTTTATTCGCAGCTCTCAATTTCTCGCGTAAGTATACTCACATTTAAAAAAAATCCGTTAAATTTCCGCTTTTGCCTAGCGGCTCACGATAAATTGCGATACAATAAATCGATATTCACAATTAATTTACGTTTTCGATTCCATTTTGATAACCGGTTAATGCTTATTTTTGTTGCTCTTCATTCTTATTGACCTTCATACAGAATTTGTATTAATATTTCTATAAAAACTTGTATATTCTAATAAATAAAAATGCTTCTAATGTAAATTTGAGTGCCCCTTCTATTGGCGACAAATTTCAGCGATGAAGCATTACTTCTGGTTTCCATAATGTTTTGTTTGTATTAAGGTTAATGATGGTTTACTGATATTAACATTCAGAAATAACAACAAAAATGGATAAATTCGGACTAAAATGGACTAAATTTTGCCTCTAGTTGGCACTACTAAAACAAGAGACACGCCCTTGGCTTAAAATCGCTGCATTCGTCAGCGAGCTTGTCCATGGCAAGTGCCATTAGAAACAACAGCAACAAATTTGAAAGATATTTTTAAATAAATATTCATTAATTCTTAAAAGTTTATATGTATACATAATAATAAAATAATAGAAATAAAAAAGATTAGTTTAATTATTCAAAAATTATTGTTTGTTGTTAATATTTTTATTTTTTATTTAATAATATTTTTTATCCCTTTTTTCAGTGAATGCATGGCGAAATATATTAGAATAAATTATTATTTATCTTCTTTTGTTACAGGTATTTTTTAACAAATGAATGAAAATTTTCTGCTGCTTCGATTGTTTTTATGAAATGAAAATTATTTTTTTGTTTCGAAAAATAATTTTTTAAAGATATTTTTTATCAAACTGTAAATGATGAATCTGGGAAGAGGAACTTTTATAATTAAAATTATTCTTAATCTAACTTAATGAAGCTTAAAATAAATCGAGGATTGCAGAAATAATTTTAAAAACATTCATGAGATGTATAATTTAGAATTAGTTGTTAGTTTAGATGCAAAAAATTTCAACGTTGTTTTTTCTCATTGTTCTTTATAAGGAAATGAATGGTTATTTTAGGGCCTTAATTTAAATAAATAGAAATATTTTGTACAAATTTATACAAAATATTTTTTTGAGTTTCAAAGATGGAAAGGATCAAGTGGTCTTTATCTCCTAGACCAAAGGTCTTTGATTTGATTCCAGTTTTGAGACTTGATTCTGCAAATTTGGATCAAATGCCTTTCTGCTGATATCGGGCGAAACTTAGATGCGCCACTTAGATGTCATTCGGGCATGTTGGAAAATCACGGGACCCAATGCAAAATAATATTGTTGGAGCTGCAAATCGAGATGACAATATAATGAACTTCCAATTTCCAGGGAACTGATAGCGAGACATCCACGGATAATGAAAAATAAATAAATAAATTACAACGAAATTATTTTCGAATAATTTTTTATTTTTAGTAAGAAACCTACACATATAATTATGACTGTATAAACAGCAGATACCTGTACTTACAAACTTGTTAGCTTGTTTGTTTTGAAAAAAAATTGATCGATTGTTTTTGTTTCTTTGTATTAGAGCATATCTTTTTTTTTATTTCTGGCTTCAGTTTTTAAAAACTTTTGACGCATGAAATACGCGGAAAATCAGAAATTTTCTGTATAATTAAATTAAACTGAACTGCGATGTCAAAATTTTCGGTTCTTTGAATTTACTATAATTTCATTTCTAATTAAAATATTACAAAAAAAAAGGCTGAAAAATTTTTAGTCTGTTTTTAATGGAATGCATTTTCACAGCTAGTTTTAATCAGTTTTATCTTAACGTCCAATTTTACACGATCAAACTCATATACCTATTCTACTGATTCGAACACATCTAATATTTTACAGATGTATTATTTCCTGTTAATGTAGAAAGATCATTTCTACATTAGGATGTCTTTCTTTTCTTTTGAAGTTCATTTGATCTTCGATTCATTACCAAGTGGCAGCTTTACTATTTTTTAAGCAATTTTTTAATGTTATTTATGCAATAATTCGAAGCAATTTCTCCTGTAATCTAAAAATATACAAAATTAATTAGAACAGGAACAAACGGAAATCTAGAATTCTACAGATTCTATATTTTTGAGAAATTTTTTATAAGTACCGTACACTCCCGCGTAAACAGCCTAATGTGGCGGAAAGGCAGACCGGATAACAAAAAACGCGGGAATTGTATAAATTTATTTCTTTGGCCACCAAAACCAGAAGACAAAGTTTTTATACGAAAACACACCGTTATAATACATACTTTCTCACTTCTTATTGAGTACTAAGCCCTCCATTTATCTCAAGCCAAGTAGAATGTGAACGCTACCGCGCACCAATGAATTATAGAAGCAGTTGCCAGTAAGGTGTAGAATTAAAAGAGAAGGCTCTGTACTGGTAGTTTATATACTGCACTGCACGTTCTAGAATTTATTAGAGAAAAAATAAGTTAAAGGATATAAACTGTTCAATTTTTAACATAAATTCTGTAATGCTGAACTTAAATGCAAGTAACATAAACATTATGTTTCCTGTAAACATTAGCTTAATTCTTGAGAAAAGTGACTTAAACTGATTTTATTTTTCACTGATAAATGATTACTGAAATATGGAAAAATAACCCTAAAATAAGTGCCAAAACTTACAGCTTTTAGTTTTTGAAAAAGTTCTTACTAGATAACTGCTTCTGCAACGCCTTGCCTTCCTCATTTAATTATGATAAAAGAACTAAACCGGATATTAGCGAACTCGGAGCATATGTCTGGTTTTGTTAATCAAGTGCCTTGTAAAAAGCGCATCCATATTTTCTCAAGCGTACTTAAATCAAATCGTTTAAATAGGAAAACTGTGCAGATTGACAGTCACAAATATTTAATTCATTAAAATCTTTATATATTGAAGTGATGATCTTTCAAGCCACAAAATTGACCAAAAATTTGGAAAAACCTAAGACAACAATTTACTCTTTTAGTAATGAGATTTTCTTAACTTTTTAATCTGTTTTAGCCAATGGATAATAGAGTCGATTAATTATACATTCGATTATCAAAGAAGAAACTTTTGGAATTTTAAATCTCCTCTTTATTTCATCACGGAAGGCATACTGCGAACAAGGAAGAAGCGATGGTCAAAAGACGCGCCAGTCTCCATCGCAACACAGGAGTAAGAGAGCAAAAGAGACCGAAATTTTCCCTTCGGTAGCTTTTATAATGAAATTTTTATAGAGATATCTTTGACACGTATCGATTTAGGACATGGGAATTTAGGTATCTTCAAAAGAATGTTGCAAGCATTAAGGATTTTTACTGCTTCACTCGGAGCGTGAGAAAATGCTGAAGTTTGCAGTTTTATGGAGCGCGTGTATAATTAATTAAACAAAAAAGTGGAATTGGAAAGGTAATAAGAGAACATTTTAGAATGAAGTTAATATGGGCTATATTAAGAAAAAAAATTGGAAATTAATTAAGACTAAGAGGTATTTTTTGTTTACAATTACAATCATTATAATGCTCCATACACAAATAGGTGGAGTATATATTTTTTTAATTTTAAGAAAATATGTAAATAAATAATTTAATAATAAATGATAAAGAGATTAAAAATTTAAAGTGTCACACTGAATACGATAATAACCAAAGTCCTTAAAATGCTTCATCCTATTTCCAGCACCACAGGGAGATTTGCATTCAGAACTAGAGTAAAGGCTTTACCCAAACCTTCGACCTCATTTAGTTTCCCTCAACCATCTTTCACTTTTCATAAACCCACAAACTTCAAACCATCATTTGACGAAATTCTTCTCCTGCGGATCCCTGACAGAAAATTCTTCGCTCCTCCACCTCGAAGGACTGTCCCTGATATTCCCCCTCCCCCTCGAAGAGGTGTCAACAATATTCCTCCTCCTCCTCCAAGAGCTGTCGACAATATTCCTCCTCTACCTCCAAGAGCTGTCGACAATATTCCTCCTCCACCTGCAAGAGCTGTAGACAATATTCCTCCTCCACCTGCAAGAGCTGTAGACAATATTCCTCCTCCACCTGCTAGAGCTGTAGACAATATTCCTCCTCCACCTGCAAGAGCTGTAGACAATATTCCTCCTTCACCTGCAAGAGCTGTCGACAATATTCCTCCTCCACCTGCAAAAGCTGTAGACAATATTCCTCCTCCATCCTCGACAGGCCTTAAAGATATTCCTCCCCCTTCCTCAAAGTCATCCCCTACCCTTGAGAAGCAAAAATCTTCACTAACAGATGCGAATAAAAATCCTGCTTCCCAGGACTCTCCGTCGAAACCAAACAAGCAATCAAAACCTAAGGACCCAGAAAGTGACCTACAGTCGGATTCTTCGAAAGCTAAGGAGTTTGATCAGAAATCGGAAACAGATCAATTATCCGCGGAAAAGCATCAACATCCACCACATTCGAAAAAAAAGAAATCGAAAGATGAACCCCCGGACATAGATATTCCAGAATTGGAAGCAGAAGAGGATATTTCAAATCCCAATCTTCCGAATGCAGATGAGAAGTCAAAGGACAAACCAAACCAAGATGGTGAGTAATATTTCATTATCATAAGGATAAGAATTTCTTTGCCTTTTTTTCATGAGTATATTGAGCAGGTTTAATTATTTACTAACCAGTGAATTATAAATGCGTACTTTTCAAAGTATTTCGAAACAGATGAAGGAAGTTCTGGCTATATATTATTGGAATTCGATATAACCGCTGTTATTTAAGCCGAAATGAGTATTAAATATAATAATGTGATATTTGATTTCTCGAAAAAAGCTTCCTATTCTTAATTCTATCATTAATTATCGAATTTAGAAAAATACACCAGAATAGGAACAAGGAATTCCCGACTTTTGTATACGAAAAATTTTCTTACGGAATTATGTAATATTATCATGAATATGAAGTTCCGCATTTGCAATTTTTCCACGTTTATTGCACTATTTCGTGCAAAGTTTAAACTTTTTTTTTATTTTACTATGCTAAGTCAATATTTATTGAATAGGGAGTGTTATATATGTATGTAGTTTAGAGCAAATTTTCATTTTGCTTTGAATGATTTTTCGTACATATTTGTCTGCAATTTCTTTTCTAATGATTGAAAAAATAATCAATACACCATTGAAGAGAAAAAAACCTGTCTTTTTTGCCGAAATTTGTTTTGCACTTCTGACATAACATACTGAATTTTGAAATTTTTTTAAAAAGTAATAAGTTTAGCTGCAAAATGTTAGGAATTAAAATTCAATTCTTGTATTCCAAACTCTAATTCCACTATGATTTCCATATTTTTTGAGATCATTATTTAAACAAAATTTTCCTAACATTTCTCTAATTTTAAAAAAATCAATCAAAACATCTTTTTTTATTGTTCTAATTATTAATTTTTTTGTTGATAAGTTAAAAGATTTCCCTTCTTTGATCCTCTGCAGAAAACACGAATCTCTGAGGCATAATTTTAATCCTTTTTAGAATGTTTCCAAATATTGAATTTTTTAATTGACTTTTTATTTATTTCTTAAAAAGTTAAAGGTTTGGAAATCTGCCACTTAAGTGTCCCAATTAATATGATTGGGAAAAAATCTATTATTTTAATTTCTTTTAATTTCATTTTTATTTAAACGACACTATATTTAGAAGCATATTTGGGAAAAAATGAGTTCAAGTTTCATTATAGTTTCTTTAAAAAAAAGACAGAAAACTGTATGAGAACATTTTTGTTTCTATAAAGATTAATAGTAAGAATATTTTTTAAATTTAATTTTTATACGTCCCCTTTTGTACAAAAGTGTGATTTAGATTTTATATTTTCAAGGCTTTATATTATTACATGGCATCTAAATTTAATTTTCTATCTACAAATTTTGGAGAGAATTAATCACAAATATAGTGGAAAACATTTATTTCAAGAATGCAAATTTATTCGATACAAAAAAAATTTGATAAGCAAGTATTTGTCCTATAGTGCATCATCTAAACAGCATGAATTGTACGAAATATGCTATTCACGCATAATATTGTTCATTTTGATTGGTCAGTAGTTGCAAATTTGACTTTATAAAGAAGAAAAGAAAACGTTAGAATCTGAGTATGTAAAATATTCCAAAGAAGTACTTGAATTCTAAATAAGAAAAACAAAATTCTTTGTTCACACCGGTGGACTTTCTAAATTCGATTTTTATAACAAGGGGAGTTTGGAAGTGCTGACGATTTATTCTTTATGTAATCATCATCCCGGCCTAGTTGTAGAAGAATATAAAAATCGTTTTCAGAATTCCCTGCATTCTTTTAAAAAGAGTGGCTACAGAATACTTTAAAGATCATTAACTACAGAATCCTCATTTCCCCAGGTAGAAAATGAAAATAAATGCGTTACACCAATCATAGAGAAATAGATACTTTGGCACATTTTCCAAGTTACCGTCAGACTGAAATATGAAGAATCAGTTCAGATCTGAACGTTTCAAAAACAACAAAGAATCAGTTCAGACCTGAACGTTCCAAAAACAACAGTGCAAAGAATGTTTCAATTGAACAACTGGTATCCAGGAGGGGATACAAGGGAGGTCGTAGGGGGGTCGTGTTACCTCCCACTCCCCCAAAAGAAACTCCCTCTAGATATTGTTTCGTAGTCTGAAAGAAATGCTGCCATGAAGTTGATCTCAAATGAGTAGTAATCAATTGACTTTAAAAAAAAAATTGATCTGAGCAGGTGAGGGAAAATGTTTAAATAAATTTGTTTATATTTAAAATACATCTTTTTGTGGCCTTGCATACCCAATCATCTTAAAATAATAATTTAAAAAACTTTATTGATTAGCAGTTAATACCTTGTCGTGGACTCTTCTGTTAAGTCACTATTATAAACACTAAGCATACTACATTCTATACAGTCCAGATGGCGTATCTAAGAAAGTGCAGTATATATTTTATAATTTCAAAGATGTCGTAATGTATTCTACATATATTATAAACAAACTTTATATTATATATAGAGTATTATATAGCAAAGATTAATGATTATGCCTAGATTAGAATTATGCTTGAATTAAGGGATACCTTTGATAGTGCACGTTCTCTAGATCTTTTTCAAGGAATTAAAAAAGTGTTTCTTTATGCTACAAGTGATGAACTGAATCGCACATACACTGATATTGTTTTAAAAAAACAACTTTGTATGGATGTCGGAGAAAGCATTATTATTTTCTGATTCTGCCCTTTTAATAATCTTTTGTAATGTTTATATTATCCCTGAAAATTAAACGAAAGTCTCGCCTTAATAATGGCCAGTGATACGGTAAAATGGTCTAAGTCTATAAATTTGTCTTTTAATATCTTCGAAAAATTTATATATAGAAACATAAAACTTTGTGGCCTTATAGATGAGTATAAGAAAAGTATTCTAATTTATATATAGAAACAAATTTATATATAGAAACATAAAACTTTGTGGCCTTATAGATGAGTATAAGAAAAGTATTCTAATTTATATATAGAAACAAATTTATATATAGAAACATAAAACTTTGTGGCCTTATAGATGAGTATAAGAAAAGTATTCTAATTTATATATAGAAACAAATTTATATATAGAAACATAAAACTTTGTGGCCTTATAGATGAGTATAAGAAAAGTATTCTAATTTATATATAGAAACAAATTTATATATAGAAACATAAAACTTTGTGGCCTTATAGATGAGTATAAGAAAAGTATTCTAATTACTGTCATTCTTCCTTTATAAGGATATGCCAAAATTTAATTTTTGTAATTTTTTTATGATTATTCTTATCGAAATTCAAAGAATTTTCTTGAATTTGGATGCTTTATTTGATGAAACTTTGCAACTGACGTATATAATTAAGGTAATAACAATATATATATATATATATATATATATATATTTGTGTGTGTGTGTGTGTGTGAAATGATATATCTTAATTTAATTTAAATACTAATTAATTTCCTATTTTTTTTATATCTAAAATCAGACCATGTTAGTTTACTCTAAAATTTTCTGTTATTTCCTGATCCAAATCTCCCTATTTTATTTAATTGTTTCTAAAACGCTCTCTAAAAATTGTTGACCACACTCCGAGCGAAGAGATAAAAAGCTCTGACACATTCGCATTCTTTTCGAAAATACCTAAGATTCCCTTTCCTAAGTCGTCACGTGTGCTCTGGTGCGAACAGACTTGTTCCACCTTTCGCCCCCGTGTACATTTTATATATATATAATGAATTATAAAGTGAAGACTGAGCAATATAAAATAAATAAAATGAAAAAATGTCTTTTACTCAATACTATTCATAATACACAAGTATAAGATTTTAAAACTTCTTTTTATTGAATTTATTTCAAAGATTCTTCGAGTTGTGAATTCCTGAAATTCGTTAAGAACAAAAAGATTTTATGGAAATGTGGTCGCTTGTCTCACGAGAAAATTGCTTGCCTAGTAAAATGCAGAAAGCCATTTCAATTGGACGCTTCATCCTATGCTATATATGAATGCAGCCATGAAGTTGGTTGGATACCAAAAACCATACCCAAATGTGTTTTACCAGGTAGTGATTTAATCCTATTCGCTGCAATTTTGTAAATATTTGATTGAATATTTTTAATTATATGTATGCATTTCAAACTTCTGTTTTTAATTTTAAGTGAATTATTTCATTTATTGTGAACCGCTGCTTTAACGCGTTTCCTCTTAAATGCAGTATTAAAAATAATTTTATTGTGTGATAAATGAGCCAAGGCGTATTCCTGCAGTAGTGCTGAAGACTCTTTTAGATTTTAAAATAATATCGGCATACGGAAGCGGAATTAAATGTCTACTGGGATAGAGTCTTGGTAGAGGTATTAGTTATAAGTTGAAATTAACTGAGAATCTTTCATCAGACATTCGATTTACACAGAGAAAATAAACACTCCATTTTAGAAACGATTTAATTTTGGTTTTATTTTCTTTTGAGCCCCAATTATTTTTCATCGCTGAAGAAACGTTAAGGTGTATGTACACACTTAAATCTTCGAAAATCGTTCAAAATATCGAATATTTTTTTATTGCTTAATAATGTTCTCTGGTCCT
Source organism: Argiope bruennichi (assembly GCF_947563725.1). Classification (NCBI taxonomy): domain Eukaryota; kingdom Metazoa; phylum Arthropoda; class Arachnida; order Araneae; family Araneidae; genus Argiope; species Argiope bruennichi. The sequence goes on from NC_079151.1 coordinate 51,907,638, forward strand.
TTAGCTTTCAAACGATACTACGATTTTGTCAATATTCGAAATATTTCTCGAGTTATAATTATTTTTCTTGAGGTGCTTTCATTAAAAACTCTAGTTACGGTGTTTTTAAAACTCATTTTATGACGAATGATATTTTTCCACTATGTGTCCACTTCATTCAAACAATCATAACTCAACAAGAAATTAACCAAGTACAGTTATTTATATATCAAAATAATCTGTGTGAAATATCGGATGTTTTGTGCCTCAATCAAAGTTATATTTATAGAAATAAATTTTTAATAGCTGTTTAAAAGCTGTCAAAAGAAAAAATCTCGCTTTTTCTATTGATCGTTGATGAAAAAATTGTTAAAAAAAAAACTATACATTTTTATAACTTGTTTGAGGCAGACAACATGAAGACTAATATTAGGCATCATTTCCAACTAGAATTGTGTGTCTGTACAAATTAGAATTTAAGATATCATGTTTCAAAAAATAGGCTAATTAGCTCATTAAATATTATTTAATTAATTAATAATTAGTGTAATATGATCTTTTCTCACTGAAATGAGTTTAAACATATATTAATAACCTACTGTGAAAAAACTGGATTTTTAAAGTTAAAATTTTAAAAAAAATCTTCAAGTGTGTACGTACACCTTAAAGCACTTTGAAATATTGAATTGAGGCAATTTGAGATATTGAATATTAAAATAGGTCAACCTGTATTTTTCACTAAATTGAATCATATTGAAATGGATAATACATTTCATATCAAACACAGAACGAATCAAAAACATCGAAGTTGGTCTTCGCTTGATTTCTCAGCATTTCTCAAATGCTTCACTCTCAGTGTTTTGAAATATGACGTCAAACTCAATTCAACAGAAATCGTGAGCTGTTGCTCTCAATTGTTCATTGCGGAATTTTTAAATTAGCTTTGTCATCTGCAGAATTAAATTTTATCTTCCGGAAAGAGCTTAACAAGTCTAGCTTATTAGTTTGTGTGCTGTTCATTTCTTTTTATTAATCTCCTTTCATAAATTCAAGGTGCAAACTACAGTACAATAATTATTATTCTAAAAATTATGTCGTTTTTTTTTCCTTCCTTTCAATATTTCACAAAGGCGATTGTTTCTTGTGAAATATTTCATTGAAAACGTTTTTCGGTTAAATAATGATATTTAAAAGTTTTTCTTGAGAATAAACTAGTCCACATGCCATGCAAAAATAAATTGATTATTTATTGAGTGACTTTTTAATGTATCTGTACTATATTATAAAAATTAAAAAGTTTAATGATTATAAATTAATTATGTATTGGTATTTTCCTTTTTTTTACAGGACCGGAGTAATGAGCAGATTTGAAACATCTACAACATAATAGAAAATGATCGTTGGAAAAATTCCGAAAATGTTAAATAAAATAAGCGATTGCTACATCACAGAACGATTTTTTTTCTGCTTAAAAATAACTTACATTTTTTTTTCTTTTGAAAGATAATTATTCTAATATTCTTTTTATTCTACTGTTGCCATTCGCAGTTAACATAAAACTGTCGAAATAAAAATTATATATGATTTGTAGAGATTGCATTACTTCCCTACTGAGTAACGTAGTTGTAATATAAGGAGAACAATAATTAATATCACATGAATGCTTAAATTGCAATAAAATACATAAGTGCTATTTACAGAATATTTACAATTTTTAAATAAAAAATTAATATACAGCGTTAACTCTTCACGTAATCTTGATAACGTGCTGGAAAAGTATTTATTCAACCATTACGTGCTGCTTTAAATTGTGAATCCTCCTTTTTCCCATTTTCATTCCCATTTAATAACGTATTTAATTTTCTTTTATTTGTAAAGTTACGAGACCGAGATTAAGAAATAAGCTGGTTTCAATAGAGCGATGGAAAATATTAATATAGTTTCTTTTAATTATCACCATATAATATATACATTTAGAAATCATAATAAAAAGTTCATAAGAAGAATCTAAAGTTTTCTTGACACGGTCAATTCTGATAAATACATGTGAACACGAATCTAAATGCTTATGAAAAAATAATCTCTGTTTTCTTTTACATTGGCTTTTAATTGATTTCAGTTTTTCTTTTTTAATTCTCAGTTTGGTAGTGAAGGTATCAGGTTCTAATTTGGTTTTTGGTTCTTAAAAAAATTCTTCTCATAGATTCAGTATTTTAATATAAACCATATCTGCAATGGAGCAGTTGGTATCATCGTGTAAATATACACATATACCAAAGAAAATGTTTGCTCAAGTTTCACTCCATTTCACTGAATTAAGAGCTCTAATAACTGCTTCTAATGTTCTTTGTTGTTTTTCAGTTTTTCTATTGCCTTTGTATGGTGTGAAATGGTTGCGTGCATTTTAATTCCAAAATATTGCCTAAACTTCTGAAAAGTTCTGGTCTGAATTGATTTCCTCTATCTGTGGTCACACTATTTGGAACCTTCAAACTCCAAATTCAATTTGCACGAAATGCGTTTTGTTTTATTTCTATGGTAATATTCTCTGCCAGTATAATTTTCATCAGCAAATAAAATTATCTATGCAATTATCGATATTGTTCCCATTTGATGGTGGATATGATCCAATCATATCGATATGGATTAATCAGGGTATTCACCAGGTTCTTCAAGTAAGTTGAATTTTAAATTTGTGTGCCGAATAAATTTTATTCTCTAACAACTTGTGCAAATTTTAGCATATCCTATTACATCTTTTTTAATATTCTCCCAAATGAATCTGAATGCTATACTGAAGATTTCATGTCAGGATGGTTCAAGTCATGCTTTTGTGGAAAACATTAACTCTAAACCGTTGTGGTCTAAACGATCTAATATTTGGAATTGAAATATCACACCAGATTATTTTTCCAGAAAATAGTGGATATTGTTAAATTTTTTTTTTTTTAATTTTTTATCTATAGGTTTTGTGCCATTTGGTATTATTAAATATTTCGAAAATTCTAAATTGTTTTCTCCCACTACTGATTTCTAGAAGTTGATGCGTAGACCATATTGTTGAATTCTATTAAATACTTTCGCAAGATGTTTCTTATGCTGTTCCTCTATTTCCATCTTTATTAGGATGTCATTCAAATAGGAAAAAATAAATTATTAAAATAAATAATAATAGATTTCATTTAAATAAATTTTAATGAAAACTTTATTGATGAATTTTTGTAAAGCAGAAAAATCCTTTCTTAAGCCAAATCTCATTATGTTAAATTCAAAAAGTCCAAATTGTAATATTATCGCTATTTTTTGTTTATCTTCTTATACTATTGGTATTTTATGAGATGCTTTAAGCCATGAAGAAAATATTTTTTCGCATTTTAAAATGGGTTGGAAGTCACAAGTGTGTTCTGTATTATTCTCTTTATGGAAGTAAAATTATGGAGAATATGCACAATTTAACCTTTCGTCTTCAGTTTGTTGTGAAACATCCGGAACTGTAATCAAATAGCACAATTTTATTTCTTTGAATGATATTAAAACTTTCAACTATCAAATAATATAATCTAGAACTTTGAAGTATGAAATAGCTAGTTTTGTTTTAATTTTTTATTGACAATCCGATATTTAAACCAAAAATATTTAAAGATTTTTTTCAAAACATCTATTCAAACTTCTTCTATTCAAAATTCTTCATCATCTATGGATCCATCAATTGATATCAATTTTATTTATTTGATCTTTCTTAAATAAGACCCTTTAATTGAATTCTCGTAACAAGACACATTACAATTCATTTAATATTTTAAATTACCATAAATTTGATCATGATGAGACCATAATGCAATAATTTAGACAATATACCTAATAATTCATGCAAATAATGATAGCCTTGAAACAAATTGAATTGAAACTTGTAAAATGTAGTCAGACCATAATCAAAGGATCCTTTGAAATTTCAACCTTACTGAGAGATAAAAAAAATTTTTAAAGAAAAAAAATGCATATAATTTGCCAAAAAAAAAATAAATTGAGTTTTAAAATTATATTGAATAAAACATCAATTTTTTCAAATTATTAATAAAATACAACCATATTGCATATCATTTTTTTTATTCTGATTATTAGGTAATTTTTTTCATGTTCATCAGAACGAATATTCAGTTAGAAAAAGCTTTTTTTTTTAATTCTTTCTCAATTGCTTTTACTGCGTGATTAAGTTACTAGATGGCACCACTAAAAACTTTGACCTAAGACTAATTAGTTGTGAAACAAGCAAAAACCTTCACGATCAAATCATTTTCAAGACAGGAAAAAGTTCGCCAAAATTATAAAATTAATGTAACTAACTAACTTTAATTAATCGTAAATGAAGCAAAAGTTAATTTAATTATAAATTAAGTGAAAACTTTAATCAAATGTTTCATACGAAATGATTTTCTTGGTTATTTTTGTTTAATTTTTTTTTTTTAATGAAAAAGTTCCTAAAAGAAATCTTTGCTAAAAACATTAAATAAAACTTGAAGAGTTATTGTATTTTCATGTGTATTATACTCTAATGCATGAATTAATTTTTGATTACACTTCATCGTTAACTCGCGATTAATTCATCATAGTTAATCATTCATCATTTAATTTTTTCATCGTTAACTCGCGAAAATAAATAAGAATTATTTCTCTCTTTTTTTTTTCTTCTTTTTAATGATTTTAATATGGCTTTGTTAAGAGTAAAAATCGAGATTGAAGTCCTATATTTTCCAAGAATTTTTTTAAACAATTTTTTGAAATATATTTGTAAGATTAACGCCTTCATATAGCACAAAAAGGATGTAATTTAAATTCATTCTATGTCTATTCGTAAAGTTTGGAAATCTTTTCAATATTTTTATACTTATGTTATCTATTCATAAATGGCTAAGCTGGTGTAAATTTTTAAAAATATTTTCTATAAGTTTCATATTGGTCAAGTAATTAAAAGAAAAAAAAGAGAAAGATATTTTCATTATTTATACAATGGATATAAAGGGAGACGAAGTTAAGAAAAACAAAAAGTGATGCAAAAGATGTTAAATCGAATAAAAAAGCTAAATACACCGCAGATCACAAGCTTTTATATAGTAAACAAATAAATAAATGCACTTTTAAATTGATGTGTATTATGTATAACCAATCAAAATCGGCACCTTAAAAGTTTTAATAGTACTTATCAAATTGATGTCATTGATTTCTGAGCAATCAATTATTTTTAGAAAGAAGTAAATTAACATACGTACTCCTCTTACGAATGAAGAAAAAATTTATTTATATTATACAGGCACTAATTTACAAACTCTACTTACAGTTTTTTTTTTTTTTTTTTTTGCAACCAATTTTGCATTTTGCTTGAGGTTAAATTATTTCACTTAAAATTTAAAAGAAATTCTATTTAATTTTCTTTATTCCTTAATATTTTATAATAATTCAATTTTCATTACCATTATAGGAAAATAAATTTAACTGAAACGAAGGTATAGAGATATGTTATATATATATAAAGATACTACAACTTAAAAAAAAATCTCCTGCGATTGATAAATTTAACGAAAAAAAAGATAATAATTTGAAAAGATACAACAAAAGTAGGATTACGATAAAACGTTTATCGACATTTAAATTTTCTTCAACTAGTTTTGCTTTGCTGAGCATTTCAAATTTGTAAAATTGAAAATTAGGGAAGTCTTTCGGTAGTAAAATTGCATTGTTCGAACTACAAGGAATTCAAAAAGCATATTTGTGGATTTGGATTTTCTGGATTTTATTGGCACAAGAACCATGATGTTGGCTATGCTGCCTCAAACTGTATTTTTCAGGATTAAAATATAAAATTTTAGCTGTAAAAACAATGTGAAAACTTTTGAGAAAGATGAAAAAAAACTTAAATATGTGGATAAAAACCTATTGATTTCAAAAATGCAAAAAATGAACATGTGGTGTCTTACCAAGTAAGAAAGGTAATGGAATGTTCGCATTTTGACTGTCAAATGTCTGTCCAACATATATTGTCAGAATGTCCAAATTTCAATGCTCAACGTTTGCACTTCTTTCAAAATGCAAAAAGCTTATTAGTAGTTACAAGCAAAAACATTAACAATATATTCACTAAAAATTTATAAAATTTTCAATGTACTCATTATAAGTATTATGATATTAGATTGAAATATAGCCTCATACTTTATTCATATACATGATATATAATAACTAAGAACTATCTGCACTATTATATGGCATTAAAAAAGCTGGTTTATTGCATTTTTAAAAAGTGTTTTTGATTCAAATTATTGCTTAAGAACAAGTATACATCTCTAAAAGTGTTCTGTACATAGGCACTCAGCATTTATTTCAAATTTCTTGAAAGAAAACTTGCATTTTTTTATAAGGAACTTTTAACAAATTGTTGCAATTTAAATGTTGATGTCATAAAGGATAATTCGTGCATCTTCCGTTCACCTGAAAAGATAGAGACTGATTAAAAATATATTAGACGGATATTAATTTAATTTTTTTAAATAAAACAGACACAACGAACACATCATCTAAAAAAAATTTACTTACACACTTAAATCGAGGTGCGCAAGAGTAACAATCAGCGTCTTCCATCCTCGTGACGTTCCTTCTGCAACTTTCACCTTGCAAAAAAAACAAAAAAAAAAACATTATATTTTAATAATCCAATGGAATCAACATGATTGGAGTTTTTAATGATATAGCAAAGAGGCCATATAAACAACATTTTTTTAAATGTTTTACTGTGACACATGTGTATGCATCTGGCATCGCTCCGACACAACACTACGATGTTGTATTTTTATTGTTACCATTTTGAAAAAAGGCAAGGAAAAGAATAGAAAATTGTATTACTGTTCCACTTTTGACTATTTTAATGCAAAAGTAAAAATGTATTCCTTATTTAAAGTATTTATTAAAATAAAAATTATTTTAATGTAAAAAAAAGAATCACAATTCTCAGGGTCAAAAACATTTTTCAAGAATCAAATTCAAAATCCTGAAAAATTAAAAGCTTGAACTGTAAAAATTTGAAGAGAAGACTCTTATTCTTTACTGTATTGCCTATTTTAAGGCGTAGAAACTGTTCCAATGCACTTATATAAATATTACTATCTAATATTAAAAAATTTATCATGTTTTGTCAAAAAAATTGTTTAGCAATGATTAAAATAAAATTAATTGAAAACATAAAAAGTAAGTTAGTATAATTTAGATTAAATTTACTCTCAGAATGAGAATGAACTCGTTTTATTCTTACATAAAAAGAAAAAGAGATTTAATACATTAGACGTGGCCTAAGAACTAATCATAAAAAAAAATTCTAAAAACTTATTCACGAATTTGAAATATGGGACAAAAATTTCTCATTTATTCATTATTAAATATAATTATTTTTTGTGTTGCCAATATTTATGATATTAATTTTAAGAACTTTTGACTTCTTGGCCATGTGTTACATTAATTCTTTCAGTTTGCCAGGAAGGAATTATAACGTTATTTGTTTTGAAGAGATAATATTAAAATTTTATCTGACTTATTTAATTAAGTCATTCAAGATTTAGAAACCAATCTTCTGCTATTGCATCAGCAGAGTTTAAAATTAGATTTTACGTAAACTGATTGTGAAAGACTTGATTACGTGAATATATTCAAAACTTATTTCCTATTCAAATTAGAAAATATTTATATCAGCAGCTTAGGAGATAATTAAAACTATACTATATTTAGATGTGCATGAAAAAATTATTTATATTTGCAGAAATCATATCTCGATTTAATTAAGGATATGAATAATTAATGATAAGTATATACAATAATATACACTTCTACGACAATAATTCAGCCTCATTTTCAGTCTTTTTAATGCACACAAGCAATGTATTAATTTTTAAATATAAAATAATTTACAGGAGGGGAAGGATTCTCCTCCCAGCAGGCTCGTGAAATATTAAAACAATATGTCTAATTTTAATAATCGTTCCCTGTAAAAATTTGTATCTCTGCAATGTATAAGAGAATAAGTGGCTAAGAGTATTACAGAGATGTGTAATATCCTGTATGCTTCATCTTCACTTTTTCTTATGATAAAAAAATACATGTGTATGTGTTTTGGCTCTCTACAGGTCCTTTTGACCTAAAATTATCGAATTTGGCATATATATACTTTTGAAGGAGGGGATGTGCACCTCGGAGCTATGCTCTAGGAATTTAAATTATTTAAAAATTTATAGAACGCATCGATAAAAAAAATTATGTTTTATCAATATATTGTCATTACGGAGACAAAAGTTCAAGTTGAACGACTGTGTGAACTCTTATTGCAAATTAAGCTTAGCACAGTGTGCTTATAGCATGTATCTTCAAGAAAAAAATATAAACGTGAAATCTAGTGTTTTCTAGAAAGAAAGATTCACAGAAAATTTTTTCTGTGAACCTTTTAAATATATGCATTATTAATTAAATAATTCAAAAATATTTAAGGCAAACCTGGGTTTATATGTGCACAAATTATTCACTCTAATTAGGTCCTATTGCCTAATTTCTAAACAGTTAGTATTAGACATATACACCTGATACGTAAAAGGATTTAAATGAAATAAAGAATGCTATTTTATACAGTTTCAGTATTTTAAATCATTCCATTGACCTCTCAAAGAAGATACACGACAATCAGAACCCAGATTTTCCCAAAGATTGAGTAGCTTGAAATTATGGAATTGTTGATTGCCCCCAAAATATTGACATTCATAATTCGGCCAGATGGGTCTCAGGAGATAAAAACATTTTTATATTTATTTAAAAGTTAAAGTGTTAAGAATATTTCATTGAATATGGTTTTTCAGCGCCAAAGGATTATATAAAATATGGAACTCAGTCAGTCAATGGTTTGACAGTTTATCGGCGTTTACATTTGTATGCATGTTAGTCAACCAACTGACTCTCCTACCCGCCACGAAGGCACACGGATTTAAACCCTAAGGCTGAATGACCGCACCGCCGCAACAGCAAAACTGGCGGGAACTGTGGTTGAGTCCTAAGGGCCATCACCGGCCACGGTACAACCCTCCCCGAAGGAAGTACGTCCCATCATCGATTGGAGGAGTCAGTCCCCCACCTATTTGTGTATCCTCCAGGGTGGCAAGATCCAACCACAATGCTGGAATCTCATCCTCATTTCGAGGTGCCCCCGGAGGTTTTGTATGCATGTAAATATGATAACTTAAAACGCAATATTTGGTACGTGATTTTGTTAATAAAACTGTAGTTCTGTGCCAGTTTCAGTTTCAAAAGATCAACAACAAAAAAAGGCGTTTGAAAAACATATTCTGTTTTCATTAATGTACAGCGAACCATGAATTATTCAAGTGTGGGGATTTGAAAATGAAAATCTGAGCAATAATGGCTTTCATAGCTTTCATCAAAGCTCTCTATTTTATGCTGAATGGAGGGTGTTTTAACACCTTAATTAAGGAAATGCGAGAACGTTTCTGGGAGAAGAATTCCTTTGCCTTTTTTTAACCCCTTTGTTATTGCCGTTAACATACAAATTAATATCTAGACTGACAGGAAATCCATCAACAGAATGGAACTAGCCCAAAATTTTGAATCCAATATGCTGAATTTGATCCATCAGCTCTTTTCCTTCTTTTAGTCATCGTATTTACATGAACACTTATAAATATAATTTCGCTCAAAATTTGCTGTAGAGCTACAATTCTGGTCTAATGATTGCATGATTTTATTTCAATTCTGGTGAATTTACATGATTCATGACAGCTCGAGCTTATTGTTTTCACTTATACACAAGGATAAAAATGCATGATTCCAAACATAAAGGTTTTTTACGAGGGGTTCTAAAATTTGGTGATACAATAAAATCTGGAAATCATGATTACAAATGATCAGTTTTCATGATCCTAAATCCCTTTACATTTAAGATAGTAAAATCTTAAATTTTAAAGAAAAATTGAATGTACCTGGCATGGGTAATTTCTGACAGAATCCGAAAACGAATATTCCACGACAGCACTCGTATATTTGACATTTCCCGAATCCACACCATTCCCCAGCTGCTAGAATCTAAAAAACATATGTATTTATGATACAACATCTTTTGTTCTTCGCAAATATTTTTATATTCCTTTTCATGAAAAATATAATAACTTGTATCAGTTACATTACTCTTATCTTCTCTTTTGGATATTAGATGGCGACGCCTGATGAGGCCATCCCATAATGCATAGCGAGTGTAATTAGAATGAGATGTGATGCTGTACTGTTAAGCTGCGTCTTTCGTGTTTGTGTTTGTTTTGTGTGAAATGTTATCATTAAAGAAATGTTCCCGAAAACATACGTCCTGTTGCCTCCTGCACGGATCATAATAATCTACATTCCACCACAAACTTTAATTGACTTAACTAAAGAAAATTGAGAAATATAATTTAAAATAAAACTTAATTTACTAAGAAAATTGAATGCATAATTTGCTGAAAAAAATAAAAATATACGTCTGTAATCCGCATGCATTTCTATAGCGCGAGATACTGAATCTAATGAATATTTCGTTAAAGTTATCACTCAAATGAATCCCACTGGAGGACACTTCAAGTATGGAATGAAAGGTTACCGTATAAATCAACTTGTTCTCACACGGTAGAATAGAAATGATGTAGAGCTTAGCTATCTTCATACCGATGTCGAGTCGTAGCCCTTCGTAGATGATGGGTGAGCATATGAACTTCACTATAATCGGACCCAATTTGTGCATCTCAGTGCCTGATTATACTGTCGGGGCAACTTGATCTTCATGTTCTTCTCTGACGCTTTGGCATAATATGAGGTATCTCGATTCCGTGTGCCACGAAAACGATACTCGCATTTTGTAATTTCGCAAACTAAAATCGAGTACACCAAATTCTACACACATCGCCATTTATCAGATGGTCGCGGAAATTATTTATCCAATTTCTTTTTTACATCATCTCAATAAGCAGCTGCAGATCAAGCACTTCCCGGGGATCAATATGCACTTGATATCCACAAAATACTTCATAAAATTCTATTAGTGCTCGTTTGGATAATTTTGTCACCACATTTGATGAAAGCTAAGAAGCAGAGTAAAAGAGTTTTTAAAATTTAATCTCAAAGTGATTTTAAAAAAAGAAAAACAACATAAAACTTTTATTTTCATTTCCGACTCTAGAGCTCTGGTTAATTAAAAACTTTAATGGAGAAGCTTTGGTTAAGAATAGAAAGATTAAAGATTATTTTGTTTACCTATCAAAAGAATTTTTGGAACTTGACAGTAATACAAATCAGACTTTTATCCTTGCTGAACAGCCCCTAGATTACATTATTCGATCTATTTTAAATTTTAAACCACATATATTATGGAGGAGTTTTTGTCAATCTTGCTATCAAGTTACTTTCTACTTTTTACATTGAGTTACTTTTTACTACTGAGAGATTTTTTATAAGGATTTCTTTGACACGCGCCAATTCAGGAAAGAAAATCTTAGGTATATTTGAAAGGAATGCTATGGGAGTTTTGAATTTTATTCCTACATTGTCATCTGAATTTTTTATAGCACATGTTAAAAACAATTAAATAAAAAAATGAGATTTAGTTCAGAAAATAAGAGAAAATTTTAGAATAAATTAATATGAGCTGATTTAAGATAAAAAATAGAATAGAATGCCCTCTTGTAATGAAATAAATGGAAGCTTTTTCAAAAACTGTTATCTTTCAGCCAAGCATCTATCAAAATTATGCTATACACTTAATTTCCCCCCATGTCGATTGGAAGAGTGAAAAACTCTGAACTACACATTCCTTTCAGATATATCTAAGATTCCCTTTCCTACGTCGACGCGAAATCCCTATCAGAATCTGACAGTAAAATCCCTAAAGAGGAAATTTCTGCCTCTTTAGCTCTTGTGTCGTTATGTCAATAGACACGACTTGTTGCTCTTCGCTGTGTACAAATTATAGGTCCCGCTGTGTAAGAAATTGAAGTTTATTTCAAAAGTTTACTTAGGTTTCTTCTTTTTTGCAATTATCTGCAATCATATATATATGTATATATTGTCTTGAGTAATTAAAATTGTCTTTCAAAATTGTAGCAATTTCTTCTAATCTAATCTAATTTTACCTTATATTTTAAAACTTTTAAAATTTTTAATGCGTCCAATTGGATTATCATCTATCTACTTTTAAGATAATGTTCGCTGGATAAGGTTTTATTTTTCATAAACTTGTCAATTCTTATTGCATCACTATGCACCGATTGTCGAAATTAAAATTGTTTTTGATCCAAAACAGTTATAATTATTTGAATCGACTTTCGAGTAATAATTATTTATCATTAATTAGTGTGAGGATCCTAAACACTCTTAAGTGACTGAATATAAGAATTCAAAACTGTTAGATGTAAAAGAATGGTTTTTTTTGCTTATTCTTACAAATAAATTAAACAATTAAATGCAAGAAGAGTCTAGAATATATTTCTAGAATATAATCTAGTCTAGAATATATTTTAAAGAATGTAAGTGAAATGACAACATTATTACTTTAAAAAATAAATTAATTAGTTGTGTTTTAATATCCATACTACAATTTTAATTAGTTTTAAATGAATTTGTTAATCAACTTACTTCATGAAAAGTAGAAAACAATACACAAATCAAAATGGCCGAAACGAAAATAACTAGTCGAATTGCCATTCTCTTGTGGAACTTATCTGAATGGAAGCTCAATCTTAGGGAAATTCATATTAACTGAGATTTCTAAGTAAAAGGAGGATCAAAATTTCCTTTCCATATTTTTTAAAGAATAGTTTGCTCTTTCTTAAAAAATATTTCGTCATAACATTTCGAAATAAATATGGTGAATCAGTGAATTATTCCTTTCAAAATCAGTATCATGAGGAAATCATTAATAAATTATTGATGAATATAAACAACTAGCCTCCATTCTTGAAAGGTTTTATTTTTACTTCATTATCTTATAAAGACCGAAAAGTTATGCATGAATATATAAATAATAAAAAAATAAAGAATTTAACCATTTTTCTAAGTATTGATCATGAATCTGATAACAACCCAAGGAGTTTTTATTGATATAAAATTCTTTCGTATTTCTGCAACCATTTTGAAAGGAAAGACGCAATTACAATATATTACCATAGAATTATATTTAAATTAAAATCTCTATCCTAAAAAGCAAGCAGTCCTACAGTGAAATTCACTTATTTTATTCTTTATTTATCTTTTTATTTTTAGCTATAAGAAATTTTGCATGAAATTTAATCCTCCACTAGTTTAATGTTAGAAATGATGTTGATGAGGCATTTCATATTTGATTATTAGTACTAAAATGTAAGACGAATTAGACATATTTTATTAGTTAAGGGCCGCGATTCAAACTAAATCGTTAAAAAAAATTGATTTTATTCCAGAAATCTTATGTTTAAGAAAAATAATTTTAAAAAGTACAGTATTAATTTAAAAGTAAGGCATCTATTTGTGAGATAATTAGAATTCGGACAACAGATTGCATTGTTTTTATAATATAATGAATAATTTCTGTTAGTTATTTTTTTAAGTATAAAAGAACTATACAAAAAAAAATAACACTCGAAAAAAATTCTGATCTTTTATATATATATATATATATATGTTTATTAAAACCACTGTTACAGTCTTATTTTAGCAACAGAATTTCTAAAATATAATTGTAAAAATTGGGCTACTATAATTATAAAGATTAAGATAGTAGCTCTGAAATACTTTTCTTGGTGAAATTTGGAAAATTTAAATTATGATAAACCAGGAAATACAAAACCCCAGATTTTTTATTTTATCAATATTATTATTTGCGTACTACACCATACTCAGAGATCGACAGCTAAATTTAAATGAATTTGTAAGACAATAGTTGTAGAACATTTCAATTATTTTTTTTATTTAAAATCGCTTATTTGGTAACATAACATTTGGTATAATATTGTGCCTAAGAAGTGAAAAATTCCTCTTGCTAATAAAATTAATTTTTTCATAGGATGTCACAGGATTTTTTTGTTTCATTTCCATTAATAATTACAGTCGGCATTGTTTTCATTAATCACAACAATTTCAATTTTATTTGGTAAAATCCACACAAAGATGGTTGTGAAAATGAATGAATAACTAATTTTTTAAAAATATATTACTATTATATACCAGCATTTGTTGTATTGAACAGACAATTGACGGTTGCGATAGTAAAAAATAACGAATTCTTAAAACCACTTCGTATCGGAATGCCCACCAGACGGAGCCTTTTTAATGAACTTAATTTGTCCCTTAATTAGCTTTATTATTAAAAAAATAAATGTGATGGCAAGAGCAAATATAATAATAAAATAGTATAGCAATAAATAATACAAGAATTTTTTTAAAAAATTTTTTGAAAGCCTTTCTTTATTTTATGTGTTAAAATATACTTTACAAATTAAATGCATTCAGAATTTCTAAAAAAAATATCCCTAATTATTTTGATAAATGATATTGATAGATTTTAACTTGCAGATACAATTTTCATTTCGATGCCTGATTGATGGATTCAAATATTAAAAATCCCTTTAGAGTAAATTTTTGAAATAATCAGAGGGCTTTGCTCAGCATCGCAGTCACCATCATATCTGAATTATTTCCATCAAATCCTGGTGGCTTAGAATTTGTTTGTCCCATTTTCAGTTCTTAAATGCTTCATATATTCATTGTGGTTTTACAGTTTGCCTTAAAAATTTATTTTAAATTATTTATCTAATGTGACAACATCGTTGAAAATATAAATATTTCAAATAATTCCTTTAGTTACAGTCATTTTCATTCTAAAAGGTCACGTAGATATTAAATCTATTTAATGATGCATAATTCTGATTTTAATTAGTATAGCATATGGTCATAATAATTACGCAAGTATTAGCAAGATAAAAGTTTAGAGTGTTAATTAAATACTCTAAACTTTTAATTTTTAGAGTGTTAATTAAACACTGTATATTGCATCAGTATCTAAGTGATATTGTGATTAACAAAGAGAAGAAAGTGATTAAAATCTTTGTTATAATAGATGCACTTAAAAACCCTTTTCATATTTCACTTCAGCTATGATTTTCATGTAATACTGTAAGTTCCTCTATAATATGGATATTTTGTTGATCAGTTTATGCTAAAGATTTGTTCAAAATAGCTGTAAAACCTTTTATTTAAGAAATATCTCAAAAATATATTTTAAAGATTTATGCATGCTTTCACACAACTCGAAACTTCACTCTTTATTGACAGAATTTTTTTTTCTTTTCTTTTGTTAATATTGATTCTTCTATATCTGTTAAATTATTTTCTTTATTTTAGATAATATTAAAAAAGATGAGATAGAAATATTAGAAATAATATATGCTTTCTATAATGTTATAAAATATTAGGAAAATCTCTGCACTTATCAGCCAAGAAGTATAAAACTAGAAGTGTGAAATTCAATCTTGGGAGTTATGCGCCATATTACTTCTAGAGATTTCGACTTTCAGGCGACTTAAAGCATTTTCCTGCAATCTGTAAAAAAAAATAATAATAAATAAATAAATAAAAGATATTATTTAGTGTAATTAAAAGAGCATAGACTGTTACATAAAAACAGTTTTTAAAAAATGCTTATATGCAATTATTTAAAAATAAATATTGCTCTTTATCTTTTTAATCTTATTTTCCATAAAGTACAATAAATTCTTGATTGTCTGAAGTTTTGGTTATCCCAGTATTTTTTTCCCCTTTAACTGCTTTCTTGTTTCAAAAAAATAAGAAGAAAGCTTAGTAAAGTTTAAAAATTTATTTAATTAAGAATCAAAATTATTTCTATATTGATTTTCTTTTTCGATGATTATTACTTTATATTTGGCATTGTTACAAAACTGCTATTCTCTAAGAAAAATTTGATGAAAAATTTAAAGATTTTTTTTAATATAGTCCATTTAGAATTTCAATAATAGCTTTAATAGTTGCTTACACATTTTAATTTCTTCCCACATCGTCCACAAAAGAATTCTTCCATCATATTAGCTCGAATTGCACACAGTTCACCTAGAGAAGAAAAATTAAATATAGCTTTATTCACTATTTAATCAGTGGGGGGATTTAAACATTTTGCAGCCGTAAGAATGTACATCAAAAGGCACCTATTTTAATAAATGGTCAATTTTGTTTTACATTTTTAAGGTATAGATCACATCAATAATTTATTTTAACTACCTTTTCTTTATTTTAGTAACTTTGTGAAAAAATAAATACAGTCATTTATTTATTTTAAAATTATTTATTTAAAAATAAAACAATGAATTTCTTGGAAAAACAACCATGATTATTAATTGATAATTTCCTTACCACCAAATCTAAGCATTTAATTATTTTGAATAATAAAATTAAATTATAAACAAATAATATATTTCAAAGAAATTTTTAATAAAATTATTTTACAAGACCCATTAAATGAGAAACAACATAACTAATTAATGAATAATTAATATTCCAATAATATTTTTAAAATTAATTATTTATACCTTAGTTTATTTAAATAACGATTTTAAATATTCATTGTCAGAACACATTATAGCCATAATATTTTATAATTCATAGAATCTGTATTTTTTACAAATTTACTGATATAATAAAAAGCCATTTTTAAATTACTAACCTCCTTCAGTCTAGGCAGCTACCTTATCTATCTAGTCGAAAATCCACTATTGCATTTAATTGCGGAAGAACTGTATTTATTTTTTTATGAATAATTTAATGATCCGTATGAATCTTATGAACTCATATACACCAGATGATCCTAATATTAAAAATATCATGTTGAGCCGTACTGCTAATTATTTTATTGCCATAGTGCCAAGTTTCGCAAGTTTCTAAATTTGAGCCTATAAATAGCACACGAACAGTTATAAATAGTATGAAACTAATATTGTATACTATTTATAACTAATGGCCTGCCAGAATAAGAAAAGAGATTGAACACCATGAATTCCTTTAAACTTGAAGTTCTTAGTCATTTTTATATTTTTTATCTACACGACAACTTATTTCTAGTTTCACTGTATGATGTTGATAGCAATAAACGGACTCCACCACATATTAATAATATTATGCCTTATTGGCTTATATGAAAGCAAGTATTCTTCTAAGAAGCGACTCAGTTGAAACCTTTGAGGAGGAATATTAACCCATGTTAACAAAATAACAACTACAATTTTTGGTGGATTTTGGCTCATAGACAAATAAACTTTTATAGAACAAATGTATTGGAAGTTACAGCAAATATAATTAATTAATTTATTGAATCATAATTGCTCGGAGATGTGCTCACCACAGATAATTATTTAGGATAGCCATTTTATCAAATTTATTTTCTGTTATTTTGAAAATAAAATTAATGATAAATTAATAAAACAATGAATACATTTTTCTACATGTGTTTTGTTAAGATGTTATCACATCCTAAATTTTATTATAAAATAAAATTTAAGCCAGTATACTGTACCTTCTTTTGGCGATTTCAAACAATATCCCATTATGACAGTTCCCACACAGCATTCGCCTTCAGTACATTTTTTAAGTCCACAAAGTTGTGACAAACTGAGATCCAAATTTCTCATTTCTATTTCTTCATTGAATAATGTTTCGTTAATTGCCTTATAGAAGAAAAAAGAATACTAATTGAATTTTTAGGCAAATGTTTGAATATAACAAGGTGTTGCAGTTTTAAGGTTTTATCATTACATTAAAAATTTTTATTAAACAAACTACTTGGTACAATTTTTGAAATAGCTAAGTAAAATAGCCAATTTAAAATTAAAAACTGAAATAAAAATTAAGAAATGTAATCGCCGTATCAAATTTACTTTTTAATCAATTGCAGCTTTATGAATTACAAAGAACGTTGTAAAAAAGTATAAACATAAAGCTATGTTGACATGCACCTCCAGTGTTTTGCTTCTAATATGTGGGTAAGAAATAGCTTACATCTGAGAATTAGAAGAGAAATGGAAACAATTATATAGTTGTAATAAGATACTTAGATACATTTTATTGAGGATATTTTAGATAAATTTAAGAATTACTCTTGTGCAGTTAAAAAGAAAATGTAAAATAATTATGCAGTAGGATATTCCGTTGAAAGACAGGTATGTGTAACTATGAAATTGAATCTCGAAAAGATTTGAATAACACTGAAGCATATGTTCTATATATATACAATATGATCAAAAGTATCCGGATACTTTCTAATTTAAATACTTTCTCGAATTTCTCAAGAAAAGTTGGATGAATTGTTCTTGGACTCCTATCATGCAAAGAATATGTTTGAATTCACACTATTCGATGATACTTAGAAAACCATCCAAAAATAAACGTAGAAAATATATTCTCGTGAAAATAATGTGTCCATAAATACTAATGCTTTATGTGATAAACATCCGATCTTTGAACAAATGGTAAGAGAGTAACTAGAGTGGGGAAGGCAGAAGTACGTGTCCTGGGGGCAGTTGCAAGGGGACGCAAAGGAATCGGTTTGTTTTATTTAAAAGACTATTTATTATGTTTTCGAAAGCAATAGGCTTTCTCAATTAATAATAAATAGCTAATAGTTATTTTATGTACTGAACAGAATAAATTATAACAAATTCATATTAGATAATCTTTTTTTTTGTCTTGGATGAAAAACAAAGAATGTAGATCTTAAATCTTTTGGATTTACGAGGAAAGAAATGTTTCTGTTTTTTGACAATTCCGAAAGCAACGAGTATTCGCCAACTGCAAATCTAAAGATGTATTTCCATTTCAAAATCTTACAATTAAGAGTATCTCGTTAAGAGTATATTTGTAACCGACATATATATTAAAAAGTTAAAAAATGAGTTTTGTTTAAAATGAGAGTATTCAACAAAACTAAATTTCTCAACTTTTTCTTACTGGGAATGTCAAAGACCTAAAGTAAAACTCAATGGTAAAAAAAAAAAAAAAAAAGACTTGGGAAAAATCTCGGTGCCAGACTCTATATAAATAAGCCCGAAAGATCACATTTATTTTCATTCGTTGAATACTAAAATAGATAAATAATAAAAAAGATAAATAATAAAAAAGTAAAAAGATAAATAATATTCTGAACGGCTGTTATTTTGAAATTTGGACTAATGCTTTTGAATGCGCAAAACTGAAAATAATGCTCAATAAATAAAAATATAAGCAACAAAAATATATGCAATGATTTAAGATAGGGTAGATATAAAAAAAAAACCGAGCATCGATCGGATAATTTTACCACGCACACATTCATAAATTCATTTATTTTACTTTTAAATTATGTGAGGGCAGTTATGCTGATACTTTTGACGATAGCTATAATAAAATGTAAGCTGTGAGAAATTTAGTTTTGTCGAATACTCTCTACTCATTTCATTTAGCTAACTTAGTTTCTATCTTTAACTTCAATACGGCAGACAAAACAGCCTATGATTCAGTCCCCTTGAGTATGAGCTGAGTATGAGACGAAATCGTGAACACTTTCACATAGATAAAAACAAAGAAGGTGAATTTCTAACATTTTCTGCCACTTATAGTCTTCAAAATGTTTCCAAAGTAAGATACCTTTTTTTCATAGATTTTATAAATAATATTTACCAAAATCGGTACAAAGTACAATTTTACATGTCATAGACAAATTAATAATATATTAAATTTAATTAATCTTAGTATCAGATCTTTCAGTTTGTGTGTAATTTCATACATTTTTATTCCCTGCAATGTATTTTAATTTTGCCACAGGTTACTAGATATCTTATTAAACATTACTAATTGTAAATTTGGTGGATAAATTTAACGATATGCGCGAAATAATTCTGCATATTTTTATAAATATTAACTTAATGACCAAAACATTTGAGTGATTTTATGTGTGTTAAGAAAGAATTTATTTCATCATTCAGAGTTTCCATATAATAACTAAAGGAAAAAAGGTAATATATATAACTTTTTCATTATTGTTTGCAAGTATATTCGATTTCGATGGATTAAGAAATTTGTAACAATTCATATTTTTTAAGCATAGATATGAATAGAAATTTTTTTTGATTTGTATTCTTCTATTGCGTTAAAAATCTCATACTATTGATTGGATATTTTGATTTTTCATTTGGGCCTTATTTAAATTATTAAAATTAGAATGCAGAAAATTCTCTGCGTAAGTTTAGCTTAAAACTTCCGAAAGGATTTTATAAAATTCATTTCCCAAATATGTTTTTGACGTATTCTTATAATATAGTTTATATTCAAGGACTGTCCATATTTAACGATTGTGGTGAAGTAATTTGTAATGTTAAAATAGTATTAATTCCAAAATATTGTATAATTATTTTGGTTGGTACAATTCAGTTTTAATGGCGATCAAAAAGCGCCAAGAAAATATTTCGCTAAATTATAAAAATATATTCAAGAGCATTATTATTTATTATGAAAATTTTGAACGTGTTAATCACATGCTATATAGTTTGATGATTAAAATCGCCAAATTGGTGAAATTTTTTTTGGTGCTTTTTGGTTCCCGTTACAAC
Organism: Argiope bruennichi; assembly: GCF_947563725.1. NCBI lineage: Eukaryota > Metazoa > Arthropoda > Arachnida > Araneae > Araneidae > Argiope > Argiope bruennichi. The sequence continues at coordinate 51,928,298 of NC_079151.1, forward strand.
CGACAAGTAACTTTTAATGTAATTGCACTTTCAATTTATACACTCTTCTATATAAATTTATAAGTGCGTTTAGAGTTTCTCATCGAAAAATAAGTTTTCTGAAATTCTCATTATTATTATTATTATCATAAAGCAAATTGTCCATATTCAATTCCATGAAAATTTATTAATAGATACAAATGCTACATGTAATTTTTGATTAAAAAATTCTTAAGAAACTAGTAAATGGAAAACATTTCTTAACTGCAGCTCAGCATTCGCAAAGTAGTGATCCAAATCGAAATCAAACAATGTGTTACGTCATGGCATGCAAGAGCGCCACCTACAACAAATGTGATCTTGTTGATTCGAATGCTGTAACCCGTTGAAAGCGGTTGCATAAAATAAAGCCTGAATAACTACATAACGTCATCCGTATTTTCTTCTAATACATCCATTTTTAATCGACGATAACATTGGTCAAAAGCGAGCCGGAGCAAATACCATGGATAAAAAAGTTGAAAAAAGCGATGACCGAGAAGCGGTTTCAGAAAAGAAACTAAATAAACTGAAAGGCTCGATAAAAACTACTTTGAAAAGAATCGAAAGTTTTAGCGCCGAAAAGTCAGCTTCGAAAGACATTAACGCAATGGAATTAGAAGTGAAATTAAGGAAACTTGGACAATTGCAAGCACAGTTGGACAAGATATCCGAACAATATTGCGGTATTGAAACGTCGGAAGATATAGAAACCATCCTAGAAGATATTGATCAAATAAATATACGGATTGAAGAAACAGAGGTAGGTCTGAAATTGCTATTAAATTCAATTAAAGATGAATTTAAAATTAACCCTGTTTCAAAGGATAATGCAGTAACTAAAATCCGACTACCGGAAATTCCATTACCAGAATTTTCTGGAAAAATAGCTGATTTTGCAAATTTTAAAAATTTATTTGTTAATTTAATTAGCAACAATGAGCAATTAAATGATTCTCAAAAGCTGTATTATCTCCGTGCATGCTTAAGAGGAGAAGCTAAATTATTAGAATCGTCTAGTGATAACTTTCAATCACTCTTTAAAGCATTATCAGATCGTTATGAAAATCAACGTCAATTGATAGACTCTCATATATTAGAAATAATAAATTTTGAGAAAATTAGTAGAGAATCTGCTAAAGAACTGTGTGCCTTAATAGACTGCGTTAATAAAAACATCAGAGCGTTAAAGGTTCTTACATTCGAACAAAATAAGCTATCTGATTTAATGCTTGTAAACATCATTCTACAGAAAGTAGATAAAGAGACAAGGAAGCAATTCGAGCTTTCTCTAAATACGGCAGAAATTCCTGCATTTGAAAATTTGATGAAATTTCTAGAAAAGCGAAGTTCTTTGTTAGAAAATATTAACCGTATTCCTAGTAAATACGAAAGTCCACAAAATACGAGCATATTTAAAAGAGCGAAAACACTTATAGTTAATAATAAAAATTCCAATGCTAAAGCTTGTATTTTATGCAAAAACTATCACGCACTATTTAGATGCGTTACCTTTCAAAATATGTCTATCGATGACAGAAAGAACTTTGTTAGGAATAACAAATTATGCATCAACTGTCTTAAACCTCACCCGGGGATCTGCAAATCAAAATATTCTTGCAGCATTCCAAGTTGCGGTAAAAGGCATAACTCACTCATACATGATGAGTCAGCTGAAAATCGCGCTACCACTTCAGATTCAAGGGCACGGGCGAGCGAAAGCCAAACAGATGCAGAAACGAAACCGAAACTAAACGTACTAACCGAAGTATCTGCTTTGACGTTGAATGCGAGAGAGACTAAACAGGCGATAGAAGGGAATAAATCAGTTATATTAAACACTCTTCTTATTTATGTGAAAACTGCAGATGGTCGGAGAGTTCAATTAAGAGGGCTCTTAGACAATGCTTCGACTTTATGTATTCTTCGAGAAGATGTAGCTAGAAAATTGGGAATCAAACTAAAATCAATAAAACAAGGTATAACTGGTATAAATGGAATTACGCAGTTTATTAAACACGCTGCTAACATTGAAGTATCAAATCGAGATTATTCATTTTCACACATGGTGAAATGTTCTATTCTTCCTAAAATAACCGATGAGATTCCTGTATCGAAATTAAATATATCTGCATTAAATATTCCCTGTTCAATTGAACTAGCTGATTTCAATTTCCACACACCAGGTCAAATTGATATACTATTAGGAAGTGAGCTATTTTTTGAGATTTTAAAACCTGAGCAACTTCGTCTGCAAAATGGAGATGTAATATTACAAAATACTAAGTTTGGTTATTTAGTTACAGGCATTCTTCCCCAGTTACCTCAAAAAGCCAATTGTTATCTCGTAAGTGAACCAAATTTAGATGAAGCAGTTAAACAATTTTTTGAATTGGAATCATTGCCGGATAATGTTAAAGAAATAACAAAGAGTGAAGAAGAAATTTACTGTGAGGAGCATTTTGTTAAAACCTATAAAAGAGATAAAACGGGAAGATTTATAGTTCAATTACCCATAAAGGAAAATGCCGAATCATTACTAGGAAATTCCAAAGAAAATGCAATCAAGCGCCTAAATGGTATCTGGAATAAATTAAACAAAAATAATACTATGGAAATCTTATATAAGGAATTTATGCGAGAATATGAGAGTTTAGAACACATGGAGGAGATAAAAATTGAAGATGATAGCAATGTGAACTATTACATTCCCCACCATGCGATATATAAACCTGAGAAAACGTCAACTCCCTTAAGAGTGGTTTTTGATGCAAGTGCAAAAACAACAAGTGGATATTCTCTGAATTCCATTTTACTAAATGGAGGTATTATTCAGCAAGATCTTTTTTCCATAGTAAGTAGATTCAGAAAGCACAGATATGCATTTAGTGCAGATATTAAAAAAATGTACAGACAAATACTGATCGATCCCACTCAAAGAGACTTACAGCGTATTGTCTGGAAATCAAGTGTAGATGGTCCAGTGAAGATTTACGAACTGTCTACAGTAACCTATGGAACAGTTTCTGCGCCATTTTTGGCTACCAGGACCTTAAGAGCTTTAGCAGATGAGGAAAAAAAGGACTTTCCTAAGGCTGCAGATGTGATTTGTTCTGATTTCTACATGGATGACATTCTGTCAGGTGATGCAACGCTAGAAGATACTAAAAATCTTCAAACCCAGATTTCTGAACTCCTCGGAAGAGCTGGATTTGAGCTTCACAAATGGGTCGCTAATAACTCTAATTTACTACAAAACCTGTCTACTACATCCTATTCATTTTCGAAAGAACAGGGTGTTAGTTCTGTAAAAACATTAGGTATGTTTTGGGATCCAAAAGAAGATTGCTTTACATATAAGGTAAAGATCAAGCCTAAGGACTCTTTTTCAAAAAGGGAGGTGCTGTCAGAAATAGCGAGTCTTTATGATCCACTTGGACTTTTAGGCCCTCTCATTACAAAGGCAAAAATATTTATCCAAGGACTTTGGAAGATAAAATTGGACTGGAATGAAAAATTACCATCTGATGCAATGACAGAATGGAAAAGGTTCTACATAAAACTCTCGGAAGTAAACAACTTCAGAATTCAAAGGTTTATTCTACTTCCTGATGCAATTCGCATTGAGATTCATGGATTTTCTGACGCATCAGAACGTGCCTATGCTGCTGTTGTCTATTTAAAGTGCTTCACCCAATCTGGACAGTTTAAAACTAGTCTAGTATGCAGCAAATCCAGAGTGGCTCCATTAAAGTCACTTACCATTCCCCGACTTGAACTGTGTGCTGCGTTGCTGTTATCTAGATTAGTGAAAAAGATAGTTCCAATTCTGCAATTGCCCATTGATGTTATCTCATTGTGGACAGACTCTACTATTGTTTTGGCGTGGATCAAGACTGAGCCCTATAAGCTAAAAACATTCGTCAGCAATAGGGTTGCGGAGATCCAAACGCTCACATCAGATTGTCATTGGAAACATGTAAGTAGCAAAAACAATCCTGCTGACATTATTTCTAAAGGATGCAGTGCAGATGAACTCATAAGAAATAAAATGTGGTTTGCTGATCCAGATGAACTTACTGATGAACCAGTGGACAATCAATCCATGCAGGATTTTGCCTTTGCTGATGAACTAAAATGTGTTGTGACTCTAAACATTAATGACTCTAATTCAAATTTTTATGATGAACTCTTTAATCATACAAATAATTTCATAAAACTAATTAGAATAGTTAGCTTTATTTTCAGGTTTATTAACAACACTAAAGCTAAGGAGTCTCGTAATAAGATAAGTAAATATTTAACTACTGAGGAGCTGCAAAAAAGTACTGAATATTTAGCTAGTTTAGCTCAGTTGAGTGAATTTAAATCAGAAATAGATGCACTAAATAAAGGTAAAAATATTTCTAAAACAAGTAAGTTAAGATCTTTAGATCCATTCCTAGATGAAAAGGGATTACTTAGAGTTGGCGGTAGACTTAAAAATTCTGACTTGCCATTTGAATCTAAACATCAAATAATTTTACCCAGTAAACATACATTCACTAAGTTACTTTTTGAGCATGTACATAAAAAATGTCTACATATTGGTGCACAAGGTTTGTTACATCAAATTAGACTACAATACTGGCCCTTAAATGGTAAAGGTATTGCAAGAAAAATTGTCCATGATTGTATTAGATGTTTTAGGCAAAGGCCTAGGGTGTTAGACCAGTTAATGGGAAATTTACCTTCAGAAAGAGTAACTCCTAGTTCTCCATTTTTAAATTCTGGTGTAGATTTTTGTGGTCCTTTTCAAATAAAGTTTAAAAACCAAAGAAAGGGAATATATTCAAAGGTTTATGTAGCGATTTTTGTATGTTTGTCAACTAAAGCTATTCACCTAGAAACGGTAACAGATTTGACGACTGAAGCTTTCATTGCATCTTTAAAGAGACTCTGCGCCCGTAGAGGCCGCATTGCAACATTGATGTCGGATAATGCATCTAATTTCAAGGGTGCAGCTTCAGAATTAAATCGCTTAAAAAAACTAGTTTGTCAGACTAATGAGACTTTAGCCAATTACCTATCCGCAGAATCAATCCAATGGAAATTTATACCCCCTTCTTCTCCCAATTTCGGAGGCTTATGGGAAGCAGGAGTAAAATCATTTAAACACCATCTTTATAGAACTTTAGCTAACAGTAAAACAACTATTGAAGAATTTGAAACAATAGTAATTCAGATTGAAGGTATACTTAACTCACGTCCCTTAATTCCATTATCAGATAATATTAATGAATATGAAGTTTTAACTCCTGGACACTTTATCATTGGACGCCCAATAACTTCAATACCTGAACCGGAAATTGTAGACATTTCTGACAATAGGTTGTCGCGCTGGCAATATACTACCAAATGTGTACAAACAATTTGGAAACGCTGGAAAATTGACTATTTGAACCACTTACAGCAAAGAAATAAGTGGCAATTCAAAAAAAATAATGTTAAGGTCGGATGTTTAGTATTGTTAAAGGAAAATGATTTGCCTCCTTGCAAATGGGCAATGGCTAGAATTTTAGAGATAATTTATGGAAATGAAGGCAGAGTAAGAGTTGTTAAATTAAAAACTAACACAGGTATTTTTACACGCCCTATTTCAAAAATTTGTCTCTTACCAATAAGGGATAACTTTGAAAATTAAAATAGTTTAGATAGTTGTATATATTGTATGTACATAATAATTGTATTTATATCATGTTTAATATATAAGTTTAATTAATATAAATTTAATATATATTTTGCAATTTTGTTGTTCACTTGTAAATATTTCATCTGAATAGTTTATTTTTTTGGTTTTAGAAAATGTAAGCTAATTGTATAATTAAATGTGTTTTGAAATCTTGCATATTTCAACGCCGGGCGGAATGTTACGTCATGGCATGCAAGAGCGCCACCTACAACAAATGTGATCTTGTTGATTCGAATGCTGTAACCCGTTGAAAGCGGTTGCACAAAATAAAGCCTGAATAACTACATAACGTCATCCGTATTTTCTTCTAATACATCCATTTTTAATCGACGATAACACAATGAGATTTATTAAAATGCTAATGAGATATTCTATTATATTTTTGTATTTACCTTATGTTATGAGAATTCGTTAGAAAAAACACGACACCTGTATCAAATTTTGCCCAGACTTGTTGACAATTCCATTCATTAAACGAAAGTCTTAAAAACTAAGTTTTCATTCAATTTGTCTCGCGCAAAGTAGTTAAAAAAGAAATTAAAGAATGTCATCGACACCATACATTATAGGATCAACATCTACTTTTTCTTATTTGGGACATATTCTTTTTTTTTAATTGTATCTCTCTCTCTCTCTCTCTCTCTCTTTTTTTTTTTTTTTTTTTTTACATATTTTGAGCGACGAGTTAAGGGAGTTTTTAGCAACAAAGATTACTATTCCTACTTCAAAATCTTGTTTCAAATAATAGTTACCCTATTTTCTATTTTTGTCATTTATTCCACAAAAATTTTCATTCCAAAACTCTTCATTCCAGCATATATGTAAGTTTTGCATATTTTTAAAAATTGGATAATTTCTATCACAAATGTGAGCTTTATTGTTAATTCCAAAATATTATTAAATGATTTTTTTCAAACGACAAACTATTTTTTGAATTCGCGAAAGCTTCATTCAAAATCTTATGGAGAATTTTGTTTATCATACTAAGTACATTTCTTGTTGAAATGCCTTCGCACAGTAACTTGAATTCAAATCCAACGATACAAAACATTCTGACGCAAAATTGAAGCTTTATAATAATTTGATTTCATTTATTAGTTAACGTTGCAAAAAAACTAAGGCTTCGAAACGAATTTACTGCTTTGTGTGATCTTTATCAAAAAAAAAAGACTAGAAAAAGTTAGTGTATAACCAATTTATGTTCGAATCTTAACCATAAAAAAGTTTTTCAATGCGATAACCATAATTTCCTCTGCTTCGTTTCAATTTTTTTTTGTTTCTATTTTTATGCATTTTTATGATCAAAATATTTTTCAAGAGATTTTATTCAGAATTTGGTTTTTAAAAAAAAGCTAGAATTTTCGGAATTACTCATAGTTTGGGTTGGTTATGAGAGTCGAAGTGTTTTTTTTCAACTGAAGTTCTTTACGAAAATTAAATTGAAATAAACTTTAATGAGATATTTGAAAAATTTCAAATTCTTGAAGAATGAAACATTTCCATCGGCTTACATTTAGAATCTACTCATATAATTTTTAAAATCAACTTGATAATATATTTATGAATTTTGAATTACAATTTGTCTCCTGTTTCGAAACAATATTTACAAAAGATATAGAAAAAGTGCTTCATTTTTTACACACTAAAATTGTAAAGAATGTTTCGATAATTAATAAGAAGTAAAGAAAACAATACCGCTTCACTGTAGATGAAACAAACGCCAACTGCCAAAAGTATCAGAGGAAATAACATTTTGAAATCAGAAAGTTAAAAAAGTTCAACTGTTAATAAAAAGTTACAGTTTTTATACTGTTTCATTAAGCTTCTAATTAGTAAAACCAGCTGTTTGTATCCGTATCTGTAACACCTGTAACAACATTTGTGTAATGATTCTACCAAAAATACTGATGTTACAAGTAATACGTTCAGCGTAACAATGTTAGAAGAAGGTAATTAGAATAGTTTTAGAATAAAAGAATAGACACAGAACAAAAGTGAAGAAGTTAAAATATTATCCGTAAAAACAAATTTAATTTGTATTCCATTGCATTTGTAAAAAATTATAGTATAATTCTTGAAATATTTGAGTTTTAATGATTTCAGTAGCTCCATAATATATTAAATGTAAATAAGAATAAAAAAGTTTGAATCATACTTTGAGCAAATTCTTATGTAATGTAGTTATTCCAAATAAAATTCCACGCAGGTTAATCTGCATATTTATTTATCAATTAATTTTTGATAGTTTGGAATAATAATTTCCTATTACACTTCAAAATTTCTATTCCATTAATTCTTTAATAATAATTTATTTTCTGCTGAATACATGAATCCATTTTTACCTACTTTATTTTATATTTATAAAAATGGAATTTATATGTTCAAAAATATCTCTGTAACAGAAAAATATACATATTAGCATACGCGCAATATATATCGTAAACTGACAATATTTTTGGTCACAATTTTAAACGAACAAGAACATATTTATTTCGATTTTTTTTATTTGGACAATTTTAAGAAACACATAAAAACATATCATCAGGAAATTTACTAATTGCAGAAGAATAACGGGTCAAATATAAATTAATCATTCATCATAGAAAATGAAATGAAAGAAAATTATGGATTTTACCATTGCCAATTTGATTAAATCAACATCACAATAATTTATGTCAGAATAATTTGAATTCGCTATTACAAGTTTAATAATATATATTAACAAAATATATTAAAATTATCTGGAATTTAATCAATAATTGCATTTATTTATTAAAATTGCTATGATTGAGATAAAAATAAAAATTTTAAACGAATAAGTGAGCAAATTAAACTACTAAGTCTTTTAATAATGTTCTTTAAGAATAAAATTAGCTTTAATTATTCCTTCAATTGTAATAAATATCGTTCTGAAGATACACGAGTTCCTTGTGTGGTTACATCTAAACTCAATGTTAGAAATGAAGTAACGAAGTAAAAACGTAATTTACGATCACGTGACACATATTTTCAATTTCAGGCATGCGTTGTGGCGATACAACTACTACTTTTGACATTATCATATCAGAATTTATGTTTATTATTATAACATTCGACTGCAACGTTTACCAGTAGCCAAAACATTGGAGATTGCACCATCTGCATGGTGCCTTCTACATTGCAGTTTATATCATCACGCTGGAATTTGTTTTGTATCATCTTCTTTCGTCTATTCAAACCTTTTTCCACAATTATAAACAACCGATTCTACACCCAGGAATTGAAACGAGCATTCGGTTAATCTTCTATCTTAAATTTGCGCTTTCCTCGCCAAAACGCTGGTCTTTGGATTATATTTCTCGTCACAGACATCCGAAACATTATGTTTTCAAATCGTAAGTAATATTTTATGTTGTTTTCTTTATTCTTTTCTTCAAATTGTCTTTTTTCCAGTGCAAGACAGTATAAAGTAATCGTCAATATAGAATACAATTATTATTTTTAAATAATAATTGTATTCTATATTCGTTTTTTAAAATATGTAACACGCTTGAGAAATAAGAACATATCTGGAATTGAAAACGACAATTCGAATTCGATATAAATTGGAGCAAAGTGAATTTGGCATGAGCATAAAAATCTTTAATCAATAATTAACTTGTCGTTTCTATCTTGTTTCTTCAATAAATTTAAAAATAACAAAATAACTCGTATTGTACTTTATTGTAAATATAAACTTTGCTTATTCAAATTGACCAGTATTTTTATTTAATCCATTTCATCTCGTCTCTTATCAAAATTTTTATATATAAACGTGGGTGTTATACATTCAAAACATTTTAACAAATGTATTCATTAAGAATAAGTTTCTGGTTATAAATTTTAGATCGAAGTAAAAACTAGCTTGTTGGGAGTTTAAAATCATTCATTTTTTTTTAGTCTTAAATATAATCAGATTTTATTTTATACAAAACTGCAATGTTTGAATTTTTTACTCAAATTTGAAGAATTGTATTTATCATAAAAGAAAGACAATTTTCATAAAAGTTAACCTCCAATAACTGTGATTCTTTGAAATGTAGATATATAATATTTGGTTTCACAAATTCACGTAAAAGAAGAGCAACCAAAACTAAGATTTGTATTATTTTATGTATTAATCTGGTTTTATAATTTTTTTGTTTCGCATTGAAAATGCATCGACCAAAGAATTGAAAGAAACCTAATTAAAATATTAGAAGTAGTTTAGAAGAATAGTTTAGAAGTATAATGAATATATTATACTTCTGATATGAATGTATTATAGAAGTATATTAGAATAGTTTAGAAGTATAATGAGCAGTGTATAAATATTATTAATATCTATGGCATAGCGTGATATGATTGTGAATTTGAATAAAGAAATAGATATTTCAGAATAGTTGTTACTGTAACATCGTTTTTTACAATTCATAAAAAAAATGAACTCCTTAAATTTCGAAGAGCTCATTTTAAGGCTAAACTAGATTTGTATTTGAAAATACATTAACATATTTGCTTAATGTAGATTATATATTACTTATAACCAAACTCTTTAGCAATTTCTGTTGTAGCTCTAGAAAATTTATATTTTAACCAACTGGAGTTGTCTCCTCAAAACTTTCTCATATAACTCTCTAATAAACTTGTCCTGCCAGAGAACGCCTTGCATGACTTGTGCGAACAATAATTACGAAATATCAACTTTTGGCTTGAATTTAGCATTTTTACTGAATCTACCGTGTGTTTCTTGGCGAGAGTTTTGGCAATTAATCCCTGACATGTGGTTAAAAATATCCAAAAGTCCAATTTGTGCTTTCGATACGTTTTCCACAATCGAATGAAATGAAAGATTTAACACGAAATATCTCTTGTAGTCACAAATTCCCATGCCTAATTTGGTATGTTTAAGTCATTGCGTTTTTGAATGTTTCACCTTGTTGTTATTTTGTTGATTTATATTCAAACAGCTGTACAGTCAGATTTCCTATGAATGTATGTTGCTCAAAATTTGATAGAAATTTACAAATTTGGTGTAAAGGCCGTATACCATATTTCAACAGTCAATCTCAAAGTGTTTTTGAGTTATCTTTGTCACAGACAAATATGTCCAAAAAAATTTGTTTATTGAACTCGTGTAGGTCCAAAACGTAAAGATTCATCAAAATCTCGAGTTCGATTTTTTTTAACGATTACTGTACTTTCTCTAACGTATACAAGGAAGTAAAAAAACAAAGCATTTTATATCACTGTTATTTCTGCCGGAGTAAGCACTAATTAACAGGCATGCTTAAAATTTTTTAAAAACTTTATTTTGCTAGTAATCATACTTATTTTTAAGTCTCTTAATAGACATCCCGACTTAGTTTCATTTCGAAGTGTTAACAATAAAGAATTGCAAAGTAATACTAATATGGAAATTTGACAGAAAGTATTTTTATGTATGCTTTTATTAAAGTGGATTTAATTCATGCTTGTAAAGAAGGAATTTTATAATCAGTTTTTCACTCTAATGTGATGAAATTCTAAAATACTGGATAACGTGTATTAATCGATAATTTATGAACTTATCCATTATTTTTTTAAATTTATTAAGGATATGATTTTAATTAAATATAAATGTTCAGGTATTATTCTTCCAAAAACCACTGCATTCTGGTGAAACGTTACAAAATAATATTCACCAGAAACTGAAGATTTCATATGCTTCTGAACAGATCATATTTTTAAAGAATTGTTGTTGTTGTCGTGTGACTATTTTAAGCCAAATTTTTTAGCAGTAGTTTCTGAGGGTAAAGACCCTAAAATAAAGAGTTAACAATATTAAAAGAAATATTTTTATTTTGGGATTAAAGAGTTATATATGAGGGTTGTTATGGATGACCAATGGATGTCATGAGATATTATATATTGTGTGATTTGTGTGCGGCTTTTAATATATTATTTAATAATTAAATATTTTCTTTTATTAATAAAAAAAAGGAAATACGATAAAATTATTCTTGATGTTAATCCTGAAGTATTGCTTTAAAAATTTCAATCATATTTAAAAACCAGAGGGAGTGGCATTCCCAAAATTTTCTAGAATGCTCTCTAATAAAAGATATTATCCTAGAGAACGTCTTGCATGGCATTGAAGTTCTGTATTCACAAAATGTTAACCTTTGGCGTTAATACAACATTTTTACTGCATCTATCGGGTTCTCCGAGGAAGGGTCGCTGTGGCCTGGTGGTAAGGTTTCGGTACCAGAAATTTTAGGTTCGAGATCCGATTCCACCGAAGAACCGCCATGTAAACGGGTCTTGTGCATGTTAAATCCGTCGGGACCAAACTTCCTCCAGTTGGTGTGGTGTGGAAGTTTGGAGGGGGTGCCAGCTCGGGTGTCGTCTTCGTCATCTGAAATTGGTTCAAAATTACGAAGTCCGTTCCGAAATAGACCTAGTGTTGCTTTAAAACGGGACGTTAATATAACTAACCTAATCTAACTGGTTTCTTATCGGCGAATTTTTGGGTGATTAATCCCTGGCATGCAGTAAATAGTATCCGAAAATCGAATTAGTGTATTAAACTCTTTTTCTCCAACCGATCGAACGAAAAATTTCACACAAAACTAAATTTGTAGTTCCAAAATGCCATGCCGAATTTGATGTATTTAAAGTCATTCCATTTTTAAACTATCGCGTTTATATGTTCCTGAAAGTACAGACCGACTGGCTCCCTCGTCGGATTTGGATCAACCTTTTATATGGATCTACAGTACAGCGTTAAATCTGTGCACGAATTTCAGTTATCTAGTTCTTTTCGTTTTGTAGTTATCGTGTTAACTTATATTCAAATAGTCGGATAGACACATTTCTTTCTGAACGGAGTTAGCACAAAATTTGACAGAAATCTGCACACTTGGCTTAAAGATCATATACTAAATTTCACCCTTCTAGCACAAAGCATTATTGAGTTATCTTTGTCATAAATAGACAATTTTTTAAAAATTTATTTTTTGAACTCGGTGAGCTCAGGAATTTTTTAACGATTATTATACTACTTGTACGAGAATGTAAAATATTATTATTATTATTATTATTATTATTAAGTGTTTGTTAAAACAGTTGTACAAAAACTAAATCTTTTTGACCTAATTTTGAAAAATTAGAGCGCGTGAGGTATTATCAAACTTTAGAAAAATAGAAAATGTTCAGGAAAAAAAACTTAATTCTTCAAAATCTAATTCTTTTTTAATATGAATTATTAAGTAAAAAGGCTTGAAAAGAGACTTGTTGGACGTTCAATTCTCAGAAATCTGATTCATTAAGTTGGCATAGAATTATTTCTTTTCTAATTACAGAATTTACATCGATTTGCATCAGTAGCTATTTGAAAGTAAATTTATTGATTTATGAAAAAGATTCATTTTTAATTTCCTGGCTGTTTTGCTTTTAATTATTTAATTAGATGACACCTCCCGCCTCGAGAATGTGCATTCTTACTGGTTTAATTAAGAAACGCAAAATACTTGAGGTGATTTTAGATTATATATAATTTTTGTAACTGTTATGTATTTACTCGCGTTACAAACTTATGGTTCACACCTATCATCCAGATATCTTAAATCATTCATTTAATTAGATGACCCCTCATCTAGTATTTATAAGAGTGAGCAAAGAAGTTTCTTCTAATTTGATGGGTCAAATATCAGCCGTGAGTTATGGCAGTGATTATGTTAAAGGGTTAAAATCTTTTCATTATTCACATGCTTAGCAATTATATTTACTAGCTTGAAATGTTAAAATGTAACAAAAAAATTAGATGACAGAGTGAAAGTATCAATCTGCATACAATTTTTATATTTGGTGTTAGCGATCAGGCTGCAAATTCAAGTTTCCAATAGTACTTATAATATTATATTTATAATTTTTTCCGGTACTTGTTAACTAATTGCTTTGTCGTATACGAAGTATTATTATGGTCAAGATATTCAAATTCGATGTTTTGACGAAACTTCTTTTTTTTTTTTTTTTCCGCTCTTCGACTCAGAAAAAAACACATTTTTGAAATTTTGTCTATCCGTTACTCTGTTTGTGAATGTGTTAACCCAAAAATGCTTTGAGCTAGATATTTCAAATTTGGGGCGTGGTCTTTACTCAAAGTTTGTAGATTTCTGTCAAATTTTGCATGAAATCTATTCAGGGGAAATTTTTTCACGATACCTGCAAAACGTTAAGAGTTGATAAGGTAAAATTAAGCATGTAAACGCAATAACACAAAACCCCGATAATTAAAATATATGAAATTTGTTATGTGATTTTGTGAAAAATGCTAGAAATTTCTGAAAGTATAATTTCCGCTGCTTTTTTAACTAGTTACATTTTGATAAAATAAAAGATCTCTCTCATAAGAGAAACATTTCAATGAATACGTTTGTTTTAAAACTTGTTGTAAGCGTTTTATCCAATATTTATTCAGATATAAACTAAGCAGTTACATTATTTATTCATTTACTCATTAATTCTTTTCATTTTACTCAGTTGAAGGTGTTTCTTCCATCTTTTATTCAATTCAAATAATAATAGGGAAAGCTTATTTCCAAGTGTGTGTTACATTTTCTTTTATAGGTGCAATGACTACCTCTCTTGAGGATTGGGACTCTTCAGTTGAAACAGAAGAAAAGAACTCGTCTTCAGGTGTCATACCTCGAAAGCAAATTCATGATGTCGTCGATAACATAAAGCTATCATTAAAGCATGGTCGCCTTGAAGAGAGACAGAGGAGATTGTCGGCCATGCTTTCCTCCGATATTCGCTCGTCAAAACTGGATAACAGGATTTCCTTTAAGCCCAGTATGGATTCGCTTCTCACTGAAGATGATGACGAAAAAGCCTTGACACCAGCAGAAATATCTTTAATGAGGAAAATTTTGAGGTCACACCTGCTGAATAGTTCTCACGAAGTGGAAGTACTAAGAAGAGATGCTAAATCTCCTCTGTACTCCGTAAAGTCTTTTGACCAACTGAACTTGCCCCCCGATCTCTTGAAAGGTGTATACGCTATGGGTTTTAATGCCCCATCAAAAATTCAAGAGACAACATTGCCCGTTCTCATCGCCGATCCTCCAGTTAACCTTATTGCTCAGTCCCAGAACGGAACTGGTAAAACAGCTGCCTTTGTTCTCGCCAGTTTGACCAGAGTTCACACGGAACTGCGTTATCCTCAAGTGCTTATCTTGGCGCCAACTTACGAACTGGCAATGCAGATCGGTGAAGTAGCTCAGAAGATGGCACAGTTTTGCGAAGGGATCGAATTCAGATATGTTGTCAAAGGGCAGACACTGCCAAGAAATTATACTTTAACAGAACATGTTTTGATTGGGACGCCAGGGAAAGTCTTTGACTGGGGAAGACGCCAGCGCAATTTCCAGTTCGAAAAACTGACTACTTTTATTCTTGACGAAGCTGATATCATGATCTCTATGCAAGGTCATCATGACCAGTGTCTTCGCATCCACCGTCTTTTGTCTCCCGAATGCCAGTGCATTTTGTTTTCAGCCACTTACTCTCCTGAAGTAATGGCCTTTGCAGAAATGATTATTAAGGATCCCATGGTCTTAACATTAAGAAAAGAGGAAGAATCACTTGAAAATGTGAAGCAGTACTACATCGAGTGCAATACTGCAAGTAAAAAATATGCTGCTTTGACCAATATTTATGGAGTACTTTCTATTGGGCAAGCAATCATATTTTGTAGAACAAAGAAGACAGCTTCGTGGCTAGGAAGCAAGATGTCTCAAGATGGACATTCTGTTGGATATCTGTCTAGTGAACTGAGTATGGATGAACGATTATATGTTTTGACACGCTTCCGGGAAGGAAAGGAAAAGGTAACGAAATATTTCTTTTTGAGAGAAGGAAAAAAATTAAGATATAATTTTAATTTAAATATCTGTAAATATTTTTGTAGTTAAGAAAGTAATATATACAAGTTATAAATTTAATTTATCCGCATCTTCAAAATAAATTCTTTTTAACGCCGCTGGATTTTTAAATGTAAAGACATATCTACTTCAAGAATAACAAAAAAAGAAACTGTTTTAACTTGTTTATCGGATGTGTCTTCGGGGTTACGTCTTCATCTTTCGGGATCTAATCACTGTAATTTTGATAGTTTGAGTTAAATTTCTAACCTCATGTTATCCATCTTGAGTCTGTAGATTTGCTTATTATATCCTTTACTAGGAAAATCCCGTTTTTAAACTTGATACTTGCGGTTGAGGTTTTCGTGTCTTTTTCCTACAATTTTCATACACTTCGTTTCTCTAAAATGGTCCCTCATGATTCGAAAACATTTTAAATACCATATATAAGTGTTTTTTTAATCTTTTTCTATTGATATATCAAGCCAATAATAAACTTATTTCGTATTTCAATGTCTCTCTTTTACTCTTTCAAAATCATCTCTCTACTAAATCAACAAATTCTTTTATGTTATATGCCTAAAACTGAGTGCTTACAAATAAAAATATACTTATAAATAAAATTTCTTAAAATTAAACTTCTGGAAAAAAATACCTTTTGTTGTTTGGTAGGAAAGTTGTTGAAACGTGAGTGCCGAAAACTTTAGATTGACTGATTTATAGGTATACGATCAAACTTAAGCATGAATAAAGCAAAAGTCAGTGAGCTGAGGTTTGAAATTTTCGTCTCAATTTATTCTCCCTTTACAGAATTGAAGGCTCTTATTAATGTTTTCTTTCAACACTTTTTTTTTATTTTTGTATATGGCACTGCAATTTTTTTTATCCCTTAGTTGATCATTATTCATTGCATTTCGATTTTAATGATTAGTTTTGATTTAAGTGTTTTTGAACGTTATAGGTAGAGAGGATTCAACCGAAAGGAACTTTTAAGATTATTGTGAACTAAAACTTTTATTATTATTTTTATATCTAAAGTGTGCTGCAAATAATATTTTTTTCTTAAACCCTCAGCCAAAATGCATTTTATTTTCTATTTCAACTTTCAATAGTAAATCTGAAATATTTTGAGCAGGATAATAGTCTGTCTATACCAGCACGTCTTCTAGCTCTAAATAATAAATAGATTGATTTTACAATAAGTTGATTTTATTATTTTCTATGTCTTGAAGAAGTTAACAGGTTATAAAAGCTAATATATATGTTTTCATATTCCAATCAATTGAATTTTATTTTTATTGAAGTGAGCTATTTATTCAGTAAATAATTTTTCACGTATTAGAAGAATTTTTTTTTGACGTTACTGTGTTTTATTTTATGATCAAACTCCCGATGGCTGAAATCGTCTTTTAATTTATAAGAGCAAATTTTAAATTCGAGAAACAAATGATGGCTTAGCCTTCGCGACAGTCTTAGTGAACATTTCTTCTAGAGATTTCTTATAATTACGATTTTAAAACGAAGTGAGCGGCAATAGATTAATTATTAGTATGTTTAATAAACATTAAAAAAATTTGAAGACAGTTTTTTTTTCTCCTAATGCGTAAGAAAGATTTAGCCATGTTGCCTATAAAATTAGCGGTTTCGAAAAAGGCATTTTAAGGTAATAGTCTTTAGCTTGCATAGCTGACATCTCGGGTGATAAGATATTTTTTTTTTTTTTTTTTTTTTACATTAGCATGCCTTGAAATTGAGTTTCTCTAAACTGGTTCAAGTGTTCAATAATTGCAACTGCTGTTGTAATGATGAAAACGTAGCTAATTTTTTTTTATCTACATTCAAGTTCTCCATATTCTTAATGAAATCTACTATCTTGTTGAAATTTAAGGAATAATATCGTAATGGCTTACATTGGAATAGAGCTTTTTTGATGTTCTATCTTTAAATGGTACGTTACCAAGAATTACATATTCACCCCTCAAAAAAGTTTTTAGTCATAATCAAATATAATTCAATACTGACTTTAATTTGGGGTATACATAGCGCTCACAGTATATTTCATTCTAAACAAACTTAAAATCATTTGTTGAGAACTGATAATTTTATAAACTGTTAAGACCACACTTTATATGCATGACGGGTTTTTCCTTCGCATTGGTGCGCGTGTCAAACAGGTAATTTCACTGATGACCAGATTATAAACTGTCATTGACCCATATCTTGCTCTTCCCGGTCAACGGACCTCAACTCCTGATTTCTGTCTATGGAGTTACTTCAAAGCCAGTGTTTATTGTGATAATGTGAGCAATTTCATGGGTTTGATAATTGTAATTCCTCATGATATTCTGTGAGCTACTGTTGTAAACACAGTAATATGATTTAAATTGTTTTCAGAAAATGGTGGACGTCACACTGAACAAGATTTATAGCATCTTCCAGAAAAATTGAATTATCTTCATGTTTTATTTCGTTTAGTACTGTTATATATATCGTCATACCCACTGCTGGTGAGTTTATTTGCCCCGAAAATAAAATCCCATAAGCTCCTGCAAATTATTACCAAATTCTGTAAAATGTTGTCCACTTTTTTTCCTTTTAATGACCATTTCAAGGTGGAAGTTTAAAATTAAAGACACTGTACTTTATATATTACCATTTTTACCAGTTGCTTTATCGGGCTAGACAAAAAATTTACTATGGAAAATATTAATTTTGGCAATGGTAATGATTATATTTTCTTTTCTGTCTGTTTATTTTAGGAAATTTCTCATTACTATCAACATATAATCATTATTATTATAAATATCGGAATGGCAATATCTGTTCAGTTCGTTGTAATCTTTTTTACGGATTTCTATTATTTTCTTTGGATTCCTGTTTGTTTTATAGGTCTTAATCACGACGAATGTATGTTCCCGGGGTATCGATATCGAACAAGTGACTCTCGTTGTCAATTTCGACCTGCCAGTGACGATCAACAAGGAAGCCGATTGCGAAACCTACCTCCATAGGATCGGCCGCAGTGGGCGATTTGGAAAGCGCGGCATCGCCATCAACATGGTAGAGAAAGAGGAAGATTTGCAAATATTGAAAAATATTGAGGACCACTTCGGTCGAAAGATAGTGAAACTAGATGCAGATGACGTCGATGCATTGGAGAACATGGACGCTTGAATTGCCCTTCATTCACATTGGTCTTATATTGTTGATTTGTTGTTTCATTCTTAGAATTTTCATAGAAGTATCATGCATTTTAAAAATGTTTGATTTAAAAAATATATGTCCCATTAATCATTTAAGTGTTGTAAGTTACAACAATTTTGTTTTCTTAATAAAGTTCTTTTTACTAACTGAAGTTTCACTTTAAACAAAAAGATCAAAAATATCGGTCTTACGTTTATTGGACTATAAAACATTAATTATTTCATGAAAAAAATAAATTGACGTTGTAAACCAACAAACGGAGATTTCATTTTTGGTAGTACTCATTCGTTTGAATTTTACTTTCCTTTTTTTATCACATTTAATTTGGCACTAGCACAATTTTTGTTAGAATATTTATATCAGTATTATTAGAGAATAAAATTTGATTAATATGCCTCATCGATTTACAATCATGATGTGAGTTACTTTGTTTCTTACTTTTAAATGAGTTACTTTAAGTCTTTCTACAGAATAAAATGAACTTCCAAGCCATTCGCTGTCGCTTATTATTAATCCTGAGATCTGGATCTAATTAGATGAATTTTTCTTTCTTAACTGAAGTAGAAAAGGTCATCTAATTAGACTTTTGGTATAAATTACAAATTTTAGTCAAATAGCGTGAATGACTGCAAAAATGCTTACAAAATGGTAAGGGTGTTTTTTTTATAAGTACTTGTGGTATAATTTGTCGTTAAATGATAAGTAACTGTTAAAGGTTAAACTAAATTAAATTTTTAACTAATTTTGGAATTGAAGTAAATTTTATGCCACCAAAGTCAATATATCAGATATAACCAAATATAATACATTTTTCACCCAAAAATACATTCTAAATTGATATTATGGCTCAGAAATTAAATCTCATTTTAAAGAAATCTTTCTGTATTTTTTTTTTACTTTTGTTTTTAGGAAATGGAATTTTCAGCTTCATAATATTGGGCGAGTGCAAAAGTTCTACCGGTTTTTAAATATGCAAATTTGCAATGGAATTGACGTCACACATAACATTGATTACAATTGATTTGCGTCTAATAACGCAAATCGACGGCCAATCAAACGTTTAGTTATATTAACGTCCCGTTGTAGAGCAACCCTAGGGCTATTTTGGGACTGACCCCGTAATTTTGAACCGCTGTCAGACGACGAGGACGACACCCGAGTTGGCACCCCCCCTCTCCACACCAGACCAAAGGAAGGACGTTTGGCTCTGACTGATTTAACGTCCTTTACACGACGGTTCATCGGTGGAATCGCGTCTCGAACCTGGAACCCTACGGTTCACGAGCCAAAACCTTACCGCCAGGCCACCGCGGTCCTCCAATCAAACGTGCAGATGCCTCGCATATAAATGCACCGTGTCTCACAAAGTTGATCATCTAAAAAAAAAGTCTCAGAAGGTGTAACATTGAAAGCGAGAACAAGCATATAAGACATTGTTGGTTATACGAGTTCGATAAAAAGAGTCCGACAGCCGCAGCATGTCACAATGTTTGTCACGTTTATGGGGAGGATGCAATAGACGAAAGCACATGTCGTCGATGGTTTCATAAATTTAGGGAAGGAGACAGAAACTGCCAAGATCATTCTAGAAGTGGACAGTCATCACACGTTGGAGAAGACACTATTGACTAAGCCATAAAGAACAATCCGAACCCAACCATGGAAGAATTAGCAGAGACTTTCAACGTACACCGGACAACGGTCGAGAGACAGCTGGTTAAGTTGGGTTTTACGAGAAAGTTGGATCGTTGTGTTTCACATAACCTGACATTTAATCAATGGGATGACCGAATCGAAACCTGTTTCCTTGCTTTCCGGGTACAAAAACGACTTATTCTTGACCCGAATTGTGACAGGAAATAAGAAGTGGATTCTGTACCGTACCGTAATGTAAAGCGCCTTAGGACTGTGTGTCGTCCTTCTGATCCGACCTGCATCGACTTTGAAAGCTGAATTTCATCTGAAGAAGGTGTTATTGAGTATGTGATGGGATGTGCAGGGAATAATTCGCTGGGAGGTCCTGCCACTCAACCAAACTATCAGTGCTGCTTTCTACTGTCTACAGTTAGACGGTCTGCACTCAAATTTGGTAGCAAAGCGGCCAGGTCTCATCAATCATTGCTGTGTTATCCTTCATCAGGATAATGCTAGGCTACAAGCTGTTGCCATCACTCGCTAATAGTTGCTGGGCTTCGTTGGGAGGTTTTATCCCACCCACCCTATTCTCTTGACTTAACACCAACTGACTATCGCCTATTTCGTGCGTTGAACAATTCCTTTAGTCAGAAAATTTTTGATGATCTTGATGCTGTGAAAACTGCCATCCAAGACATTTTTTTTTTCTCGAAACCGTCGGAATTTCACCGCCATAGGATTCACCTCCTACGAGAAATATGGGAGGTCCTAAATAGCAATGGGGATTATGCACAATAATAATTATTGTTTATTTGCTCTTCTTTATGGGTAATAAAAGAATAGAAGTTTGCACTCATCTAATATTTGTATGCTCTGAAAATTATCTAAAATTGTTTTCATAATTCTGATAAAATCGGTGAAGTAAATTTCGTTCGAAATCGGAATGATTTTTTAAAAATGCTATTGTAGAATGAATGATTTCGTTTAA
This sequence comes from Argiope bruennichi, assembly GCF_947563725.1. Taxonomy (NCBI): domain Eukaryota; kingdom Metazoa; phylum Arthropoda; class Arachnida; order Araneae; family Araneidae; genus Argiope; species Argiope bruennichi. The sequence goes on from NC_079151.1 coordinate 51,949,776, forward strand.
ATATTTTTAGTTTTTAAATATTTGTCTTTTAAATTGAATAGGAAATAATAAAATTAAAAATTTATAAATGAAATTAATTTTAATTAAAATTTGTACATTGAGCTCCTTGGAGATAAGGTACTAAATTTGAATTCCTTTGTGTTGATTCATTTCCTTTTAGAAGATTCTGACGTAATCGCTTCTGTTTCTTTCGTCGTTGCTTCACTAGCAGGCGTAGTTACGTCACTCGCTTGTGTAGATACGTTAGTCCCATCTTTAGTTACGTCACTCGCTTGTGTAGATACGTTAGTCCCATCTTTAGTTACGTCACTCGCTTGTGTAGATACGTTAGTCCCATCTTTAGCTACGTCACTCGCTTGTGTAGATACGTTAGTTCCATGTGTAGTTACATCAGTTGAATTTGCTACTGATTCTGAGGAGAAAAAGAGAACACAAAACGAAAATTTAGTAATGTTTTTTTTTTTTAATGTTGCAAACAAAAATTTTTGCTGTCGCATAAAAGTTTTCACTCTAATGATCAATAATAAATACAAATGAAATTATTTTTAACTATATTTAATTTAAAAGTGCGTATAATTAACAAGTATTTGGTTTAATATAGTCACAAGTTCTTGAGACATAAAAATTATAAAATTTAGAATTTCAATGGTGATACGTTTTATGTCGTTGTTACTCAAATAAATGAATATCTTACAAATGATAAAATTGGCATAATGATCCCTTTCTTGCATACAAATCAGTTCGTACCATCGTCTGTTAGTCATTCTTAAATCGTATACAATAAATATTATAGATGACACTTTTTATTGAGTAATAAGAATTCATAATTAGTATCGAAGTATTAATTTTATGAGTGTATGGAGGACAGTTATTTTGATTATTTAAAATTGTATCTACATATACTAAGTTAACACTAAACCACTGAAAGCATCAAATAACCGTTTTCCGATCCACTGTATTGGTGAAATGTGGGTATGCTTAGTGTCAAAGTATATGTATACATATATAATAGTATTGTATACATTGATTCTATATGCCTGAAACTATTAGTAAAATAAAAGAGCATTAAGTAGTATTTCTATTATGTTTCAGAAATTTATAATTAAAATTGTAATAATAAGTTATGAAATATTAATAACCTGCTTTCAATCGCTAGTAATTCCTGACTTGATTTATAAGAAGTAAACCATAATTCTTAGGTCTTAACAAGGTATTATATTTGTAAAGGTATTGTATTGTCCGTGTACCTTTCCTTTTTGCAATATGATGGCGAACTGAAAGGAATCGGACGTTTTGGATTTATCGGGACTGTTCAACTCTTTGTACTGAATTGGAAATATGTCTATATTTGTATTAAACATCCCATATTGCCCCGATTTCTACTTAGCAGTAATGTTTTTTTTTTTTTTTTTTTAAAGAAAAGCTTTTTTAGTAAAGTTAATTTCTGGAAAGTACTTATCAACTTAACTACTATTAATGCCATCACTGCAGATGAATCATCTAAAAAAATTGTAATGGCAAAATGCCATTACGATTTTTGTAGTAACAAAATGGCAAAATTGTAGTAGCAAAATGCCTTAAATAAAATTCTTTTTATTTCTGATTTTTTTTATTTATATTTACGTTTTATCGAAAACTTCCTCTAATTGGCATTTGGAATTCAGAAAATATGCTTACTTATCCAACATGCTTTGAAAATTACAGTAAATTATTATAAAAACACATCATCTGAATTAAACAGAACTGGTGTCTCGAAACGCATTATTTGCACGTCGAAATTTTTACTTATTTTAAACGCTAACTTTAAGACATTTAAAATCTATCGTTCCGCTAAATTCTTTTTAGTAATAAAAACGAATTTTTTTTTCAGTAAACACATATAAATATCATTTAATACATTACATAAAAGACGGTGATAAATAAGAATAATGTGAAAAAACTAAAAAATGTGTAGCAACATATTAAATAAATTTTCTATGCACATTGTAACTATTTAAATATAAAAACAAAAACATAAAAGAGATGGAAAGCTAGAGTATCCTTTTAAAAGCTTTATCATCGATTTCTTACCTGCCGAAATACATTCAGGTATGACATTCGGGGTCCATACTCCATCTGGAGAGCATTTGTAAACTTCTTCGGTGGGAGTGGAAAATTGAAGGGAATCTTTGCATTTGATTTTACAAGTAGTTTCATTTTTCGAGTGTGTGCACACCCACTTGATCTTGGCACCGTTGGAGAGTTTTCGGACGTCACATTTTAAGAAATCTACAAAAATCAGTATTATTTTAAAATGTATATTTATTAACGGCAATTTATACAATGCTGACATTCCTTAACCCTTCGGTCTCCAAAATTATAAGATAATTATTCAAGCTATTTTTTTACTTGTTTACAGAAGTAAAATAATCAAGCAATTCATTTCATGCGCTAATTATACATCAATTTCTTTTTCTGAATAATTTATCTACGATTTCTTTTTTCTTATTATACTTTTCTTAACAACTAAAAATTTCGAAATATCAAAATGATGCACTATCCAGAAAAGTGCCTGTGAGGAGATCCATTTTTTTTTTTTTCATTACATCGAATAACTTGCAAAAACATAAATCCTCGTCGTTTTTTAATTTTATCATGCGACATGATGTTTTCGTTTGAGGTGTTTGAAGCTACAAAATGCACGGACTAAAAATTGGCGATTTATCGCTTTTGTGGCATCAGTTTTTCGCTTTTAGAGTTATTAGAAAATAATAAAGAAGATTGTCACATTTGGAGACTTATTGCCAACAAAAAGTTACTACTTGGCACAAATGTCCGCCATGTGTCCGATTCTCCTGTCCTGTCAGTAAATGAAAGGGTCCTAATAAGTTATCGCCCGAAGAAGCACAGAGAAAGAAAACAGTGAGGGGAGATATCGAAAGTTATATATATGTATTTAATTTTCAATTTTTCTAGCTGGAAAAAAAAGTAATTGGAGCTCGAACAATTTTGAGATGGGGGAAAAAAACAAAAAAAAACATCGTTTTCTAAATATCGACGTATGCGTAATCTGATAGTCATGTGATTGTTTCAAACCGGTTTAAACTGGCTAATGACAAATTAATTAAGACAAACAATGATTTAAAAAGTAATGTTCTCACGTGTAAACATGAAATGTGCAATAGCAGATTTCAATTTTTTTTTATTATTATTTTAGCTTGGTATGTTTATCTGTGCAAATTAAAGTGTTTTCTATTTGCACAACGATTTGAAATGAGTAACTGTGTGCGTGTTCGCCTTGCGTATCTAATAAATTATCTCTTAACTCTTATTCCTTCGTGAGTCACCACAGTACTTCAAGGTTTTACACTTGAGACCTACAGCCTAACGATACTCCTTCTTGGCGATCGAAAGATGATTTTCTTAATCGAATGAGTATTGTTAATTTAATAATTATAGTGCAGCAATGTAATTGATGATTCACTTAATATTATTTTAATGTCTTTCAACAACAAAAGTGAATGCTCCTTTGATTACACCATTTAAAGTGGATACTGTTATAAACCAGTAATGTTGCTTCCCAGCACATTACTGTTGCACATAATGTTGTTTCCCACACATTCTGTCACCGGAAAGACTGATTTACAATCATCTGTATTGGATGCTGCTCGGGTGCCGAGCCAGTAACCTCAGAGCTTAGCAACCATTTGGCGGCTTGGCGACAAATTTGGCGAAAAAATGGATAATCCTAGAAACTTCGAGACTTTTAACGATCCGACCAGTAGGAACTGAGATACGCCCAGAACATTCTAGGCCAGTCTCCCGGGAACTATAAAAGGCCGGCAGTCTCAATCTGTGTGTGGTGAAATGAAGCGTAGTCGGAGTCGTAGATGAGTAATGAGTTTTCGAGATGATAGCGAAGCAACTGCGTAGTGCCAGCGTTATATGGAGTGAGTATGGAATTGCTGTATGACGAGTCCTGTTGTCTACTGTGGAAGCAGCGTCGTGTCGTGTGCCAGGTATGAGAAGTAGTGAGTCGGCAGCTAAGGCGAGGAGACAGTGAGAAGTTCAGCCGTTGGAGAGACCGTAGAGTGAAGCTCCGAGGATCCCCTCTCCTGCTGGATTCTGTTTGGCCGCTTTGTGTGCTGTGGTAGAGTGCTGCTGTGTGCTATTCTGTGTTCGTCTCGGCTGTAAATATTTGTCCTCTTTGTGTTAGTGTCTTCGTGTTAAATAAACGTCGTTGTTGTTTTCTATTGAGGCCTGCTGATTGTTTTCACACCATACACCCACTACAAGGCGAACCCGGTGAAATTCCGTAACAATATTATTTTGCAAATATTCAGAATAAATTTTGTTAATCATGCAGAAAGAAAAGAAAAAAAAATTAACTTACAGAATTCGCACTGAAGTCCCCGATATTCTGGAGGGCATCCACAAACATCAGGTGCTATACAGGTACCTCCATTCAAGCAAGTCCTATTGCATACAGCTGCAGTGCGAATAAAATTGGAGATAAATTTATTTATTATCATCCATTTACTAACTTGTATTGTGACAGATTATTCATTAACTATGATTGTGATAATCGAAATTAGAGAAACTGCAATATTCATTACGTTCACAACAACTTTTATTGATAATCTGCCATAAGATCCAATCACGGTTTAAAGTTTCTTCATTTCTGTATTTCTTTATCATATAGTAACAATTTTCTTCCTAAATATTACAAAACTTTGCAATAGAATTCTGGTAAATATAAGATTTTTTCTAAAAAAAAAACCTTAGCAAATTGTAAAGGATAAGTAAAATTATTGACGAATTATATAAACTATTTCGTGTGTTACCATTTTAAAGGATTAAAATGATGGCACACGAAGAGAAGCCTGGGTATTTTTTCAAGCGTAAAAAAACTTTATTTTAGTTTAATCCTTTAATGTCCTCAATAAATTTCACACGTGTACTTAACATAGAATTAATCGTGAATCATTCGTTAAATGGGTTAATAAGATATAATGAGTGAAAAAAATAATAAAATAGAAATTATTTTGAAATTCATCTATTTAAATGAATATTTCGTGAAACAAAAGAAAAAATAATCCCCAAAAAGAAAAAGAGACGTGAAATGTCCATAGTTTTAATTGATTGACGACATATTAGATTCAAACTTTTGTTCAACGTTAAAAATGACAGATACCAGATGTTTTCAGACAGTTGTTTTTGAAACATCTGCTGTCAACCGTACACTTTTTCACTCTGTTACCATCTGCTCATAACAATGGATTTTGCATAAAATGACTCATTTTGAACATAGAAGACAAAACGAAACTAGGGGGAGGGGAGGAGGAGGAGGAAAATGCTGCTGATGTTGGGTTTTCTGTTATCTTGTTACGTAGTGATATGAAGGATTTGTCAAAAAGATCTTAATTCTCATTACAAAAAAATATAAAGAAATATTTGAATAATGATTTATAAAAATGCAGGGATTTCCAAGTAAATCACTGCTTAGTTTCTTACTAATTATGATTACTTGAATATTATGAAAATGTACTTGATTGTACAGTAGAATTCATGTTTTATTTAGAACATTTAAAAAAGGATCATTAATTACATTCACTGTTTCTGAAAAAGATCTATAGAATTATTGGACTCGTGTACGAACTAATAACGTGTACGAATCATTTAAAATATTTTCACTCGAACAGCTAACATTTCCAAGTCATTTGCACATAACTATCGTTAGAATTAACATAGAGCATAGTTACAGAGTATTATATGAATTAATCATTAAAGGAACAAAAATATCGAGCAATTTGTGTACTGTTCATTAAAATATCCAGAAAAAAAATCCAGATGTTTATTATCCAGAATTAAAATATCCAGATGTTTCCTTTTTATTCATATAATTATTATATGCAAGTTAAAATAATTCTTTTAGATAATGTATAAAAATATAGTTTTCAATTTCCCATACATGTTTTAATTTTTGTGAAATTGAACTGATAAATATGAACTAAATATTCAAAATGTCTATATGCTCAGTAATAGTCTCTTTTTAGACCAAATCAGTTTATAAAAATATTCTATTTTATTAAATTCATGTATGAAATTAATTGCAGAATACATATTGTGATGTAAAGCTATTTTTGCCGAATGTAATAAAAATAATTCTAATGTTTCATTTTATTAGAATGGATCAGTGTAGTAGTATAAGAAGTCAGTGATTCAAATGATTGCAATTTTGCATGACAAACAAATCACAATTAAGTGCAATTTTAGTAAATAGATTAATTACAATAAAATTTACTTAATTGCGTACAATATTAGCTAACAACGTATTTTTATAGCCAAAATATTTAACTATTTTCTTTGTTAAATTGAGCACGTACTACAGAAATTTTAAGGAAATAAAAAATCATATATAATTGATAAATAAAAATTTTAAGTATGAAATTCATTTCTTTTAAATAAAATTTCTTTTAAAGAATAATTTTAAAAAATTTAGAGTCATTTTTTAAAGAGAAGAGCAAAAATGTATTTCGTTTTCTTTTTCATTTAAAAAATAAACAATATTCGAATTAAAAAAATTTATGAAAAATCGTCTGCGTGAGCCTTTTGAATTCATTTGACAACTCTTCAGTTCAATAATTTATTTATAAGTTCTTCCTTTAATATAATTTTCCGTTATTTTAATGGAATTCTTCATTTTATTTGCTATTTTGGTAGCAGATTTTATGTTCATATTCATTCTTCATCTTATTAGCAGAATATCCATAATTCATCGCCAAATGTATGAAAGGTGAGTGAAACTATTTTTTTAAAGAAATGATGACGCTATAAACAGATTGTTACTACAGAAAATTCATTAGTGGCTGATGGGGGGGTTTTTTTCAGCTTCTTTCTTTTCTTAGAGTTGTAATTTGAATTAATTAATTTTTAGCATGACAGTTGATTCCAACTGGAAAACTTCCTTCATATAATACATACTTGTAAAAACTCCGTGATTTTTTTTTTTATATCACGCAGCTGCCATAGCTAAATGTAATGATTAAATGTGTGAGTGCTATAAGAATTTATTGCTGTATGTAAATGTAATCTTATGAAAAGAGTGTTTTAAAAATTTGCGCTTATCCTTATTGTTTCCAAAGCATTTATTGCAAATTGAAACAATAGCATATTAAAAGTATAAAAGAAACAATTTACAATTTTCATTCCATATTAATTTAATTTATTACAATATTCATTTTATCACTTGATTTTAATTAATGTTACGGATTAAACTCAAAAGAGTTGCAAGTATAACTTTGCCTTTTATTTTTAATTCTTTTTCTTTTGGGAGCTAATTTTCACATATAATATATTAACAAATATTTTTTACACAATAATACAATTATAGACATTTTAATACGCAACAATAATTTCTTTAAAAATAATAGGAAAATGTTTACATCTTTTAGTATACTTTCTCTTGGTATATTCCCTTATGCATAAACACATTTTTTAAGTAAAATTGTATAAGAATAGGGCAAAAATAAGCATAATAAAGCGATTTTCCCTAGTTTGTGGAAAATTTTGAAAACGATTGTCATTTCTATAATTTTGATAATTTTCACCTGCTTAATTTCCAACGCTATGGTAAATTTTAAATATTATCAAGTGAGAATACGCAACATAACCTACGATCCCATAACAAAAGTATAATAGAAACTCACATTTTTCCTGCTTTACAATAATTTCCTTTACTTAGTCCAGTTTTTTTTTAAGGAATTTTTTTTTCGCACAGGAATATTGTTAATACTATAATTTTCATTCATTAATTTCTAAATACTCACGCTGGCAGGCCGGGAAATTTTTCATGGGCTTCCACACACCAGTGACGTGCCAACACTTATTCTCTTTGTTCGTAGTATTGTCAGGGAAAAGATAACCTTCTTCGCATTTGACATCACATGCCCTAAAACGAAGTATATTCATTCACTTCTAAACATAAATGACTGATATGATCTCTGAAGCATAATTCAACTAAATGCTTTCTCTAAGTTATAATATTCATGTTAATACTTAAATCATTTATTTTACTTGCAATTTTTTTAAATCCACTTACAAAGTAGAACAAAAGAGAGAGAGAGAAAGAGAAAATATGTAGCGTATCTGAATGATGATCACATCGACATTAATTATATAAATATTAATTTTTGATATAATGTTAAATTGCGGCATTGGGGTAGAAATAGAAATGCAGAAGTGACTGGTAATTATAGAAGATTATAGTATTTTAAGAAACATAAAATTTAAATTATTATATAGTCATGCCAATTTCAAATTGGTAAAAATAATCTCCGTAATAGTATAATATTATCAGAATTTCATAATTGTATTATACAGAATATGTTTAATCATTAATTGGCACAAGGTCGTTATGAAATTTCTCTCCATTCCAATGCTATAACTTATAAAAAAAAAAAAAGAAAAACCCAGATAATTGTATTTTTATAAAAATAATGAGATTTTGATATCTGTATTCATCAGCTAATCATTTCTTATACAATTATTATTTTCAAATGTCCATTTAGGATCAAGGATTTTCATCATTAAAAGAAAATGGTAGAAAACTCGTTTTCCAAATAATAATTTTTTTTATTTCAAATTAAATCAAGTTTAATTTACAATTGGATAATACAATATATATGCATACAAATTATTATGACATTGCCAGGGAATAATATTGTGAATATCAAAATAAATATTGTGAATATTATGATTCAAATAAAGTTAATTGATTTTCACAAAACTCAGAAATAGAATTATGGAAAATCGGAAATAAGGCCTCTGCGAATGATATCGAGACAGGTCGAACAAATTTATTCTTGAAATTCGTTACTTTATATCCTTTTCTAGGACATATTTCTTCATCAGTATTTTTTTGTACGCTATATGTGTGTGTGTGTGTGTGTGTTTAAAAATCCTTTTCTAAGAATTTTTTTTTTTTTTTTCATCTTCATCTACCCATATTTTCCTCCTATAAATTCTGCTAATACTCATTTCGTTGCAAATCTCAGCTCTCAAGGCAAATGGGTATGTTTAAGTCGAATATCCATAAGATGAAACAATAAGAATAAGAAATCTCTACAAATTTGTCAAAATAATTTGCACTCTCTAATTACTGGTCGTTTTAATTATTTGGGAGGAGATACTTTTTGAAAAATAGCGCCATCTGTTGGATGTAAAAGCAACACACACTGTACTGATATTTTAAGATTCCATTTCAATGTTTTCGATTTCATTGTTAAATTAAATTTTCATAAATTTTGATTTATTTCATTTTGAGTTAGTTATTTCCTTGGCCATTGCTTTGTGTTTGGTCTGTGTCGTTTATCATAGCATTCATTTCCATTTCGTTTATCCGTCGTTTATCATTTCATTTTTTCTTTTTTCTTTTCTTATTTCAATATTTTTCATTTCGCCTTTTTTTTAGCTGTTTTAATTATTTTGTAGTGCAATTGGTGGTAGATTGAGCTATGTCAACAGATTTTCATTTGAATTCAAATTATATCGTGAATTTGACCTCTTCGAAGTGGATTGAAATATTTTTTTTCTCATTGTATGGGAATTAGCCGTGTTGATTGATGTGCCATTGAAGTGAAATATTTCTTTGTTTTTTCAGTTTGCTTTTTTTACTTTTTTAATGTTTTGCAAGTTTATATGTGACAACCTGACATATTGAAAGAAACTACGATAAGCAGACTGTATATATATACCGTGCATTCCATTCAAGATGAATACTTCTTCGCATGTTGCTGATAAATGTTCCCGTTCCAATGTCTTTCCAGCAATTGAGAATCGTCAACGGCGTTACACGCCACTTACCCAGTACATGTCTAGCTCTAAATTTACTGAAGAATGATCCACATTGAGATGCATTCATTAACCCTTAACTGGAGAGGTGAAACTTTAGGACTTAACTGGGGAGGTGCGGTCTATGAGACCGCATTTCATTTACACTCAAATTAAATTTTCTAATGAATGTATTAGTATGAAAAACTGGCATTATATTTTGCAGATATTTTTCTTGATATATAGATATGTTTAAAAAAATTTTCAAAATATATTATCATTGAAAAAAGAAAATGCGTTGGAACGTACATTTTCTACTAAAATTACATGTTACAATAAATAATATTCTTGAAAAAGCATATTACTTTTTACTTTTGAAATCATATTTATTTTCACAGTATATGAAGGTATATAGAAGACAATATAATGTAAAATTCAATAATTATATGAAAAATAAAAAAAAATGGCAATGGGTAAAATTGGCCCTTTTTTTATCGGCTTGTGTGATTTTCATAGAACGGTTTTCTATGGCATTTTAAACAGGCAGGTTAAGAACTAGTATAAAAATCAACCTATAAATTCTGTATATATATATATCTTGGTATATTAATATATTTTATAAATTTTTCAAAATACATTATCACTAGAAAAATTAATTATGTTTGAACATACATATCAGAATCAGCTAAATGCGAACTTTCATCGAAAAACTCTTCTGTACAATTATCCTTATCACTAAAACCACTTTCTGCTTCATTTAAAAGTGTCTGGAGCACTGCTTCATAATAGGCTCAGTAAACTGGATGATATTTCGGGGCCCAGGTTTTAGCGCCATCTGCTAAGCCTTGTTTATCACTGGCACACTAACAAGGAGATGCAGTCTTAGAGACCGCGCTCGAAGAAATAACTGAATTATTTTTAAAAGCATCTGCTGAAATCGGTTGAAAAAAGTGCACGTGTATTGAAGGTCCCAAAACAGGAAGCTACAGGATCAATCCATTCAATTGAGCTAAAAATAGAATAGAGGTGACAGAAAATCACAGACCACACGTCCCCAGTTAAGGGTTAATAGCACATGCAACAACTCAAATCCAAATTAAATTCGTGCATTGATCGCAGTCATATTGACTAGCTGCTCTCTAACACCTTTTACTGAGTTATGGGAGAAATATAAAGCGCACATGGCTGATGATATTTTTCAACAAATACGCAAGAAAAATTCAAGTATTAATATGGATTTCACAGCAGAAATCTACAACGAAGGGATGGTAATGATTGATTTGTGCTTAGATATTGCTGGCAAAATTGTCAATCAAATGAGAATCCTTTAGAGAATCGATTTGCTATTCCTTCGTTCAATGTAAAAATGCTTCGTGAACAAAATAACAACACAGGATTGCAATATATACGATAATATATGCAATCAAATATTCCTTAGCTAAAACTTGAGCAAAAAGATATTTATGATCAAAAAGTGCAAAGTATCAATAATGAGGTGGAGAAATCTTCTTAGTTGTGCCAAGAGGAATTAGTAAAACGTTCTTAATTAATTGATTCTAGCAACAATTCGATTCAAAAATGACATCGCCTTAGCTCTTGCGTCATCCAGAATAGCTGCAGGATTACAACCAGGTGGAAGAACTTCTCATTCCTTTTTGAAATCACTACTAACATGTAATTCCTTGAAATGCGCAACTGTATAAATATTATCTTATTATAAATTTGCATAGTATCTTGACACAAAATTTATTACTCCATGCTTACAAACTTCTAAACATAAAATTTGGCTTCCTTCCATTCAATAATTTTAGACATAGACATGTAAGAATACGAAGAGTAATTATTTCATATATAAAATTCGAAAAAGGATTTACTTACACTTCACCTTGCGTTGAATTGCAAATAACCTTTCCATGATCTGGCTTAAGAGGTTGATTGCATCTTCCAACTAAAATAAATTTAATTCAAAGAATGTTTAAGACAACATTATTCTTGTACTTTAAAAGCTGAATATTTTAAGTATATTTTGAAATTTTGTGTTTTTAAATGGTTTAAAAATTGACTACCATGTATTAAACACTTTGATATAAATGGTTCATAAAAGTCAACATGCTTGAAAGAGGAAAATCCATCAAGATAATTAAATTTGCAAATGTTAAAGTAATGTATTATCATCGAGAATATATAAATGTACAGGATTCCAAAAGTATGTAAGTATGTAAAAAGTCATCATAGTATTCAATGTTTATAAACATGAAATAACTCAAGTTAAATAAAATTGTTAATGGAAAGATAGCTTATAAAAATCAAATTAATTGTTGGTCGCAATTTAAAATAATATATATTTTAAGAAACTATAATTATTTAGAGAAAATCAAGCCATATAACAAGACTATGTTCATGATATTTCATTTTACTAGTTCAAAAACATTTCTGAGTTATTGTATTCACAGACAGACATAATTCCAAAGTTGTTTTTTCCGACACGAGAAGTGTCTAATATGAGGAGATTCGTCAAAATCTGAAGTTCGAATTTTTTCGACCTTTGCAATACTTTCTTTGAATACTTCAAACACGGGAAAGTTAAAAAAAAAAATAGTTCGAAAATTAGAACATGATACATTCAGTAAAAATAAAGAATTCTGCAGATCAGAAACAATATTAAAATTTAAATATACTCATAAAAGCTAATGATTTTTAAAAAAAGAAAGAAAAAAACTGGGACAGCTGGGACTGGGAAAAAAACATCAGAGATAACTGAGCGAATAGTTGGACATTTCTAAAAAAATGAACTCAAATTATTTTTTAAAAAAACATATATAAGTAGACCGTGGAATTTCATGAATGTTTTTATAATAAATGAATTTTAAAACTTTGATAATTTTAACCTTTTATTAAAAATGATATAGACACATATAAAATTATAATTTGTGCTATATACTTCGCTAAGATTTTCAAACGCTCTGAATAAACTTTTATAAGAAATGATTAAAAACTAACTAGTGCTCTTTTGGGAATAGTTGCTTCACGAATTAACTTAACATTTCTAGAATTAACAGATAAACGCATACTTAATTGTCAAAATAAAACTACAATTGATACATAAAAATATAAAAATAAATAAGAGAGTATAATTAGGTCAATTGGATAAAAATATTATTTGAAAAATCGAATTCAGTTTAAAAAAATTCGTGAAAATAATAATTACTATAGCAATGTAATTAAAATCAGAAAACGGTATATTTAACAGCCATTAAACATATGCAACTGTTACAAAAGAAACTTTATCGCTGAATTCGATTCGAGTTATGATTTTTTGCATCTTAAGGTATTTTGAAAGGAAAATTATTGTAAAACAGTTTCTTTTAGTACATGTACATCTCCGTCACCTGACCACTAGATTATAAGATCCATCCCTCAAAATTCTTTGTATCACTTAAAAACTAACTAAATTAAACTCAGTTAAAGTGAGTGTCATGCAGGCAGGAATAACTGAAAATAACTCACCATATTCCCTGTTGTAAATATCATAATGTGTATGTCCGTAATGACCATAATGATAGTGATGATGATGGAAAGGACTATGCCAGAAGATAGGGTAATATCCGAAACTAGGTCGGAAAAAGCTTGGACTTCTCCTCGTTGCCATGTATGGTAACATGGTATACATTGCTGCTTTGCTTCCGTGCTTCCCCATGAATCCTCCTCCCATAGGTCCCATACCTCCCATCCCTCCCATATGCCCCATGCCTCCCATACCACCCATTCCATAAGGACTGGGCTGAGATCCAAAATACTTATTCTTCTTTGGCTTGGGAGATCCCATCGACATTAAGGATCCTAAAAATCCTTTCTTTTTCTCTGGTTTCGCGTACATGTTTGAACCTGTTGGCAGCCCTCCGTAATTCATGTAAGCCGGCGCTGGTCTGCCAGACTGTGGTTGCCAGACGTTACTTCCCAGGGTATTCGCTGGATAAGTGTATTGTTGTCTTGGATAATTAGCACCTGGAATACCAACTCCTGGCTGACCGAAAGTTCCTGGTTGTCTCGGATAGTTGGCACCACCTTGCTGAGGATAATTTCCACTTGGCATTCCAGGCTGTCTAGGATAATTGGCTCCCGGTACGCCACCTTGCTGCGGATAGTTTCCAACTGGCATTCCAGGCTGTCTAGGATAATTGGCTCCCGGTACTCCACCTTGTTGGGGATAATTTCCACCTGGCATTCCTGGTTGTCTAGGATAATTTGCGCCTGGCACTCCTCCTGAATATGGTGGAGGTGCTTCTCCTGGATAACCTGGTTGCCTGACATTCGATGATCCTAAAATAAAAAATATATATCAAATTTAATAAAAAAATAATTCTGTTAGCTTCTATCAGACAGCTCAAGATTAAAAGAATTGATTCCGAAACTAATCACTAAATTATGCAGTTGTTTATAGATGCAAAAATCTCTTGTAACTCGTATAATGCTAACATTTTTTGTATCTACAAAAAAAAAAAAAAAAACATTGAACAAATCCGTATAAAAATATATGAACTTTTCAGTTGCTTGTTGTAAATATTGCATATCCTAAGCTGGTATATGAATGTTCAATTATAATATCACCAATTTTGATCTATTTCAGATATTTTGTAAGTCAGGAAAAAATAATAAACTAAGTAACAAATTTTTTATACTTGTTTGTTTAATCATTGTCTAAAACAGTTATCAGCACAGTTTAATTTATTAATGGGAGGAAATTATTTATATTAATGTGATGAAAAGTAAAAGTGTTCATTGAATCACAGTAAAAGCACCGTTGATTATTTTTTTAATTTAATTTTTTTAAAATTTCCTACATAGTTTAAATTTAACATTTATTTCCCTTTCTTTCATTTTTAATTAATTTCAAATTCGTTACATATAGACTATTGTATTCTATAATTTTCAACTTTTTACTTTACTCAATTACTTTATTTGTAAAAATAATGATTAAGAGTATAAACAACATTGTTCACTTGTTGCTCCTCTATACAGCGAGGCACAAAAATTTTTTTACACTTTCGCCAAAAAAAAAAAAAATCATACTTTTTCGGTTGTAAATAAGCATTTCTTGTATACAAGATACTGTCAAATATCACATATCAGTATATTTTTACATTCAGAAATAGAATTATTTCCAAAAAATTAATATTGTCATCTTTCCATTATCATAATGATTTAATAGCTTATTTTGTGATTAGACTTCAATTAATAATGTTTTCGGCTGCATTAATTTTTATTAAATACTGTATTATATTTTAGTTGTTACTACAACACATATATTGTCATATTTTTTATATATATATTCTGTGTTATAATGAATCTTTCGGCTTTTTACAAATCATTAATTTTAAATGATGCATACATTTGCACACTCTACAAAACAATTCAAATATTTATACATATTTTGTGCTCACTGTTTTCTTTTGAATACATTAATTCATTTTTTGATCTCTTGAAGCTTTCAAATTACCAAATATTCAATAAATTGAATAAATATCCAATTAGGAAAACTATTTAATCAAATTAAATTTAATGGATGAGCGGAAATGGTCATCGATGGCTACTAGTCTCTACCAATAATGAATGTGTGTGTGTGTGTTGGTTTTGCCTAGAGCTACCAAATTTGACACTTATATAATTTTGAGGAAAAAATTATCCTCGGAGCGATTTTTTTAATAATTAAATATTAATTTAAAAAAATATATTATAGCATAAAAATGATTTTTACATCATATCAAAACTTAAAAAAATTATGTTTTCATTAATATAAAATTTTTTGCCATATAATTTTTTTAATTTTTACTTAATTATCAAAAAATATTTTTATTGTATTTTATAGTAATATATTTCAATGTTGAATTGAAACTGAAATCGTTTTTATTTTGGCTACAGATATTTCAGTCTGGCTTTTTTTTTTGTATTATTGATGATCCAAGACATGAGAATTCGGCTTACTTTTTCATGTTGAATAGATTTCAGTATAAGACATATTAAATTTTAGCTACAGTACCAAGAAATGACAAAAAAAAAAGTAGAAATGCCCCCATTTTTAATGATTGCTGCTCTTTCCTGTGATTGACTGAATATATAAGAATGTAGATAGAAAATTAGGAAAATGCATAGCGCATTGACCAAGAATAATGTAAGGCTTTTAAAATAGTATGACTTATATGTTAATCAAAATTTGAAGGCTAAAAATATTTTGGTGAGGAAGTCATTAAGATCAAAATACAAAAAAATATTTAATTGAAATTTTTAGCTACTATTAATCTTGGCAAACCGAATGATCACCAAGGACGGCTAGTTTACAATACGTATTTTACCCCATATCATTAAATTAAAAACATTTTTCAAAATATCTCAATTCTTACATTTTAAATGATTGCTACAACAATTGCTAAAAACTGATTGCTTTAAACTGATTTCGATTTTGATTAACAGTTTTTCAAAATCATCAAAATTTAAGGTATAAAAGCTGTACATGTCATTTCATCCTAAAGTAATACCTGGTGGTAATAATAATGAGAACTGTGACATGTCGAAAAATAGATTTAAATCAATGTCATCTCACAAAATCTATGAAAATTGCTGAAAAAACACCCAATACTCACCATGTGGGCTATAGGGTGGAGGTGGCACTCCTTGATTTGGACTGTACGGAGGAGGGTTCTCTCTCGGTGAATAAGGCGGTGGTTGCTGGTTGGCTCCAGGACTGGAATCCTTGTGATTCGGGTTGTATGCAGGTTGTCTATTGGCAGAGCCTTGGCTTGGATTTGACTCTCTAAAATTGGGATTCACAGCTGGTTGTCGCACCACTTCTGGAGCCGAAGGCTTCGGTTGGGGTTTCGGTGGAGGTGGTGGTGGAGCCGGAGGTTGATATCTCGTTTCTGTTCTGCTGCTTCCACTGCTGCTTCCTCTTCTGTCATAAGTGGTCCCTCTTGATGAGGAGGACGAAGAAGATCCCCGGCTGCTGGAACCTCTGGAGGAGCTACCTCGACTGCCCCCTCTGCTTCCACCTCCTCCTCGACGACCAGAGCTACGAAGAAATTTTTTGATGAAAATCCACTCAAAAAATATCTATAGACTTATAATTTCTTATTGATACTGATTATAATATCAATTGTTATATATCATAATATCAGATGCATTATAAACATTGATATATTTCTTTATAGCATTATTCTCCCCCTAAGCTGTAATGTTACATTCTTAGTCCATGTCTTCATGAACGCTTGAAAAAAAATCAACTAACAGCAAAGGAAAACGATGAAAGTAGGATTGTCTGAGTAATGCTTTATATATATTTTCTCACTAATTTTACACAGATCTGCAGCCCACGGGATCAACCAATTGATAAGATTTTTAATGGATATCAAGAGAAACTATAACTGAAGTGAAACGTTGGAACACAAAGTCGTATTTAATTGTAAAAAATTTAAGTAAGTTCTGACTATATGTGTGATGACAAATTGACGATGGTATTTATAAAAATAACAATAAAAACATCTATTTGATAACATGTGTGCTGCGCAACTTTTAGTATAAAGTATAATACCAGAAAAAGAATAATACAAATATTGTAGATGAAATTATTAAAAGTGTTGAAATAGTGGCAACAAATATGATTGCGCAATTTACAAAACCATGCAAGTATTCGAAATCGAATGTGTATAAAGTATAATACTAGAAAAAGAATAATACAAATGTTGCTGATGAAATTATTCAAAGTGTTGTAATAGTGGCAACAAATATGATTGCGCAATTTACAAAACCATGCAAGTATTCGAAATCAAATGTGTATAAAGTATAATACTAGAAAAAGAATAATACAAATGTTGCATATGAAATTATTGAAAGTGTTGAAATAGTGGCAACAAATATGATTGTGCAGTTTACAAAACCATGCAAATACTCGAAATCGAGTGTAATTACCGAAAGAATAAGATAATAATATAGTACATCTTTAGGAATCAAAGAAGTGTAATTGTTGGTATCCAGGCAATAATCTGCATCATGATGATCGTCTTGAAAGCAAAAGGAAATGATGAAATTTTTCTGAAGAAGGTTCTTTGCCGACTGGATAACCATGTTATTTTCCAATACTCATCAACTATACATTTCATTTAAAGAATTAGAAAGTGTAGTTATAATATCAGGTAAGAAAAAATGCAATTAGATCTTAGATAAAAAAATTACTATCATGTTACTTGATGTCATTAGGGAGGTTTCATGTACTCAATAAGCAAAAGACGTGGAAGATTAATAAAATTACATCATTGAAATGTTTAATAAAATCTGATATTTAAAAGTACTTTCTTGAGGGCACCATGATTATCAAGTTATGAAAAGAAATTGAACTTTAAAGTTAAATTAAAAGTATCGAATCATCACTCGATACGGTCATAGGATTAGCTTGTCGACAAAGGCTGATAGTATTTAAAATTGTAAGAACTATTGTAAAAGTTAACATTTATTCCAAGAAGTAAGTCGATGCTACAGCTTCGATTTATCTTTATTAAGAGCTGAAAATAAAAATAATTGATTTGTGAAAAAACAATTCATAGTTGGTTACTGTTTTTAATTTTGCATGCACCTAACGGAAAGGTTTATACTTATTTGCTGGTTAAAGAATTTTTCGTGGAAACAAAGTTTGACTCATGAAAATTCCTTATCTGTAATGAAATATCTTAATTTTAAGCTACTGATTGGGAATTATCTGTTTACGTAATGCTTCGAAAAATGCAGAATCTCCTAGCCATATATATTTTTTAATTATTGATCAAATCAAGAGTAAGTTGTGATAATTAGAATATAGCTTATAAATAATTGCTTAAATTTGTTTTCTGCCTTAGAGAAATTTGAGGCAAATTATCTGAGTTTCTGCATTTGTGGCCAAAAGCTTAATATTCACCATTATTTAATTTTTTAGTATATTTTTCTGCCCAGTTTATTTTGGATACTTATCGATAGAAAATTTCACTTTCACTTAACACTTTCTTTTAAATAATTTATTTAATAATTTTTAATACATTGCATATAATCTGATCTTTCAAAACGGTATATTTATTTTTATATAAAGTTTTTGAATAGTTTTATGTAAAGTTTTTGAATAGAATATTGAGAAATTTGTGACTTGAATATTTATGCAAAGCATTATGAACAAAAGCCTCAATAATTAGAAACCTTGTATATAGACATATATTCTTCTCATTTAAATAATTTTGTGAATTGATTTTGACTAAACAGAGTAACAAGTAATATATAAAACAAATTTTTTTAAAGTCAATTCTTACTTAAGTCAACAAAAAATTATTTAATTTTAGTTACTTTTTATTAAATAATTACAAAATTGGTGACTAACTTGGCGACCATTTGGTGATATGGCGTCGGATTTGGCGACCCAATAGAAATTACTGGGCAAATTTAATTAATATTTGAAAAAACTGTATTAACATCAAGTGTCATCCACTACAAGTTTAAAAAAATGTATTTGAACTTGAGTGGATGAATAAAAAGTATTTTATAAACTATTGAAAATTTGAACAAGTTATATATGGAGAGAAAGAGTGTGTGAGCTAACAGTAGGAATTGAAAAAACAAAATTGGTTACGCTTCCCCAAATAAATGACGGGAGCTGTTTTTCTTTGTTGTTGTTTTGTTGTGGAATCAAATAATAATTTATTCATGAACATTACGTTAGACAATTCTTATTGATTTTATATACATCGTAATTAAATTGAAATATTTTTATTAGCGATGCAAAACCGAAACACACAGAAAAAACGCAAGAAAAATTGTCAAATAAAAATGTCAGTAGTTAATATTTATTCGATAGATAAGTTACAATAAGCTCCTGAGTTTAACTTGGTTTATTTAATAGAGACTCCAATAGCTCAATAAAGCTTTCGAATTGTTTTTTCAATGCAGATAACTTGACAGTTTTCTGAATTTTTATGTAGATAATGCCCTATTTTTTGTTAATTTAAGCAATAAATATTTATTGAATCTTCAAATATTTATTTGGAATGCGTATCTATGAGGTGTTCCCCACTGTGATATGTGACAAGATGCTGAATGTATATGCGTCTTTTCAAAATTTGTAAAAATATGATGTGACTTAAAACCTTCTCAATCCACACATTAGGAATATTTTTTTATAAAATTATATTTATTATATATGCCTTTTTTTAAATCATAAAGCTTCTTTCAATAAAACTACTTTTTGTTTGTCTTTGAAAAAAGATTCATTGTGCTTAGAAGAAAGCAAATCGCTATAGATTCGATTTCCATAAAGTAAATCAGAATGTTGAAAAGCTTCGAAATCCTTTCTCTATATCAAAATGTTATTTCTTTAAACCTTACAATATTTTAATTGTGTTTACATCAATACTTTTTGCACTGCATATAAAAAGCATTGCTTCTTGGAAATCTTTTTGAGGAGTATATCCGAAAAGGCGGAAATAACATATCCGGCTATTCACAGATAAAAATTTAATGAATCAGATAAATCGTATGGAGTTAGTACAGTGCCATTCTCATTAACAGCAAATTAAAGGAACTCGAACTCCGGATCTCCTGATCTCTAATTAGGCAATTTATCCAATTAGTTGTGATAACAAAAAAGTCGTTTTTCTAATAAGCTTCTTGAAGAAAACTGATTCATTTATATTTGATTCAACAAACATAATAAAATAATAGAAGCATGTAGTATTGAAAATTTCTGCAAGAGTAACTGTGAAATAAATTTATCAGAAGTAACCTGAAAAACTGAAAATGTGAGGCCGAAAATGTTATTAAATAGAATTTTATAACCAAATAGAGTTTAAAGTGGGAAAGCCGATTTGTTATGAATTTATAAACATGAAAAGTTTTTTTCTCTATTACTTAATTGGTAAGATTATATTTACAATTCCATAAATTAATCAATTTTTGTTCTTGTTGTATAATAATAAAAAACAACATCTCACTATATGAATTCGAACACGAACATTTAACACGAATTCTTAAAAAAATCAAGTATGTTGTATGTTTAATTTAATTGCAAGGAGTTACAATTACCAGATGCGATTTGGAATGGTAATTCTAAAAATATTCTTATTGGACTTTGGGAATTATGAATCTATGAAATTAATCTAAATTCGTTACTTTTTTTCAATTATTACAACAAATAATAGTATACAAAAAGTTTAAATAAATAGCTGTTTTTTTTTTAATTTTCTAAAGTTTCTTTCATTCTTGAATAAGTGTGTGATCAGAACTCTACTATATTGTTGAATAACACAGTACTCGCATGTTTGTTAGGTTAATGTCATGCATAGAAAGTGTGCTGCCATTTTCCCAGTACAAATTATTAAATTCCGAACTGCAGCTAAGTAATAAGAATGGGATTAAGCCCGGCATCTTGTTTTCGGAACTTTAAATATAAAGCACACTAAAGTGCAAAAAATTATCTTTCCAATAATGTTATTGCAGTAAAAATTTTCTATTTTAAATAAATTTTTAAAAATATTTTAAAGTTTATTTTACTACAAATATTTATTTTTGGACGTGAAAATCAAATCGCTTCTATTGTTTATACAAATATTGCATCTTTTCTTCCATTGTTCTTGATCTGAATATGAAGACACGTCTTATTTCTACCATGTGCTGAATAAGTTTATGTTTAAAGTAAGTTTTTAGTAAAGTATGCTTTTAATAAAACTTGTGCATTTTTTTTGTAAGTAAAGTTTAATTTCACAAGTAAATAATGATGAAAAGTTTTAAAGTGCTTCCATTTTTAAGCAATGCTGCTCTGCTTTTTCCTGTATAATAGATACATTGATATTTAAAAATATAGCTTTTAAAGCTTGAAAATTATTTTTTATTTCAACACTGAGTATATTAATTGAATTAGACCATTTTCTTATGATTAATCCTGTAAGATAAAGAGCAAATGATGAAAACTGTTAGGTAATATACAAAAAATTTTAATGCCAAACTATTTTACTTTTTAATTCTTATATTTTCAATAAATACGTGTCATTTCTGTGAAACAATTATTGTATTACTTGAAATTCAACTACTTTTGTTTCAATTTAATGTTCTAATTTTAGAAGAGAAAACAAAAAACAAAAAAAACTAGAAAGATGCATAGCACAATGAACAGAAATGTGTAAAGCCACTAAAATAATGAATGTCTATCACAATTTAAAATTTAAAAGTGCTTCGCAGAGGAGGCCATTAAGAGCAAGCTATATAAAATATGTAATTGAAAATTTTAGTAACCATTAATTTTGGCAAACCTTCTTGTAGCCGAAGGTGACCAAATAGTTGACAATAATATCAGCATCGAGCATTGTTTTTAAATTTAGAATTATTTAAAAATATCTTTTCATAATCGATTAGTAGAACTTTTCCAATTCTTTGAAAATGTAGGAATTTGTTCGAGCAAATAAACTCTAAGATTAGAAGATTGACTAAGCAGTCAAGAAATCGCTCATTGCTACATCTAATAAGTAAATGTTTGAGTCGGTAGAATTATCCATTTACTTTCCGTGGGGGGGGGGACTTATCTACCCCTTTTAGAACAATATGAAAGAAGCGGAATTCAATTGGAATGAACTGGTTCAAACTGGTTTTAGTATGGTGATAGTTAAAAATTTTATCTTTATGAGAAATATCAACGGCAACAGATAAAGCTTTGAAAAATAGTTTATTTTGAATGTTGAAACAAAAATAAAGTTCACCTTCAAAAATAGTGGTAAAAAGAGGGACTTTCAAGGAAAAAAAAATTATATTTGTACATTCCGTGCTGCTATTTTTTTTTTTCATTTAATATTTAGTTTGATTTTTTTTAAAAAAAGGAATGTGAATGTACAAATGCACAATGTGAATACAACACTATTTTATTCTTTCTCAGGGAAAATTGTATAAATCAGTCTCATGTATGATTTTATATGTTATACCAAATTATTAGATGGTATTGCTACTACACTAAGAAAATGGTTAGCACCATTATTGAGTCACACATTTGTTGCCTTGCAGTGTAAATATATATAACCTTAAAGGAGGCTTTTGTTTTTATTCGTTTTTAAAAATGAAATGAACGAGATAGCCTGGTTGGTAGGGCGTTGAACTCGCATCCCTTGGGTGTTGGGTTCGAACCCCGCCGACCGAAGACTCTCCATGTATAAGGTGGCTGGTGTACGTATAAATCTGTCGTGGTCACAAAGTCCCCCAAGTT
Organism: Argiope bruennichi; assembly: GCF_947563725.1. NCBI lineage: Eukaryota > Metazoa > Arthropoda > Arachnida > Araneae > Araneidae > Argiope > Argiope bruennichi. Next base: position 51,972,835 of record NC_079151.1, read on the forward strand.
GAAATAATACCTTAGGGAGGACTGGCTCAGAGGTGATCGTTCTCTGATTCAGGTCTAAATTACGATGAAGTCCGTCCCGTAAAAAGGGTTATGACGCATGAACAGCTAAGTCGTACACTTGGCCCTACTGAAACGAGAGACGCTAAAAAAATTCTCGGCTTAAAATCACTGTTTTAGTCAGCGGGCTTATCTATGACAAGTGCCATAAGAAACAACATGAAAAGTTAATAAAATGACATTAAAAAGCAATGTTTTGATACAATATTTTATGCATATTTTATTTTTAATAATGCTAACCAAATATGGCGACCAACAATTTTATGCGATGTATTATCTGAACTCAATTATATTTAAATCTTTTGCGCATAACTTGATGATTATAACAGTATTTTTAAACATCAAATTGTGGCAGATATAAAAACTATACTATTTTAATATCTTTACATCTATTTTGTATTGTGTAAATTAAATCAAGTATAATTTTAAAAAATGTAATTGTTCACGTAAATTATAATAATAAAAAAAGAAAGTAAATTTATAAAATAACACGTAATTATATTATAAATTTATTTACTTTTTCTTTATGTAAAGAAACAGATATTAATTAAAATCTCCCTCTTTTAACTTTATGTAATGAAAAAAAAATCATATGATTAACTACTGAAGCAATAAATTGAAGCATTAAAAACAATTTGAAGTTTAGTGCAACAATGAAAATTACGAACAAAAATATTTTTAAAGAAATTATGAAAAAAATTAGAAAAAATTGCCTGACTGCAAAATTTATATATTTAAAAAAACACTTATTTTAAATTTTTAAATGATGTAAATTTTTTTTTCGTGCAAAGTATTTCCAAAAGATATTACGTAAAAAAGTCAAAGTTTCGTTTAATTTTTAATTATTTGAATTTTTTCAAAATTCCGTCTGTTGTGCACATTCATCTCTTTAAAATATATTTCTATATAATTTGTTATTTCTAGTTCAAACAATTAGGGCTATCTATTCCAACAAATACAGGCACACATTTACTTTTATTATTAATAGAGATCACGGAAATGTTTTGTTTTGAAGTATTCAGCATTTGAGATAATATTAGAAGTATATCTTTTAAAATTTAATACAATGCTTGTATTTGAAAAAACTGGTGCATTTCAAAATAAACAGTTCTTCGATTTGCATTTCTTTAATTCGAAGTTATATGATTTCTTATTTTTCAATACACTTCGAATATTTCTTATTTTAGAATTCAATACAAATGAAAAAAAATTCTGTAAAAAATTGCAAACGACTGAAATAAAATTAAAAACTGTCTATTATTTCCTCAAAAATTAATTGGAAGCAATGTCAGAAGTGAGTTAGGCCCCTCATATGATAGAAGTTATAATTATTGTTGAGGAATTATGTTTGAAAATTGATATTAATGATGTCAATTAGAGTTGACAGCGTTAACATTAATTTTCAAATGGCTGGTGTCAGTGAACTTAAAAAAATGCGTGAAGAAATTGTTACAATATAAACTAACATTTCATACTCAGGTAAACTAAAAAAGCTGGTGATATAAGGACTTAACTCACTTAAAAAAGGCTTATAAATTTTGGAGACAATAAAAGTAATCAGAGTGGAAGTAATTTGATTACAAGGCAAGGAATAAAAAATATTTTTTAAGTTGCTATAAAGGAATTTTTGTTAGAAGAAGTCGTTGTGTTCTAGATTAATGCTTCAGAATTTATGGCATCAAAATAACTCTACTTTGTATAACATTTTTATTTACTATTTTACACTTCTATACATAATGACTACATTTTCATTGCATACTTCTAAATAGCTATTTTTTATGCTAGTTTTTAGTTTTAATTTTCACCTAACTTGAGGTTAGTAATGTATTTTTATGCCTTTTCATTTGATAACTTTTTAAGAAGGGTGACTGCAGTCACAAATTTTATATCGTGAACACATGTGAATTTTAATTCGATGACTCATATCATAACACAATAACATTCTTGAACTAATGTTTAATAAATTAAATAATGTTTCTCTTTTTTTGTAAAGGGAAACATTATTTATTTTTTAAATTTATATATATGATGGTTATTGCAGTTACAAAAAGCAGATTCGGAATCAATGTATGCATTTTACAACCAGAAGGATAGCCTCTCCTAAGCTTTCTCACATAATAAAGTCTCCTATACATAAAGTCTTATTCTTCTCCATCCGCATAAAATTATGGACCCTGTGTAAGGCCGTCAGTGACTCGCATGACATTAGCGAGCAATAGTTACGAAATGCAAATCTTTCGCATGAATCTAACATTTTTACTGAATCTATCTTGCGAATATGTATTTTAAACGCTTATTGAATGAAACCAAAATACAACACATGTAGTCACAAGATGACATAACGAATGTCATCGATATTAGTCCTTCAGTTTATGAGTGACAACGTTTACATGCTGATCGAACAGCCCTTTCACCTTTTTGGTTCAAAATTTGTACCTATATTTCAGATACCTATATTTACCAGATACCTATATTATCAGATACCTATAAAAAAAGTACCTATATTTCAGATACTTATCAAATTTGATAGGTATCTTTCAATAGATGCATTTTGGATAATTCTCAATATTATTAGATTCTTATCAATGTTTGTATCAAATTTTATCTACTAAACTCTTTGCATTTTCGAGATAATCGAGTTCACTTGTACTCGAACAGAGAGACTTCATGTGAATGGATTTCGTCCGAAATTTGATAGAAATCTTAAAATTTGGTCGTTAGTCCACATACAAAAGTTTCACCCGTCGACCCGAAAACATTTTTGAGTTATCGTGTTCACAGACAGAAATGATACACCTTAAAGGTCTATATTTATTTTAGAACTTTGAAGCCAGTGGTGGAAGAAAATTGTGTATTAAGAATTGCTGCCATCTAATTAAACGTTCTTGCTGTTTTTGTCGTGTCTATGCATCCAGTGCTAGTGCAAAAGATTAGAGCCCTCCAAAAGCCTTGGTGACAAGATCTGCAAGTTCTGGAGCCCGATGGCTATCGAGGATTTCGATATCTAATTAAACAATTAAATAAAGTAGCCAGTTGGACACTTTGAAGCACACAATCGGTGAAAGGTGCCCAGAGATGGCCAATCTAAAGTGACGGACTTTCAACAGCATAAAGCTAAATTATATAAGTATTTATCCACACATGTTAGAGCTTGATTTGGGTGTCTTACACAATGTTCAATGCAAGCCTGAATTAGCACCTTCGAACTTATTTATTCCGGTCATTTCGAAAATCGCTGAAGAAGAACAAAAATTTAATAGAATTAGGGAGATAAATAGAAACACTTCTGGAGAATTGCAATGAGCACTTCAAAAAGTTTTTAGCAATAAACCAGGGGGTTCAATGAGAAGATGACGATGGTTCTTCTCAAAAGATGATAAATTATTAGTAAATAAAATTCTCTTAATTTTATTAAATAAACTTTGTTATTCAAAAAGAATTTCTTTTCTATTTCCTCTAAATTCGATAGAATTTTCCATGCAACCTTTTGACGTAATGGATTGCCGATGACATTACAGTAATATATAATCAGAAGTTTGATTTCTTAATGCATTTTAATAAAGAATATTTTTTTTAATATTCTTTTTAAAATATTATATAAAAAATTAACTTTTACAAAGAATATTTTTTTAAAAATCATTGCAATTGCAGCAAAATCATTGATATCTATAAAATAATTTGTGGCGTTTATATATTTTTAAAAACAAAATCTGAAAAATAATTGTGTTTTAGTTAGAAGCAGTAATCAGCGTTAAAACTATTTTTATTTGAGGGTATTAACGTACTTTATTTTATTTATTATTGTTGATTTACTAAATTTCTGTTTCACTAAAAATTAAATGCATATCCAAATTTAATTTCCTCTCATTATTCACATGGCTTTCATTATATTATGATTTCTAATATAATGGTGATGGTGTATAATTTGCATCATCGTAGCGTAGCGTGCATTTTTCATTAATTTTGATTAAAATTTGGATTTTTGGATTATCCGATTTCATTAAAATTTGGATTTGTAAAAATCCAAAGATGTAAAATCTAAAGATACGTGTAAATACATCAAACAAGTAAGCTTTATCACATAAGCGTAGTTAAAAGATGCATAGTCTAGGAATTATACTGAAACTGAGGAATATTGAGATGTAATGTAATAATTTTTTTTATTGTTAAATAATAAATAATAATGCAACATTTTTCAAAAAGAAGCAATCCTTTTAGTTACATATAAAACATTTTTAAACAAAAAATAGATAAAAAAGGATTTTTCAGAAACATTATTCATGCTTCTGGAAATTGATCAAAATGCTCTATATCGAATTTTAATTATTTAGTTTATTTATTTACATTTAAATGTCTTCATTTTTTATTTCTCACCCTTAATCAATTTTTTTTTTAAAATTCAATTCTACCAATCATTACTTTTTTACCATGTAAGTGTAAACTGAAATTCAATTGTTTTTTCACGAAGTATCCTTTTCCATGCACTTTTGATTTCGCTATTCGAAAGCCAATTGACTATTATGTGCTATTATTTGGATATAACGCTAGTAGTTTCAAGCATCAGATTGGATAAATATAAGGAAATCAATCCTAATAATTATTTGATCAGCTTTTGTCCTTGAGGAAATGATGCACTGTTTTTAATCATCAGAGTTTAAAGATACAAAAATATTCATGTTGTAGCGGTTGAGAATTAGAATCCCGTATTATAATTATTTGTTTTTATTTTATTTTATTTTGATTCGGTTGGTTGCCTATTTAGGCGAGGGAAATTTTGGATCAATCTACCATGACGATTTCAGTATACCAAAATTTCAAATTATTTTGAGCTCAGAAATGAAAATGAATCACTGACATTTTGGAGCTGAAGATGAGATTCAGTCTGAGACAGAAAATTATTAAATAAATTGTTAAAAATTAAATATTGTATTTAAATACTTTAAAGAAAAATTATCTCGAGACAAGCCTTTTATTTGAAAAAAAAAGATACTTCCATTTGGTTTACTTCATTTTCTAATTAAATTTTTTTAAACTATATAATTGAAAACAAAACTGAATATGAAAATTGCAAAATGCAATAATATTATTGTTTAATTTACTAATTTTGAAAAAAGTACCTATTAATAAATTTTTGCATTGAATTAAAAAAAATTACTTATATGTTTTTATTGTTATTAGGTGCAATCTTTTGAAATTTTATTTTTTAAATGACTTATTCTTTATTCTGGAAATCCAATAATGTCAACTTTTAAAAATATTTAGCGTAATTTTTTTTAATATTACCTATGAAAATTTCTAAATTACAGTCAAAAGTATTATGTGTTTATAGCTTATTTTGTTGTGCTTCTTGATTTAATTAAAAGATGAAAACGTGTCATATTTTTTATTTATCATCATTTTTTATAACACAGTGCGAAAGAAAAGTACAGAATTAATTAGTTAACGCGATTTAAATGTGCGCCCTAACAGAAGTATTATTTTACAATCTGTATTTCTCAATAATCATTCGTAATTAATATATAATAATATATTTTGATAATAATATTAAGAATTCAATAAGTTTTATAATTTTAAAAATTAAGATTTCAACTATGAAAACTTTTCTTAGGTTCTTTATAAAAGAGTCCTTGTATTGTTTCAGAAAGGAACATTAACAAAAATAAACCAAACCACTCTTTATATTTATTTCTTTATATATTCTTCTGTTTTCTAAATGAAAACAAATCTTAGTTATACTAAAAGATAAATCTTTTTTAAATTTATAAGTTAGCAAATACGTTTCAAAATAGTAATAAAATGCAATATCGAAGGAATGAAAAAGGTTTCCTTATAAATTCCCTTTCCTTTACTATTTTAAATATTTATTTTATTCTCTTCTCTTTGAGTATCAACTATTTGATCGATTACATCATAAATATCAGAAATATTTCTTTATCAACACTTATAATAGAATAATTAATTATTTTCAAAACACTATTACCTTATAAAAACAAATGCAAATAGAAAAATAATAAATATTTAGACAATAGTTTTGAATTCTATTTGCATTTGCAAATTCTAAAAATAACCATCTTTTTATCTTGGTAACGAAATTCTTTCATCTCTTTAGTTATAACGTTTAAAATCCCATTTTCAAACCACAGTTGTTAAGTAATATGTAATAATAAACTCAAACAACTTAAGAATTTCCAAAATCAAAATTATTCCATTTTTTGATGAAGAAATAGCTATGTTAAAATAAAAATTCACGTGGAATGTCTAATCTACGAATACAATTTTATGTTCCAGAATTTGTTCATATAAATGTAGATGCATATCAAAGAAGTCAGAACAAAGCATTCGTTAACAAACAAAACAGAAGGTGAACTCACGTGATCAAAACGCAGGTGGTGATGAGCAGAAAGAACAATAGCCATCTAGAGCTCATAAGTATCCGCATTTTTCTAAAATCGAGTTGTTCTAATTGAACTTCTGCTTGTATCAGTGGTCGAGATTCGGGATCTTGTGGACCTTGAAATCGGAAAGGAAGCGATTTCGCAATCAGTTCACGCCCACTGCACGCAAACGGTCACTCTTCAAGCAATTAGACAGGATGCTTTGTGACGTGTGAAACGAGGGAGAGGAAAATGCTCGATGTTTTAACGTTTAACCCACTTGAAAACAATCAAACGTCATGGAAAAGAATCTTGTCGATCGGCTACGGCACTTGCCTCTGAATCAATTTATTCCTCTTTCACCCCGGAAATAAAATACATGGTGACACTTCCAACTTTTTGGTCAGAAAGTGTTGATTGTACCATGTGATGGTGTTATAAATAGTATATATTTTATGTTTGACTTGAATTTTATCGGTTCTGCGCAAATGCTGGTGATAAACTTGGACAGCAACGAATAGTTTGGGATAAGGGTTTGACCTCTGTGTAAGTCATTTTTCAGGGTCATTGAAAGCTAATTATTTTCAACTCATAGGATTTCCGACTCCAAAGAAATTGCCTATAAATATAAATGCATTCTATTTTTCTATCAAAATCGTTTTTATATTATTTTGCTAATAGTTACTCAGAATATTTTATTATGAATCTTACAACTATTTTTTTTAATTTTGTTTTCCTGATAAATTTTTTTAAAATATATTAAAAAATCGTTCGTAGAAATTTTTTTTTTATGCAAAGAGTGCTGTTTTAGAAATTATGTTTTCTTATTGGTTTTTACATTTCAAAATAAAAAAAAAGACTAGAAAAGAAACGAGGATAATTTATCCATGATTTAGTAAAAAAACAAAAGGTAAAAAACACTGGAAGAAAGATGTCATGTGTCAACTTATTTTTTTAAATCTTATTTATTCGCTTTGATGATTACTTTTAGAAAAGTTCTCCGTTATTAATAGAGATAATTAATTTTGTGAGATTTAATTATAGTAATTGTGTCCCGCAATATTTTTTTTTTCACTGGCATCATTTAGTATTTTGCAAAATTTATTCCATGTGATATTTACTCCTTCATGAAATGAATTGTGAATATACGAAAAACATTTTATTACTTTTTTAATTCTACATGGTGCAAAATTTCTACAGCTATTAATGAACGAATCTAAACAATAACTAAGAGTTATTTAAAACAGGTACATATCAAACATTTACATAAATAATAAAAATATAACATATTTTACATATCCTATAAATTTAATGTTAATTATATTAATTTTCTGCCATATTGCACTTCACTTTTCCTAAATTAAAAAATTTAGATAGCAAAAAACATAGATGAATTTTATTAAAAAAATTATTTAAAGAACTTTTGGAACTCAAATAACCTTTAAAAAATGTAAATAAATATATATTAAAGGAAAAGTTGGATAATTCGTAACTGCCAAAGTCAGTATGTATTTAAATTGTGGACAGTTTTATCATAAAGCTACAAATATATCCTTTATAAATTAAGAATGCACATAATTTTTATCATCGAAAAGCGCCGAAAAAGTCTGAAAACTTGTGTTAAATGACAAAAATTTTGTTTGCTACAAAACGTAAAAATATTTTTGACTATTCCAATTATTCTTTATGGATATTCTTTGGTATCATTTAGAAATCCTATCTAACGAATCACCATCTCTTATCATATTGTTATTTTTTGAAAATTATTTAAACAGAATAATAACAACATAATATGAATCTCTAATTAGTATGATATTAATACAAAGTTTAATTTAAATTTTCAAATAAAAGAGTCAATAATAAACAACATTTCAAAAATGAATTTTTTTGTAAGTAATGCTAAATATTCCTTAAATTCCCTCTATTCAGTTTTATATAAATCAAATAGTATTATTAAAAAATGTTTTTATCGAAATAATTATAAGAAAAATAAAATTTAAATATTTTTTTCAGGAAAAAGAAAAAAAAATTTGTTTTGAAATTCGAAAACATTCAGTAATTTCAGTTCATGAATTTTATTTTATTACATCCTAATACTTAAATAATAGATACTGGATTTTGCTTATTGAAATATTTTTAGCAGGAATTCATTGCGATTTTTAAATAGGCTAGCGATAGTTAGTTATTCTTATTCTAATCGCTCTTTGTCCTTATATAAGTCGAAGAGTGGTAATCTCCCATTTCTTAAAAAAAGGATGTTTGTTCTCATCTTCTAAATATCAGAACAAACAAAATGGAGCACGTACTAGATGTGAAGTGAAGTCAAACTAATGGAGCTGTAGCCTATAGCTTCAAGCAAAAATGATGAAGACATATATATATTTTTTAATTTATAGTTTTAGAATAAAAATTGATTGTCCTAATTCTTTCTTTCTGAGTAATTGAATTGTTGCTAAAGGAAATTTATATACTTTTTGTATTTATTTCCATTGAAGATAACTAGAATTTTAATATTATATTTGGTTTTATTTCTATGAATAGAGCCATATCTACACTTTATCTGAAGAAAGAAGTCTATCTCGGTTAAATTTTTAGTATCATAAGATAAATGTCAACAAAAATGTTTAAAAACATCTTATTATAGCTATAAACTAATGGATTTTGTTAACATGTCTTTTTAAAATTGAATTTTTCGTCGCCATGTGCAACGAATCATTTTACATGTTTGGGGGGGGGATTTACTGAATAAACATAGTTATTCACAAAAAAAATCACGTATTTGCTCTGATTAAATTTGCTTAACTGAATAAATTAAACTATAAAGAATATTTAAGAAATAATGCATTCTTTTCTTTTTTTTTTATTTTTGCACAAAATTGTAAATAAGTAAATAAAAAGTGCTGTTGCCATGAAAACTGACGTTCACAGCAAATGATAGAACAATGTTAGCACAATCTGTCTTAGTAGAATGTATGAAATGAATAATTTATACAAAAGTAGCCAAATACATAGGATTAGTATAATCAGTTTCATTGATTACGAATCGATATAACTTCCTCGAAAATAATGATAAGTTGAAAAAATTTAAACCAAAACTGGAAGAAACTTCCGTTTGCATTTGTAATAATTGCTCTAAGTGATTCTTTTTTATTGTATGGTCAGTATTTATCTATTAGTTCAATTCAAGCCTGGGTTTGTGAAGTATGTTCGCAGTTAAACATGTACATTTGATAATCTTTAGCAAGTTCTACATGGAGCTACTTAAATCTTTTGAAATTATTTCTTATGTCTTCATTGCATTGGGATATGTTATAGTCTTTGTCTTAACGCCTCCTTTTGGTGCAATTGTGAATGAACTAAGAATAAGCATATTGAAAGCTTTACATAATATTGAAATAGATTACCTCATGTATGACCAAGAAAAATCCCATACGCCAGTTATTACAAAACAAAATTTTAAGCTTCCTTTTGTATTATGTTCAAATTTTTCATTATTTTCGAGGAAGTTATATTTCTTCTGATGCAATTATTTTGCATAACTCTGATACATCACAGTACATTATTACACTGTACAATATGAAGTATTTGAGAACTTTACAATATAATTCTCACAAATATACAAGTCCCCTTTTTTAATCGGAACATCTTGCAATCTACATTTGTTTGTTGTTTTCGCACATTATAGTTTGAATTTTTCTTGCAATCATATGCATTCTCTTTAGGATTATTTATTATAGGTATAAAAGAAAAATGATCAAAATGAGGTTAGCGTATAGAATAGATTTTATACCCATTCCATTGAACGAAACCTTTTAAAGATGAAAATTATTGAATATGAATTAATGAGAGGTTAAATAATGCATTTTTATCCTTATCAATGTGTCCAAATATGAGGTAGTGTATGATTCTTATGTACATCAGCTGTGAAGATGGATCCAAATCATAGACAACAAAAACAATGTAATTGTCAGAAATCCTGCTGTCCTGGCGATTGCTGAAGAGATTCTACTGCCTGGTGTAGGTGGCAAGGTGTAGATGATTGTCCTGGGTTTGCTCACCAAGCTTGTGGTGGAGTCAATAGTTGTGGAGGGCAATGGCTCTGTCGAAGGTGGAGGCGGCAGAGGAGTTGTAGTTATTACTGATGTCATTGGAGGTGCTGGAGGAGCAGTTGGACAAGTGTAAGAAAGCCTGAAACAATATGTAAATATTAAATATATTTTCTTAATGTATCTCTCTCTTTATGTCAGAATCATGAATGTGAAACATCAGAAATTCGTGCATTAATATTTCTAGCATAAAGAGGCTTATACATTTGAGTGCAATACAAAGTTCTTTTAAAAGCATTACATAATGAGTTCTACACATAAAAGGAACAAGATTTTTAATTAATTGCTATAATTCTTTTTTAATCGCTTCCCAGTACTGCTTTCTCAATTTTCTTTTTCTTTTGAAAAACAATTTTTTTTAAAAAATTTGTTTCATCTCAAAATCTACATTAAGTTTCATTATCTAATAGAAAAGCAGAAAAAAATTATTAGAAAATTGATTTTCTAATGGAATTATTGTATGTAAGAAAGAATTTTTTCTATGAAAAATAAGTATTAAATTAATCCTAGTCATAATCAGAAAGCATAAAGAAAAGAAAAAACGTGGGCTCCTTATTATTAGTTTCCAAGAAATTTTGATATCTATCTAAATAATAAAATATTCTCAAAAATCTCGATTTTTTTTTTATAAATTAAAAACTTCTTAATCTTTAAAAATGCATTTATATATTTTCAAAACCGCTTTCCGAAAAGCTGAAATGAAAAAATCATTTAGAAACATTAAATATAAAAAAATAAGAAATTCTCAGACACACATCAAAATATTACAGATTAACAATTGTATTAACCAAAATTATATTCAAATGTTACGAACTATTGAAAAATTCCGGTCGAAAACTGACAAGCAGTTGACAGGAGCATCTAAGTTTTCAAATATCAAGCAGGCCGATGAGGTTGGATATCTATTTTCTAATAATAACTTTTGTATGAAATAATGTGAAAACAATTTAGGTTTTTTTTAAAAATGATTTCGAACATTTAGAAATTTTATTTTTCTGTTCCTTAATTAGTATTGATTGAAAAAACTGACATTAACAAAATCCCAATGATAAGTCTTTTTGATTTCATAGATGGAATACCTGACACTTTCAAAACTGAACAGGAGCAGCATAAAAGAAAAAGAAAAGATCTTCGTTAAAAAAAAAAAAAAAAAAACTAATATTTCTAACTTAGGAATGCACTGATGATAATCAAAATTTGCTATTTCAAATGCCCCTTTTCTAAAACCACGTCGTCGTGAAAAGAAAGATTGCTACAAAAGAGAGAAATAGAAATAGAAACTATCAGGAAATAGAGGCTTCTCTTTCGAGAGTTTGTGAATGGTAAGTGGCATCATCCTGCTCAGATAGCAGCTCTGATTTGACGATGGAGATTACCGTCAAGGACAAAGAATTGAATTGTTTACAGTAATGCACAAGCAATGAAAAACATAATTCATCCTTTGTGGCAGGATAATGCAATCTCACTCCGCTTTAATTTTCAGTATGAAAGAACAATGGCTTAATTAAAAAGTTAGTGTGTCTCACTCAGAGGCCATATTCCAATTCAAACCCTTTCAATTAATCTTCATCGATTATACAATTTCAATTGTATGATCGATGTTATTTACTTTAATGCCATTTCTACATTCAGTTGATCTCATTAGAGAAGAAAAATGAACAATATGAAATGCTAAATTTCTAACTGCCAAAGCATTCGTTTGCTTTCAAATACTTCGCAAAATCAAAAGCTGAATGCGCAAATCTTTTAATTCTGCCGTCCTAAATAAAATAGATACAATTCTAGATCATGTTAGGGAACTTAGTACGTTAAATTGTTTACAATTATGCATAAATCATAATGAATATTGTCAGGTGTATTTGTTCCTGGGTTCAGAGCCAAAATGTGTAAAGATTTGATAAAGTGCGATGGCAACGAGAACTGTGATTTTTTCTTCAATTCCTACTATTCGTTCACACTCTCTCTCTATATATATTTATATATCTTATTCAAATATTAAATTGTTAATAAAATACTTTTTATTCATCCACTCAAGTTCAAATACATTTTTTAAACCTGTAGTGGATGACATTTGATGTTAATACAGTTTTTTCAAATATTAATTCATTAATTATTAAATTTAATTAATTTTTAATACTTTAAATAGAGTTTTAGCAGTTTGTAATGAAAATTGAAATCAACAGGCAGTAGCTCAATCGGTAAAATGCAAGGATTTGAGTATTTTTTAAGTGAAGGTGAAGAATGTGAGTTCAATTCTTGCGAAAGTAGGAATTGACTTAAAATTTTTTTATATTACTTGTTTTGTTGTTAGAACAGAAAAAAAAAAGGATTGTAAGTAGAAAAAGGTAATAAAAATAACTTATTTAAAAAAGAATTGTTCGTTCTTCTTTGGGAAGAAGAATCAGTTCATGATAATAAGAATTAAATAAGCGCCACCACGAATAATACATAAATCAAATGCATAAGAATACCATAAATTCCCGATTATCCATGGAAATAAGTAACGCACCAACTTTGGATGAGCAAATTCCTTGGATAATCTGCAAACTGGTCGAACGATCTCTTTTACCTTTTGAACACTTACTTTTACAGAAATTACCTTTTAAGCAATTTTTATTTAATTATCGCGGTTTCTATCAATAATAAAAGTTTGTGTGTTTATTTGCCATTGATTTTTTTAACTACATATTTGGGAATCGTTGTGTATAATCGAGAATCTACAGTATCTATCAAATTGACAAAGTTTCAGTTTGTTTGAAAAGTTTTGTTTTTTCAAAAAGAAATCTAAATCTCAAAGATACTTACGGATAGAATGTGTTGCTACACCTGCTGACGAGATATGACAGCGAATGATCCAACAAAGCATGAACCTTGATGCCGCAGTTTCTCAGCAACGGTGCACTAACGCAGCTCTTGAATTGGCCATAAGCACTTTTGGAAATAGAAAAGAATAAGCAGTAGGAAAATATGTTCAAAATTTACTTCTTTCTTTTATTATTTTTTGTAACTGTATTAATACTTTTAGAGAATATTGTATAGCTTGTCCAACATTATATAGAAATTTATATTTTTCTGAAGAGAGAAAAAGAGTTAAACCTTCCATTTCTACAAAACTATAAAGTAAAAAAAAAAGAAGTTACTTTTGTTGCTTTCATTAACATAGTTTTGTGTGGAATAGACAGAAGAATAAAGTAACTGAAAAGAAGAAATCTATGTCATTTCTTGATATGGAGAAGATATCAAAGGTATATAAGAATATAAAGAGAGAGTTTAAAACTCTTTATCTCACATTTAGTAATCAAACTGATTTCTTCTCTAGTTGTAACTTTTTACTGATATAGCTGCACGATTATTTTCTAACTATAAAATTTTTATAGTATATTTCAAAAATTGTATACACATTTTGAAAAGTTTTACATAAATGCAATAAGAAACAAAATTTCAAAACTTTTAATAGTTAATGCAAATACATACATACAAAGAATGGCAAGTACCAATTATTATTAATGACTTCAGAGCATTCACTGAAGGAGAATGCTCTTTGATGTCAACGTGTGACGTATAATTTCATAAATAAGTTTTAACAACAATACTTTAAAAAATATTACTAAAAATTGCAAAATATTTTTCATAAGACAAAATTCTATATTTGTTTTAAATATTTTTAATTACGAAGTTTTGATACTTATCAGTTGCTTCAGTAATAATTGTTCAAAATGCGTATACATTTTTGAAACCTCCTATATATTTTAATCAGCCAGTATTAGATGAGTTCTGTCAGTAGAAAATACAGCCAATAACTAAACTAAGTATTTATTTTAAATAGATTTAAAATAGAGTTACCAGCATATATGAATGTCCTCGGCTTCTCTGTTAGCGACTTGAGCCACGAGAGGTCTATAGTATCGGCCGCAGCTGTGGACAGAAACGCGGCGAAAGCAGTGAGCACTCTCCAAGTAGTCTGTTTTTCAAATAAGAAAAAATAGGTCGATATTAGTTTTTTTTTAATATGTTAGTATACCATGTATAAAATATTTTGCAGAAACAAAGTGGCCACATGTCTCAGATCAGATGAATCATTCTCTCTCTCTCTCTCTCTCTTAATTATATTTGTTGGCTTTGAATTCAAATGATCTGAATTCTTTATATTTTTTTTATTCGTAAGTTATTTATATTCAACAAAATTCAACATTTAAAACTAGAGAACTGAAAAATGAATCGCTTTTATTATAATTAGCATGCCATTGACCTGATATAACCAGAGCGTAAAACATCAGTTTTGTGGGAATAATGGAAAAAAGTGACAAATACATTATTTATTTCTTTATCTCTTCCCACTTCTTTTAAATTTAACAAGTAACTATTTTATTTTTATTTTTTTATTTTGTTGATTTATTAATTATTTTTACAATTTAATCCAATATTTCCTTTTTCTCCAAACTACCATCCAAAATCGAATTTAAACATTTAGACAAAATATAATAATATCTGTATTATAATACTTTATATGTTGCATAAGCTTTCATTGCATAATTTGTCCGCAAATATTTGTTTTAATTCTGAGGAAATAACCCTTTGAAAACCATGAGAAGTGCGCTTAAAATTAAATTCCTCTACTTTTATATGCCTGTGATAAGCTATTTTACACCATTTCTAAATAAATCTGATATTAATAATTTCAACCACAAAATATGTTAACAAACAATTTAATCACATAATATGACTTTGATAATCAAAATGATAAATTAATAACTATTATTATTTTGAGATAGTAATATATCAATTCCTAACGCTAATAAAAGAATAGTTAAGTTCTACAAAAAATTTTGATGAAACAAAAAACCCAGAGGTTTCATTTTCTTATATCAAATCATAACCAAATAACTTGATTTATTAGTGATTTTTAATTAATCATTTTAATTCACAAAGCAAGTTTATTTTATCTAAGACGCTAACTGAATTTCGAGTTTAAAATCAATCTCAAAACCAAAAATATTTTCATTCAATATTTTCATTTTCTATATTATTATTAGAAAATGAAATTCTTTTGAAGAATTAAATAATGATAGTAAATTTATTTAAAGCTATGCAGTTATTCTTAGCAACAATGCGAAAAACTTCAAACAACTAAGTTTTAAGTTGTTTGAATGCAACTTAACATGTATTCAAACAACTTAAAATGAATCAAATTTTAATATTTTAAACAAAATTCTATGAATTCAAAAAATCTACGAAACTGAAGATCTATAACTGATCTGGTAGTAGACCACTAATAAATGAATCTATTATTACAACTAAGTTTCTTAATTTCTATTTATCAAAATAAGTGGAAATAAATATTCAATGAGGTGGTTGACATTATCAGGAACTACATTATCCAGTTGCGCAAGATTTTTTTTCACCTTTCTGGTGTCTGTCCGAACTGCAGATGGCATGCACCGTGTCCATGGAGTGGCTGACAGCCTTGTTGAATTTGGTACGTTGATCTTCCGTGGAACAGGAAGACATGAAACGACGAACACAGTCGACGAATCGACTCCACATCCTAGTGAAATAAAAATAAAAAAAATCACATTTCTTCCACACAAAATAAATAAATAAATGGCAATGAATTAAGTTTAAAGTTCAAAGTAAGGCAATCAAATAATGAATCTGAACTCTCTAAATGCATTTCTATAATAATTTTTTAATTTATTTGTATCTTACATAAAGCGTGGAATTAATTAAGTGATTAAGCGTGGGATTAATTAAGCGATGTGAATTTCAGTTCAAGTACCTTGAATTATAAATTTTGTTTCACTTATATTTTTAATTTTGCTTCAAGGTCACAGCTTTGGACGCTATTACGAAAACTTATGAATTAAAAATTAAATTCCATAGAATTTAACATTTGGAAGTTTTTGATGTTTATAACAAGTTTTAATTATTTATTGTTAATTTGTAATCGCAGTTTTTTTTAATTCAAGCTCATTTTTTTTTTTTTGCTACTTTGTTATATTTTAAATAACAGCACATTTTTCTTTTTTCCTTCATGCATTAATCCATGTAGCTATATTTTAGCATTTATTTTTGTTACTAAATCTAGCCATTGGATATTTAAATCTAACATTCATGTTATTAATTTGTAGACTCTTTCTGAAACAGAGAAATCATGTTCACATGAATTTCGATCTTCTCTATGACTGCATATATGTCTGCTAAATCCAAGAATGAATAATAAAAATAAAATATAAATAATGCTTTATTTTGATAGCTTAATGTTCTGGAAAATCATGATAAATCACTAACTGATGCTAAAGATGGATAATTATTAAGCAAATTATTTACTATTTTTGAGTACGACATTTGCGGTTGGTTGTAAATTTTACAGAATGATGATCATTTTATATTGAGTTAAGTATTATCAGTTCTTGAAACAGATTTAAGAGGAAGACGATTAACAAAATGTCATTTACCGTAAGCGAAATGCAAGTCAGATTAAATTTTAAAACAATTAACAAATATAAATTTAAGAATAAATGGCTGCAATTTGAAAAATTGATGCATTCCTGTTTGCTTACAAAGTCATGTTAATGCTTTTTGGTTCTTAAAAAAACTTTCAAATGGACAAATTAAAAATTAGTTTTTTATTTCTACTTAATCTCAAAACAGTAAAATATTTCAAAACTAAAGATGCTATTGCAATTCTTAATTTAGATAATTATAGAAAGAAGAAAAACAGACCCATTCATAGCACATTCCCACATTCTGAAATCATTTTGTATTCATATTTTCATTTAAGTAAAACATTGTGCCACGTTTCTGTGCTCTATTCATAGCCAAAATGATAAAATTAACCAGCCTTGCTCTATATGATGATTAGATCAAATATTGGCCCAATATAATACTCAGACGAAATTTTTAATCCGAAAGTTAGGCTAATTTATATAGTGTGATTATAACAGTTAGAGAAAAACCTATCTGAAAGTTCCAGCTGAGTTAGGTAGTGTGGCGGATTTAGACATTTTGGGGATCTATTATTCGATTGAGTTGTTGTTCGTTGTTTAGTTAGTTTTAGTTGTTTTAGATATTGTTCGATTAGTTTACATTTCAACCCATCTGTAACTTCATTACTTTAAACCACATTAATTATTTTAGGTTAATTTCTTTATTTTATTTACATTGTGAAAACATATTTATTTTTGTTAATTTATTATGACTCAAGAGAATATTTTTATATACAAAATTATCTAAGCAGAAGCTTAGTGTTTATAAATATTCTGAATGTGAGGAATATATAGGAACCTTATCAATTTTATTTTTATTAACGAGTTAATATTATCTTTATAATTCATAGATTTATTTTCTTTTCTATAAATTAATCTGTAACTTCATTACTTTATACCACATTAATTATTTTAGGTTAATTTCTTTATTTTATTTACATTGTGAAAACATATTTATTTTTGTTAATTTATTATGACTCAAGAGAATATTTTTATATACAAAATTATCTAAGCAGAAGCTTAGTGTTTATAAATATTCTGAACGTGAGGAATATATAGGAACCTTATCAATTTTATTTTTATTAACGAGTTAATATTATCTTTATAATTCATAGATTTATTTTCTTTTCTATAAATTTTATTCGTTCGGCAACTAGGAAAATAAAGTTTTTTAATGAACCTGCTGCAGTCTTTTCTCAGCCTAGATAAAAATCTGCCAGTAGCTAGGCTCCAGCTTCCCAGGTCAATTAGACCTATGCAGGATACATATCCAACCAGACACACAAAATCAAATAATGAAACTCTAGAATATTAACAAAAATAGCAGGCTTATTCCTAAAATAAATGTTTTAAAATGAAATGGAAGTATATTTTTTATTTAATTTTAACTATTTTTTTCTAGAAAATAATTTCTAAATCAAGACTTTATTCCTCATTTATAATTGCCTCTTAGGAAATTACCACATAAAATGTCATTATCTCTTTTAAATTGCAAAAGACTGCACATTCTTCCTACTAAACTAGAAGAAGAAAAAAGATGATTATCTCACTTGCACATGGTATCGACATCACTGAGTGTGGTGGGGAACATGTACCGCACCTCATTGAGCATGGGCCGCACAAGTTTGGTACACCCATAGATCTTGAGCTCGCAGTCGCTGTAAGTAACTGAAACCGTGTTGTTACTCTGGGCTCCGACCATTGCAGCTACCAGAAACACTACGCGGCCAAAGGAAACGAATCATCATAATTATAAGAACTGTCAATAAAATCCATAAAAAAAGAAGAACAAAGCATTGATAATTCAATCAGGTCTAAGCTTAATCACTTAATAGATTATCTTAATTAATTCACATATTTTATTGTGCAAAGATTAATTTATAAATTAGTTTATAATATAAAAGTAATAAAATAAGTTATTATGGATGTATGAATTTTATGTATATGTTCATGAAATTGAAATATTTTATAAATTTATTCATCCTAAAAATACTTGTATTATTTAATATTCATAATAGAGAATGAAATAATGTTACATCTTTCCGAAATATTTTTTGAATAAATTTTAGTCCTAGTATGTAAAAATTTATTTTTTATAAAATTTAATATCCTTTGTTTTTAAAGCAGAATAAAAAATATAAAATAATTTCTCGTTGACCCATACATATTTATAATCTGATATAGACCTGATTTGAAAATTATTAATTATAAATTTTAAAAATTCACAGTCACAATTTTTCAGAATAGGTTGTATAGAATTATAGGATAAATTATTTAACAGTTTTTAGTCCTTTTAAAAAAAAGTAGTAAATTATTATTTTTTTATTTTAATAATTATATTTTGCTTTTTAATCTTGTGTGTGTGTACGAAATTTTGCAATAGATTTTAAACTAACTTCGCGATGAGCTACACCGGATGACAAAGTTTGTTATCCATTGTAACGAGTTAATAATTGCGTTGTCTGCAGTTCTTAGTTAAATTTAAATTTGTAATTTTGTTGTTACTCAAGTTCAAGTTACGAAGATAATTACAAAGCACATGTTTAAGCTAATTATAACACACAAAGAAATAGCATATTATCTAGAGAAAATTATTTTGAAAGATTAATTTTCTATGTAGATTATTTTTCAATGTATTAAGAAACATCAAATTGAGGAGAAAGGGGCAGACAGAAAAAAATTATCAACCCAACTAAAATAAAAGATGATCAGTTATTCAGCGAATAAATTTCTTTGCTACCCATACACTTTTCACTTTTTTTATCAATATATAACTTTTAATATTTTAAAACAGTCAATTTTAAATTCTTTAGGAAACACCATTCACAATTTTCCAATTTATTTAAATTTTGATTGAAACATTATCTCATATTTTGGTTTCAATTGTTAATTTATATTTACTGTGACATTATTTTTTCATAACCACAATAATGAAAAAAGCTTTAATTTCATTGAAAAATCTGATAGTCTTGTAAAAAAAATCTATAATTTCAAGTTCTCGCGAGTTTTGTTAAAAAGTTTTGAAACAGAGAATATAGTGAGACATATAAAGATTCAACAAATTTTACTGATAATGACTTTAAATACAAATTAACTCTCAATTGAGTTTTCTATTATCTTTCGAAAAATGCAAATTAAAAGGTGTTTTTTTTTTAACTTTTTCATAAAGATTTTTAAAACATTCATTTTTATCTCAATTGATGCTAAAGAGGGAAAATCATTAAGCAAATTTCTTAATATCCATATTTTTTACAATTGTATTTTTTCATTAATTATCGAAATTAATTTATTAACTGTGTAGAACTAAACAATAAGAAAAAGATAAATAAATCTGAAGTCAATGAAATAGAAATGATAGTTTCAAAACCGTAAAGGCTGAATTTGCCTGCTCATAAAAGTCGAAACAACTAGTTATAATTTTTAGGAATTTTATATTTGTTATTTAAGTAATATTTTCGGCATCAAATAACGAAGATCATAAGTCACGTGCCAATTACATGACGAATACATGACGTCATGGTTTCAATATATGACGAATGAACAAAGGTAAAATTAAAATATATTGTCTGTTTAACTAAAATAATTTTAATTACAATTTTTTATATTGGTGTTATAAAAACAGATAAACGTTTTTACTCTTTATTGAATTAAAATTACATTATTTCGATTTAATAGTTTATCAATTCCAGATTATCTTTCAACTGCTTGTTGTAATCATATTCTAACATTTTCGATTGATATAAATATATAAAAAACTAAAATAAGTATCTCCATAAACTCAGTTGTTGCATGAGTTTCGTGCCTGCAGTTTCCTTATATTTTCTATTTGAGGAAATATTTCTGCTGTAAATGCGCAGTTAAATGGCATGCAAATATAGGATAATTTCGAACATTTCCCGTTATAAGTTTAATCAAGGTTGTAATATTCCAAAAAGCAAAATAGGATAACATCAGAACATTTCTAAAAAATATTTTTTTTATTACTTATTTAATAATATAGTTTTAAGAATGTAATTAAATAAGACTTACCTTGTAACTGTAAAATTCGCCAATAAAAAATCATTTCATTTCTTCTTCGATTCATAAGCAGTTCAAAATTTATTCTTAAAGAATACCATTTTAGAAAGAAAGAATTTTATTCTTTAGAAAACGAGTTATCGGAAGAAGTTTTTAAAATTAAATATAAAGACTTTAAGCTGTCTGCTTTTTATTGGAACTTTCTAAATTATTAGAATCCATTTTTTTTCCCTTCTGGTACTATAAAAGTTTTATGTCCAGCGACTTTCTTCACCAATAAAATAATGCATTATAAAGTCAATAACAAGTATTCAGATACGTCAATAACAATCAATACAAGATTCAGATACAAGTCAATAACAATCTTCAAAGTCATATGCGAAGATGTTAAATATTGAACTTTTTGCTCAAAATTAATTCAAATACTTATCGACGAGTACAATGTCTTTAAATGTCTGGTTTATATAAGTTATTTCACATATTCAAAACTCAAAATGGAACTCTTTAAGAAATTCAAATGCTGCATAGCTGTGATTTCGATGTCTTCCAGTATTGAGCTGACCACTGTCCATTCACTTTGAATGTCCTAGCGAACAAGGAAACATTCTTGAGCACAATTATTCCAAATCAACAGAAGTGGAGGGAATGGCCTCTCCAAATACCGACACAAAACTTTCGTCACATATTCCAACCATGGTCTGTACTCGACGACGCCCAGCTTTGCAACATACCTGTCTCACACCTTTTGGTAATTCCAGGAAGATGTTTGTTTTTTTGGGATGAACGGCCCACCACTTTGGGATCAGGCACACGTCATTTGCGACCGGAAACAGCGGATTCTGGCCAGCCTCCAAACAAGGGGATGCACTGAAAAAACTTCCGTAAGAGGCAACGGTCTGTAGTTCCTACGTGGTCCCAGAGATCGTTAACTTCGCAGAATTACAGGAATATTGAGCTACTAGTTATGCGGCCGGACTGAAACAGGTGGGATTGCAAAATCTGTCACTTGACCCTCGCACCTCAACAATGAGGGCAAATTTTTTGATGGGGAGGATCTGAAATGTCTGACAGCGGTAAAACAGCCATTAAAAATTCAGTTGTTTATTATGAAAGAAAAAGCACCCGGACCTGCCTCATAAAATATGATGACGAATGTGGTGTTAGATAAGATAGTAAAAGTTCTTTCTTAGTTTAATCCATTTCCATGGGTAACAAGATTATTGAATAATTCTCTTAAATAGGAAGGATATAGTTATGCGGCCCTGTCACCCTCACAATTTCTTTTTTCATTTAAAATTACTCATAATTTGTAGCTTTGTTATGTCAAATCCATGGATTTTTTTTCTTTCAGAATATAACATTTTTATGTTCCAAGGGCACTGCTTTATTTTATAAACATACCAGAAAGATTTCTGTCAGTTAATTTTAGGATGAAATATTTAATTCGGAATTTAATGTCCATGAAATAATTCCGAATTCCAATGTTTTGAAGTATGTAATTAAAAATATACATCTTGCAATATTTCACTTAATTAAACGCAAGTTTTTTTTCTTTTATTGCTGTGTGCTTGGCATTTCAATATTATTTCATATACGAAAGAAAGTAAATAAAAGAAGGAGAAAATATTTATAAGTAAGAGTAAATCCTTGTTTTCTGGTTCACCTTCTCCTAGGATAGATGATATTACTTGCTATAAAGTCACTTTGTTTTATAAAAAGCAGTTTCTATGATAATATTATTTTTCAAAATCATTTAAACTTAATCCTTGAAAAATAAATTTAGCAATGGTTTCCAATGAGATATTTTTCGAATTTTATATGTTTTAAGGAACAGTTTCGTTTTCTGATGTCCATTTAACATAATATTCTGTCCAATGACTTTTAACTCTTTGCACTCCGATGGTGACTCTTACTCACCATTTAAGACGATGCATCATTTTAACGTTTTATTTATTTATTTATTTGATTTTGATTGTTAAAAATACCTGTAGAATAGTAAGAAGATGCAAATTAATTAAACGAGAGAATTCAACTTAAAACTATTATAAATATTTAGTTTCCAGAACAATAAACAAGTCTTTGTGTTAGGTGAATAATTATGCATCGAATTACTTTTTTAAGTGCAAAATATTAATTAGAAAGTCTTAAGGTGGCAGTTCGTCTGATTCATATAATTACATAATATAGCAAGAAGGGAAAACGGTAGCAGGAACTCTTCATTTTTATTTTGAAATTATAGTTCGTTTCTTTCACTATATACTTACTGCAAAGTGAAAATTAAAATGTTTTAACTCTTTATATACTGAAATAATTTATCAGTAATCTTCTAAATATATTTTCCTATTATTAGATTCATTTCAAAGCAGAATAACACCAAAAAAAAGGACCAGATTGCTTCAATTATTGAAAATAATTTAGTTTATAATTAAAAGAAATTAATTTCTGCCAATATATTGCCCACAAATGGAACTACACTATGTCCTTGATAGTATTGTCTGGAAAAGCGATCCTATTACGGAGGCATAACCTTTTAATAAAAACATTGTTTTCAAATACCATTTTAGTAATGTATAAAGGATTAACTTAAAGTATTTTAGTTCTTTTTTATCATTCAAACGTCACTTGAATTTTAAAAAAATTATCACTTGCTTGACATTTATTTTCCTCATAGATTACTTGCTTGCAACTGAAGACATAATGTTAAACTAAACAAAAAATTTGCTGTTTCTTTGGCTGACATGGAGATAACTTCTCCGTTGAAATGACAAGAAGCCAGCTGAAAATATCCAAACAAATGTCCTAATAATTATGAATTTTTTTTTTGAAACTTAAATACGAATAGTATTGTTTTCAGGAATATTTTTTCTTGCCTTCATACCCCCTTTCCCTACTACAATTCAGCTCATGAGAATTACACCGCTGTGATGAAAAATAAACGCTCAAAATGAATATTCATTTTATTTTGATTTTTCTTTCTTAGTTTTACTTTGATTTATGTTGTGGATTTGATTTTGCCAACATTCATCACGTCACATGCAAAGCCGTACAGTTACAGTTGAGGTATGTTAAAATTTCGCAAGTCTTTAATGTTAAGCATATTATTTCTATTAATAACAAGAGACATGTGTGTAACTTTGTGTATTAACGCTCTACAGGCTAGACCACTAGATTTAGAGCTACTAAATTTGATAAAAATATATTTTGGATGTTGGGATGCACTTCGGAGAGATTTTTTCGAAGTTTTACTTAATTAAATTAAGTACCCGGGCAAAAATTCCCTAAAATATTATTGCAAATGCTGATTTTTGAACTATTTTAAAGTTTTTAAAATGATTTTTTAACTATAACAATTTAATTGTGGTGCTAAATCTTCCCAAATTTTGACATTTTTAAAAAAAATTGTAACCCAATTTTTTAATAGTGTCTTTTATTATTGTATTGAAATTCAAACCGTTTTCATTGCTTCATCATATATTAAATCGAGTAAGCTGTTTCCGTTATTAGAAGCAAATTAAAGAAGATTCTGATTAATATCTGTGTATTTTATGAGAAAAATAAGAAAGTGAAGTCACAATACCGCGATAGTTGGAAGATACATGAAACTGACTACTATATTTTTACTAGAACTATGATGTCACAAATCTTGAATCCTTTAGGGTGATTCACTTATGCAATAAATAAAACACATATAAGTTTATTAAAATAATTCTAATGTATGTCCCAATTTGATGCTTAAAAATATTTTACTGAGGTAATTATGAACAACAAAGTTACACACACACACACACATATATATATATATATGTATGAGATTTTATAAAAATTAAACACAATCGTTATTCCTGGCAAATAGTTGGTTGCAAACGGCGGCTATTTATCGAAATAAAGTTATATTGAGAGTCTAATTTCGAGCCGTATTTCAATCCCCAAGATTTTTATCTTTCCTGATATAGGGATTTTGTCACGAATGAGCTAACAATAAATGAAACTGGTGCATTTTCCACGGCTAAAAATCTCGCCGAAGTGTGTTTACAACTTTTTGAAAAACTCTTTCTATCATTTGCATGGCATACAATACTGCCTATCTCTGGTAGGTTATAAACCAAATCAAAGTACTCCAGTTTTTAATGGCACAACAAGAGTGCTTTTTTTTTTTTTTTTTTGCTTCTCCGTTCTATTTCATCCCAAATGACCGACTTGGAATCCGATTTTCCATTTTCCTACCTGTTCTGCAATAAGCGTGGGTGGGATCTTTGTGTGCGATGTGGATCACGCGACATCTATAAGCAGGTCACGTGAGCGTGCCGGTAAGGGACCACTCACTAAAAACTTCCGTCCGACATTCGGGAAAAGGATTCCAGGCTCAATACAAATGGTTCGGGTTAGAGATCTAAATGAAAACTTCACAGATAACTCGCCAAGGTTTTTCCGCCAACAAAAGTAACTTTTGAAACGGGTAAAAGTTGTCGAGCTCTGAACATGCAAGGGAAATGGACCACATCAGGAAGAATGAAACCTGTTATAACTTAACTATTCTACTCGTTACATGTTATTCAGGCCTTATCTGTGGAATTTGGTTGTCGTTTTTAGTTATGTATTCAAACAGATAGCTGATAAATAATACTAGACTATTTTAATCCAATTTTTTCTTTTCTTTTTGTATTCCCAGTAAAAAAAATATTTTACGATATTGTAGTACAGTATCTTAATATACAGAATGTTTCGGAAATATATACCTACCTGGCTATGAATATACTCATATTTTAAATAACCATTACATAAAGAAGTTGTTTCAGAAATTCATCTGCATATTTAAATAATTTTATAGTTTTCATTTATGAAGTATACAAGAAGAAAGTGTTGCAAACCTTCAAAAATTCCACTACCAGATTTCGACAATCTCCACATTTCAGATCTCCTTAGCTCTCTCCCTTTTCGAATTTTGTCTGTCACTCTGTATGTGAGCACGATAACTCATTTCATATTGAGCTAGAGTGATGAAAATTGGTATGTTCACTTCTTAATAACAAATTTGCAGATTCCTATGAAATTTTGAACGAAATTCATTTAGAGGAAGGCGATCTGTCCGGTTGTCCAAATATAAGTTAACACAATAATTACAAAACGAAAAGAGATAATAAAATTTGGTACACTTATTTAGCATCTAAAATTAGGTATGTATCAAAGTTAGAACCAAATTCGTTAAGGGGTTGATCGTCTGTTTCTGCCTATACTTTCAAAGGCATGGAAACACGTTAAATCAAAAACGCAATGACTTAAATATATGAAATTTAATGTGTGATTTGGTGGTCACAATTGCAGTTCTATGTCAAATTTCGACTTTAATCGGTTGGAAAATAGACATCCAAAATATCTATTCAGTTTTCATGTACTTGTGTATTAACCGCATCCCAGTGATTAATTTCCATACATAGCATTCTAATAAGCTCTATCATAATAATTGTTATCCTATGGCATACGACTAATAATACGCAAGTATATTTATGAGCGAGTATACGAGAATGTTTCGAGGAGACCACGCCTGAAGGTTTCTTAATTGGAAATAGCCTCGCACCTTGGCACACTGATGTGCTTGACAGCGATATAGTTTCTCTGTTAGAATGGTTCAATAAAATTTGAATAAAAATGCAAATAAGTTCTCAGAACATGTTTTCTTCCATTCAATGAACTTATTAGAGTGAAATGGTTTCTATTAAATCTTAGCTTGTGTTATGAACAAAGAATAATTAAATAAAATAGGATCACAAAGAGGTTTCTAAACCGAAACGTTGTAGTACAATGTTTTAGGGTTCACTCACCTTTTTATCTTATTTTTAAAATTTATTCTAGATTACGAAGCATCGAAAACTTGCGGATGCACGCACGCGAACGGACACATACACACCATTTTATTTAATATTGTCCCTTAGTGCATGAATATAAATATTGTAGTTAAAGCAATTGCTTTAATTACAGTCTTCATGTATGTACTTAAAAACATTTTTTAAAATAAAAAAAAAATTAGTACCACTGAATTTTTTTTTTTTTTTTTTTTTTTTTTTTTTATTTTAAGCGGTATAAAAAACAGTTTTTGTCCAACAAGTTGTTCCAAAGTTATTGTGGGAAAACTTTGAAATTGCGATTAATTTCTAAGTAAAATTTTCATGCATGTCATAATTTAACCCTTTAAAGGGCCATTTTTTTCTATTCATATTACGTTAAAATATTTTTAGGCTTGAAATTAGAATAAGAAAAGGGATTCATTTAGCTTATTAGATAAATTTAATTAAGTAACTAATGAAGACACATCATTTTGTCTGAGATAAAGAACTGAAGCATCTAAGTTTCTGACTTACTAAAAAAATTTGTCAAAACTTATGCCGACCTACATAATTTCATACAAAGATTGATAAATTTGGTGGGAAGCATACTTCCCACGGCCCTAGAAAGGGTTAAGAAAATATTTTAACTAATGAATAAAATTGTGTTAATATCTAAAACAGAAAATTGTACTTGAATACCTGAAATTGTACCATGTCATACCATATTAATAATAATAACTTAAAAAACCCACCTTATACCTGTGTTGCAAAAATATTACCAAAATGTCTCAGGTTTCATTTTTTTTTCTCCTCTATAAATATATTTACTACATCAGAGGTATTTTATCTATTAAATCCGAATTTATTAATTCGAAACTGTAACTGTGACAATTCACTCTATTACTCCAACAAATATTTCATCATAATCGTACGAATATTATTTACCAATGAAAATCTTGTTAAACGGTGACTCGAGCATTTAAATCATAATAATTGGAGAACGAGGGAAAAGTTATATATAGAAAATCACCTTTCTCATCTTTTAATAAAGGTCTTCTAATACGTACATCGTTAAGTAATTCACGGAACATGTTTGAATGCGAAAGCGTAGCGGATATCCTCTCGCTTGAACGAATGGAGAAGCGAGTTTTAATTTGATCGCCCCTTTTTTATACTTTTAATTGCAACTCGTGATCTGATTACGCAGTGCATCAACCTTTGGTCGTCCGCTCGAAAATGATGTTCAGAATCAGAGTCTATTTTTAAATCCTGGACAGTTTGGTATTCCTAAAATAAAGTAATAATAAACATGACAAACCTTATTTTTATTTTTAGAAGAAAAAAATCCATAATGTAAATAGTCAAATAAATAATAATGATTACATATTCAAGCAACACTCCAATAGCAACTCGAGTTTAATTACAGCATTACCTGTTTTTAAAAGTTTCCCTATGATTCGTATTAGTTCCTTCATATTAAGTCAGTGGTGCATTCATTTTCTCTGAAATGAGCCCTGAAAAATAGTGATCAAGAAACTGCATTTTTTTTAAAGAAAAAAAAAGGTACTTTATCTATAAATAATTTAATTTTTTAAATTTCAAAATCAGGTATGAAATTTATAGCTACCAAGCATCGCAATATCTATTATTTTTTTGTAAATGTTTTCTTTTTCCTTTCATAATCCTTATGCTTTATATATATATATATATATAAAGAAGATGTAAATCATACTATCAATGATAGATTTAGGTTTTTGCACCCTAAAGCAGTGCACATAATGTCCCTCTCTTTTAATAAATGGTGATTTTTGTTTCACATTTCCGCACATTTTAATATGTTAATGACAAATTTTAAATTAATTTTTACCGAATAAACTTTATGAAAATATATGTCTTTGGCTGCTATGATTCCAGATTGCACGGCATATACATTTTTACACAATATTATTGAAGTAGAGGTTCGACATTTATAAATATTCTAATAACAAAGCGAACGTAATGAAACATACGAGAACCTGACTCATTACATCTGATTAACTATTAATATTATAATAATATTTTATCATTCAAAGAATTTGTATTTTTTATAAACTTATTTAGCAACTGGGGAAAATAAAGCTTTTTAATCGACTTGCTTGCAATCCTTTCTGAGCTATGCGATCCTAAGCAATTGCCTAATTGAAGCCAAAGCACACTATCAACAGTCCATGCATCAACTTCAACATAAGCATGGGAACAAAATAATATGTTTTGCATTACAGACATATTACCAACTATGGTTAGAAAATATTTGGCCATGAAATTTTCGCTGGTGCTGTCTTTTCTACTACTACTCTATATAAAATCCGATATACAGCGACTTGTATTTTTGTATATTCAATTTTACGTTCTTTAAAAATAACAAAAATACAAAATCTGCAACGTTTGTCTTTTTTTTTTTTTTTTTTTACTTGTATTAATTTATAATAATTGATCCCTCGTCATAAAAATTTTGATCTGAAAGACATTTTAGAAAATTATTTATCTTTTCAGCGAAGAGTGATCTCTAATAAAAGAAAATGAATATTCGATAATCCAAACAGTTTTCTGTCGAAGTAAGAAGAAGCAAAAGCAAAGCAGCCAATGAGAAAAAGCAGAAGAGAAAGGAAAGAAAAACAATGAGGGAAAAAAAACGAACTATGGATGGAATTGAAAGAAAAAAGAAGGGGTGGCTCAGATTGAGTTGCCCGCACTTTAAGCTCGGTTTCATCGAGTGGTGGCTCAGATACTTCTAAATCCAAAGGGAGAAATTTAATCTTCGAACTAATCGTGAACACAGTGGGTTTTCATAGGCTACAAAGAAACCAGCCCTGACTTGCGCTTTCCTGGTTTGTTGATTCATTTTTCGACTTCACGTTTTAACAGCCTTTCTACTTTCTCGTACACGTAATATAGAAAAAATATAATAATCGACACAAAATTCGAATTCGTGTTTTTGATGAATCTCCATGTTTTAGATCACCCTGAATTCGAAAAACATATTTTTAAAAAATACCCGTCTGTGACAAAGATAACTCAAAAACGCTTTGATCTAGACGGATGAAATTTGGAATGCAGTCTTATACCAAATTTGTAGATCACACTGTGTAGATCATCACTGTGTGTAGATTTGCAGATCATCTGTAAATCACTGTGTTATAAAGTTGGGTTTTTTTAATTCCATGAATAAAGATATAAAATTAAACAAATATTACTGAAAACATCAGAGATAAAGTTTAACGGATATTCTACTGTAAGAATATCAATATAAATGAGCGTTATTAACTTTACAAAGTAATTTTAGTTATCTATAAAAATCTCAAAAATTCAATATTGTTTCTTGCAACAACAATATACTATAGAATATTACAGAATTAATAGAAAATAACTAGGAATCTAAAATTAAAATTGTGTGGTAAAATTACATCAACAAATAACAAAACTGATTCAAAAAGATAACTTTTTATTAAATTTCTTCTTTTTACAGTGTAAACATTCAACAGCAAAGTTAACAAAGTATATGCAGATTCAAAATGTTTAGGCACATGAAAGTGATAATCAGCATAAGACAGTGAAGTTAATATTCACAAATGGAAAAAAAAAAAAAAAAAATGGTTTAAAACATAACACATGTGACTACATGAAATAGCACTAGAATATATATTCGTAACATTAACTTCAGTTTCAAAAATAAAATGGATGGCTTTTTTACTGGATCGCTTTATACAGGCATATTTCAACAATGTGTATAATAATTGTTGAGGCACTGAATAAAAGATACTTTTACATATTAAATATAATGTTTTTGACAAAGCAGTTTTTTTTACCTATAAGGCAAAGGTAAACTTTTTTATTATGCTGCAATTTCTCTAACATTTTAATAGTTCTGAAAAAGAAATGTAAGTTTTAATAAAAATATTTACAAAATTCAAACAATCTGTGGTTAAATATGAAGAAAATAAAGCTTTTTACAGTTGTTTTTCAGAAAAGAAAAAGAAAAAAAAAACACTTTTCCATAAGTTTTTTGTAAATACAAATATTTTATTTATATTATATTAGAAGAAAAGAAAGGAAAAAAGTTTTCAGCAAAATATTTTTAGTATATTTAAAGAATGAACTTTGAGAAAATCAAAAAGAAACTATCTAGTGTTTATGTTTTTAATAAATTTAAATTCAGTTTTTTAAAATTACCAACTGTTTTGCAAAAAATATGCTATCTTCAGTTTCTACGCTACAAATTAAATGATACAATTTTATACATCACAGTATATTCTCATTTTCTGTAGCTTCATGTAATTACAATATAAGTTTCTGCAAAAATATTGTTTGTTCCATCAAAATATAAATATATTTTTATGATATCTGACTATATTGAATGTATGTTATACTAGAACAGAGCATCGTATAAAAAGAATTATTTTATAATAATAATGCGTCAAAAGAAATGTATCTTATCACAAATCTTCAATAATTATATATCAGAGTAAAAAAGTATATATATATATATATATATATATATAGACAAGAATTAAGTATAAAGCTTTAAAAGGCAGATATTTTTCAATAACAGAAATATGTAAGGCTTAGGAGTAGAGTAAGTATTTATATATTTTATATAAGGCTTTAGCAAACAAGAGATTAAAATAGATATACATTGAATATATTTATTGAATTTATTAATAGGAGTATTTTAAAATAGATATTTAAAATAAATTTACTTATTACAAAAAAAAAAAAATCAGAATATTTATTTCATATAGCTTTAATTTTTTCCATAATACAATTAGAATGTGAATAATAAAGAATAAGAGTTGTTAATGAGAACGTTGAACAAATTTAATTTTATAACATGATTAAATTTTATGTTTCACGGAAGTGCTATTCTTCAGCCTTTTGCTGACAAAATAATGATAACACTTAAAATAAAATTAAAAAATCACATTCATATTATGTTAGAATTATATCCATGTTTATATAATTTTTATTAATATATTTTTAATTGATATTTTGGTTACTTGATGATAAGATGAATTTTAAAATGCTTTTAATTTTCATTTCACTACTATGAAAATTCAAAAAACTAATGTTAAGCTACAAAAATAAATTAAGGACAAAATGACTACAAAATCATTTTTAAAAAAACAAAAAAAAATGATATTCGATTAAGTACTCTAAAAAATCATCTTTGTCTTTGCAGACATTAAATATATTATGATTTAATATCTGAGAAATACAAAGAACACAGCTTTATGTGTTTGTTTGTTTTGTTCCAAATCATTTATTCAAGTGGTTACAAGAAATCAAAAAATTAAAAAAAAAAAAAAAAAAAAAAAATTGAAATGTATGCTTATGCCATAAACATAAGTATTCATTTATTACAAACATAGCATATTTTAAAGCTATGAGCATGTTTTCGAATTTCTGATGGTGAAAACTACCCAAAGTAATTTATATTAATCAGAAAAAAAATGAATATAATTATTAAAAAAAATCTAAAATGAAAGACCATACAATTGAAAAGTTGAAAATAATATGCTTTTCTTTGTCTTTTACCAAAAAATTGTTCTTATTAATTGCACTCTAAACATAAAACTACAAGTACATACAAAAACACATATATAAAAGTATAACAGGGCTCTTCTTTATATTGAACTAAAGTGTAAAATAAATATTTCCATTTATTTAAAGCCACAAATCTTCGCAATATCAAATCGACACATATTACCCACAACATTTAATGTGAAAAGAAAAAAGAATGGAGAAATGATCAAAACTTGACAACTCGTATTCACAATATGCTATGTAACACTTTTAAGGCAAAATATGAAGAATAAAATTATTGGACAAGTGTGGAGACCAAATCAGATTTGGGAAGTAACTTATCGTCTGAGAAATAGGACGCATATTTTGGCAGATATTCCAATAAAAGATTTTTGAAAAATAACTCAATTTGTTTCCCTGTTGTATACAAAGCTGAATCTTTCTAAAAAATAAAAGAAAGAAAGTTTTTATTTTGTAGGTAATAAAAAACAAAAATATAATACTTAAAAATAAACACATTTGAAAATTTTTATTATAATGTTTTTTAAGCAAATGTAAAATCAAATGACACAAAAATTTGCAAAACAAAATCATGTCTGGTCATTCTATACTTTTGTATTATTATGAAGTATTCAATATGTATACCAGTCCTTCACATGGAATTTTTATTTATGATCTTTTTTTTAATTAATAGTCAGGACTACTGAGATAAATAATAAAAATAGATGTTTAAAAAGCTTATATATATATAATTTAAACCCTAATTAATTTCCTAATTTTAATTAATTCTTAATTTTTATCTTAATTTAATCCATATTAACTTCATTCTAAAATGTTCGCTTATCTTCTAATCCAATTCCACCTTTTTTATTTAATTAATGCTACAGAAGCTCTGTAAAAATGCTTAAATAAGCGGTTCTAACTCTCCGAGTGAAGGGATAAAAATTTATCGATCTAAATAAATTGTTTTAAAAGGTCTCTATGATTGCCTTATCTAAATCGACAGGTGTAAAGTAATCTCTAACAGAATCTCACAGTATATAATCATGGATGTTAATATTTCACTTTTATGGATGTTAATATTTTTTTTTTCTCCTTTCACTTTTCGCACTTGTGCCGTGTTGTAGATTGACGTCGCTTCTTGCTTGTACATAAATTATGCCTCCCGGGGGATGAAAACAAGTGGTTTAAAATTCAAAAGAGTCTTCACTCTCTTCGATCATGAAATTGCTCAAAAATATGTGTTTTACATTATATATATAAAGGGGGGAAAAAGTAAACTTCCACTCTGAACCTTCGTCATAAAAAATAGGATGAAGTTTCTGAGAGATTATATTTGGGTGAAGGAAAAACACAAATACATTCCATATTAATGGGAATAACATCCCATGAAGATCGATGAAAAATAATAAAAAATCAGCATAAAACATCCATATATCTAAAATAAATTTAAAAACTAAACTTCAGTCCCAGATACTAGTCAGATTTTTTTCAGTTTATATTTCATATGAAAGATCATCAGCCCCATATATGTCATTCAATGGTCGCCTGCCTCCTTCCACCCTCCATTTTCTAAAACCTTGGCACAACCCTCATTCTCAATATCTGTATTACTTTGATCAAGTAATTTTTGCCATTTTACATGCAGAGTTACATAATCAGAATTCTCTCTCAACACTGTACAAGCTTAATTTAAAATTATACTTTCATTTAATGTGATAAGATGTAGTTCATCAAAGTTGATTAGAATTACTAAATAATTGCTATTAAAATCGTGAGCAAATAATTGATCGCCAGCAATAGCTAGTAAATTTGTATTCAATAATATTGACATAATTATTATGCCAAGCTAGTTTAGTAATAAAAAATATGAATTAATTAAATATCAAATCGATTCACTCGAATTAAGGTACTTAAAAATTTACTATAAGATTTTGGGTTAAAGTTTTTTTTTTTTCAACAGTTCATAATTTTTTATTTTTTTTTTTTATTTTGAAGTTTTTGATGATAGACTTCCAGGATTGTTTTCAAAAATTTAGAACTTAAAATTTAAATGAAATTATTTATATAAGCTATAGATTCAATTCTTAACATTAATGCTTTTATGGGAATAGCATGTCTTCTTTATTATTTCAGTGTTCAGTCTATTTTTAATACCAGAGTGAACCAAGCATACTAGATTACAGATCTTAATAATAGTCGCTTTTAAATACTTAGCTAATTACCAATTTCCATATGATAGCCAAATCTTTAAACAATATCAACTATACATTCCTTTTAGAGGAATCATTTGCTTAATCATAAATTCAGCACTACAACAAAAATATTTATAGGGAAATTTTCTTTGAATAATAATAATAAATTAGGTTAGAAAGCTCCTTTTTAAAATATATTTATTAAAAAATAACAAAACCTTATGCCATTTACAAAAAAATCAAATAAACAGAAATTTTACTTACTGGATTATAAGTGTAACAATTGCTTAAAATAAGGATCATGTCATCAATAAATTCTTCCACAGTTTTGTAATGTTCGAAATGGGATGGAGCTATTTTCATCTTCATTGTTTCAAGTTCCATGGGTTTCTTAATTATTCTGTAATAATTTGGAACCTAAAAATTGTGAAATTCTCTATTATATACCATTTACAGCAATAATAATAAGTTGTATCAGTCATGCTTATTTGAAATTAAGCTTGTTGCTTTTTTTAATAATATAAAATATTAATTTTTTAAACGTGGAATATTTTAATATAGTGATATCAAAAATAAAAAAATAAATGCTACTATGGCTTTTGAACACATCTGAAATAACAAAGAAAATTACTTTTTTATTAACTCTGTGATGAAATGGCGCACTGTTGGGATGACACAAAATTTCTAAGAGAATCCTTTCACAGATCTGTAAAACAAAAGAAACATTAAAGTAAAGTGCATGACTCAAATATATCTATTTTCTAACAAATTGAAACAAATCACTAATATAAAACTGTATCACATTGCAAAATCCAAATATGTAAAAATAATGCAGAGATGAAACCAAACAGATATATATATATATATTCAACTATGACATCCATGTTATGTAGAACTGATTTTTTTATGTGATTGATGCTTACAAGATGCTGGCATATTATTATATAATTCAGCAAGTTTCTGTAGAATAAATTTCTTAAAATTTATTCATTAATGTTCTATAAAACATTAGACTGTATAAATATTTTTTTAAGCATAACATAATCACTATATCTAAATATATAGATGACAAGTACATCCTCATATTTTCTTTCAATCTTGAAACGAAGTGTACAAATCTCTGTTTGTGCACTTTATTTCAAGGCTGTCACAACCATCTGTCACAAATCTCTGTTTGTTAAATCTGGTTTAAAGAGTATTCTAACGAGATCCCCCCCCTCTATTGAAACAGATAGCTTAAATGCTATTGGATGCCACAGATATCGGATACCCTGGAAAAAGTACAAACAAATTTATTCCAAAAGTAATTCTAGAAGATGTTTGGCAGGAAATACTTCTATAAAATTTCTGTTGTACAATTTAAATTCATAGGATCATATCTGTTATCGAACCCGGTACTTGACGGTTGTAACGGCGGCTAAAAAGCACCAAGAAACAATTTCACCAATTTGGCGTTTACAATAGAATTTGCCTTTTTTTTTATGATGATTATTTTTGGTCGCTGTTAAAACTGAAAAGTAACCTAAACACAGATGAGAAGAAAACTCATTAAAAATTGGGTATCTCTAAATCAGAGGCATTTGGAGGTTTTTTTTTTTTTTATTTTAGAAATATAATCTTCATAAGTCTTTAATAGGCTGACACCATTATGTGGGTGAGCATATATTATTATATAAGCATATAGTGTTGTATATTTTAGACAGGAAAAATTATAAACACAAATATATTCATATTACACAATTTGATTAATGCACAATATATATTATCTATTGGATGTTATATTTGATTAAAGTTATGACATACCATTAAATCTCGACCGTTTAAGTCAAGTGTCTTTCGCTTCAAGTTTTCATTTGGTATGCTTTCTTGCAAGATATCTACACACAATCTGCATCGCCACTCTTCATGTCTACTAGGGAAAAAAATTCTCAATAGCAAATACTCAAGCAGCAATATGTCAATTAAAATAGTCTATAAACTAATTTTAAAGAGCTTTTTAATTAAATAAAATCGGAACTAAAAAATGTATGCATATTAATAGTAGTTTAAACTCTAGATTAAAAATTGATTCTGCTTTTTACAATGCATTCCATTCCCATTCAAATGATTTTTGACATCTCTGAGGATGCAAAAAAAATCAAACACTATCATGAAATTTCTTTATCACAATCAATATTAAAATATTTTTCACTTCCTTTTCTGTTCTTCAATGCATAACTCAAGCTTTTTTTTCTATTTTTCCACTTAAAATTTTTTATCTCAAAGTACTTTTAAAAACTCTTGGAAAATACTGTTTTTGGATAATATGACAATTAAACAACTGAAGAATTCAAAAAGTTTTTAATAAATCAAATCAGTAAAATAGGACTTTTAATTAAAAGATTATTAATTAAACATTATCTCTAGTTTCTAGATATTCCTACTAAACAATTTATTTCGTGTAAATAAACTAACTATGAATAAAATTTATCGATTTAATTTTGATTTAAAATGATGGCTGTTATGAACACAAACCATAGATACAAATGAAATACAAACTTATAAATCATTGAACAAAGGAATTTGGCTTATTCAAGCTTATAACTGGAATTTGTTATTGATTTGGAACTTTTTCTCCGATTCCTTTCAATTTCTTATTGAAAGAAAATATTGCTTATAATATAAATTTATTTTGATTTCTTCGTAGTATAAATAAAAACTTGAAAAAATTATTTCATTTTTTAAAAATTATTTCAGTTTATTTATCAAAACTGTGCTTTTTGTCCTTAATGATATTAAGTGAGTATTCATTCAATTAATTCATTACTTTATTAGTATTCAAACAAAAAAGAAATAAAAATACTTCCTTTGAAATTTTGGTGTGAAATGAACGTTTATTTTGAAATAAAAGAATATAACTGCAGTATTCAAAGAGATACTGTTACTGTATATTGCTTATTTATTGAAATTATTAAAAATATAATTATTATCAATTCTTCAAAATTACTTGCTGTTGCGTCCTGCAGAAGCGAAACTTCTGCAGGACGGCAGTAACGCGTTTCAACCGTTTTTCTACATTTTAAACCTTTTAAACGTTTAAAACGGTTTGTAAATGTTTACTTGTTTGACTTTTTATTTTGTTTGTTCTAATGAGGCGAAAAACAGGGGGCGGGGGAAACAGAAATTTTCGCGATAGAAATGGACGGCGAAAGGGTTAAAACTGTAAAATAACAGAAATAAATCGTTTTGGTCATTATCAGTTTTAAAATGTCAATTCACCAGCTGTGCATACTTTTGGATTTAGCTTTTTTTTTTAAATCCAATTTTTATTGTGGTTCCAGAGCTTCGAATGAACCAAATTCCTTTCTACTTTAGAAATAAATCTTATAAACTAACTTGCTAAGAGATACCGGTATTGGTGGTACATGACATCCATAATGAAACACTTTGGGGCAAAATCCACAGCAAACTAATTCCCCACCATCTTTACATACCGCACAATAATCGTCGTTCGGATCAGTTCGACAGTTTTCTTTAAAGTACTGAACTAGATTGAAAGAACTACCGCTTGCTGATTTGCTGTCAGAAGATTCTCTGACGTCCGATGTACCTGAACTTCCACTAGAAGAGTCTTTGATATCAGACACAGCCGAGCTCCCATTAGAAGATTCTTTTGCATCGAACAACGCTGAGCTTTCCCTAGAAGATTCTTTGACATCAGACGGCGCTGAGCTTTCATTAGGAGATTCTTTGACATCTGAAGGAATTGAGATGGCACCAGGAGATTCTCCAACAGCTGTAATCTTTACAGAAGTATTGGGACTAGGAACAATAGTCACATTCTTTGCTTTCGAAGTAGTGACATGTATGTCTTTCGGTTCGTCGTCAAAAATTGAATCAAGAGATGGTAGTTCATCACTGGACGAGCTAGAGCAGCTCATTCTACTGTCTCTTCCCTCTTGTCCCTGACTATTACTTTCT
This sequence comes from Argiope bruennichi, assembly GCF_947563725.1. Taxonomy (NCBI): domain Eukaryota; kingdom Metazoa; phylum Arthropoda; class Arachnida; order Araneae; family Araneidae; genus Argiope; species Argiope bruennichi. Next base: position 52,011,410 of record NC_079151.1, read on the forward strand.
TCAACAAACTGTTTGTTTTCACTTGCAGAAGCTGGTTTAGAATTATCACAAACTGCTTTGTTTTTAGATGATGATTGTACGTCTATAGTATTTTGCAACAATAAGTCTTTTAAGAATGATGAGCTATTTGAGTTCGAAGATGAAACAGCAGGAGGAGTAGAAGGGATGGGAGTAAGAATAGTTTGAGGTGCAAGTTGAATTGGTTGGGTAAACCTGATCGGTATTTGACTTGAAATGACTGTGGGAGAATTCAATCGATTCACAAGCGATGAGTATGGTGGAGGTGGATTTACATGCTGAATGGCAGGATGATTAAGATTCTGAAATAAAAGCAGTATTTTTTAAAAAGAAAAAATAATGATAAAATAAACTTTAGCAGTTTAAACTGAAATTTACTTTTATGGCAACATAAGTAAAATCTTATAAATAACATCATTAAAAGAAACAGAGGCGGCGTTAGCAGGGAGAAAATTGTCCCTCTGTCGGCAACCACTTGTCCCCCCCCCCTCCGTCGGCGAAAGATTGAGAGTTTCGTCGGCAAAATTTTTCATCACTTCAAAAATGGTTGTGGAAAAGCACACATTCTCGAATATGAAAACTTTAAAAACATCTTAAAGTCAATATGTTGTAAACAATCAAAATATCGAAGTAACTGTTAAAGCGGTTTGACTATGTTTGGTAAAATAATCGATAGGGTGACAGGTCAATAAGATGCCGCATTTTGCGGACGATTTTTGATCAACTGACTATGAACGCAATTTGATAAATGTAGAAGTTAAATTCACAGATTTTTGATTGAAATGAAATGAAGTAATGCTTCTAATTTGCATTACTTTTGGCAATATATCCGACAGGGTGAATAAGTTATCTCATTCTGCCGACTATTTCTGGATGTCCGACTATGAACTGAATACGATGGAACAGACATCTTATACAAATGTCGTTCATTCGGCTTATAATTTGCTTTACTTTTGGCAGAATAACCGGCAACGTGTTAAATGAGTAAGAAGTCACATTTTTGCCGATTAATCTTTGTCTTTCGGCTAAGGTGTTATCATAAGCTATGAAAAAAAAAATTATTTTTATCGAGTATTTCGATTATTTGCACGTGGAATTATTAGGGAAAAATACTTTTATATTTTACAAGAATAAGGCGATAGAGTTGCTTTTCCTAACTCGGAATTCAATGAATCATTTTATAAGATTTTTAAATTATAAAATGAATCATTTTATTCATCTAATTGTTACTTCTTCACTGATGCATTGGTAAATTTATTTTATTTACTTCACTGTGAGAATTCTCTGACAAAAATCTAGTTTATGGTTAAACTAAATTTAATAAAACACTCTTTTCTCTCGATACTCTTGTGCTTTAAGTAGGTTAAATTGCTGTAGCCAGGTTATGTGAATTCATTATAAATAACTGGAATAAGTAAATTGTATTACAGCAAATTATTTAACAGTAAAATATCTTTTTTATGGAATATATTTTACTTGCTGCAATTGTTATATTAAAGAAATATTACCGACTGAAAATGACGACAAAAAATAAATATATATGTTATGGATATAAATAAGTATGTAATGTTTTTAGCTACGCTACGAACTTATCCAAGTATGTACTAAATTTGTTAAATAAATTACTACCTAAATTCTTCAGATTCTGCATTCAGTATTATAACTATATAATCGCGAAAACTATGTTTAAAAAAAAAAAAATTTTTTTTTTTCTTTTAAACACTCTTTGCAGTAAATTCTATATAATTTCTGGTGCTCCTAAATTTTTAATAGACTTTAGATAAAGATGTCTTGATAAAATGATAATGTCTTGATTAAAATATTTATTCATAGAATATTCATATATGATATATTAATACCTTGACATACAGATTTACTTAATTGCCTAACGTCTTAAGGACAATTTATTTTAAAAAGAAAACCACTGTGACAATAAATAATGAAATGTTCTCAATTAATTATATTTTCTTCTATACATCAAGACTTCACAATAATTAACATGAATAATTAAATTAATGACAATTAATCAGCAAAATAGTAATGTAAATTTTCAAAGAATATTTATTAAAACACTGATAATAGTTATTCTGGTTATCTGATTAAATAGTATACACAAAAAATGTTTCGCAGTAATAAAATGTTTTCAATTGATTATACGAAAAACACCAGTAAATATCAAAGTATAATCTTACACAATTCATGTATTGCTTTGTGCCCTAAAAGTCCATTTTGATGCGTAACAACGAACAGCTTCAAGCTTGGTATTTAGGTTCTATTTGCAAAAATTGATATATAGCACCTCTAAGCATAATAACATAATATATGGTAAAGATTAGTGTTAAGCATCATCCAGTAATGAAAAATTATTTTGAAATGTATATTCAAACATTTATTTCTATTCTTATATGTTACAACTTATTAAATATAAGAATAAAAATTAACTTATATAATATAAGAATATTATATAAGAATTTATTAAATATATAAAAGGCAAAAAAAAAATCGATTTTTGGCTTCTAATTTATATCTATCTCTATTTAAAGACATAATTATTTATTTTCATAAGATATAAATAATTATTTATTTCGTAAGATAATTTTTATACTTTTTAAAATATTATTTCATGCATAGAGCGATTTTAATCTAATATTTAAGTTAATGCAAATAAACTTTGTGTAGCTTAAAAATTATCCATGTGGAATTTGAGGTATATTTTAAAGCAAATATGAAATGGGTGACACTTGAAAACCGAAGAAAAATTCATAGCCAAAAACGCTGGAATCTCGTTTATCTCATAGATTCAAGACTTAATCTAAATCTCTGATACATATACAAAGTTCACAGGCATTTTAACAGAGGGGAGAAAAAGTCACACCTCTTGGGGTACACTGTCAAAGGCAGAAAGCATAATCTCCCATATTTAATAAAGGGAACTAACATGCATTACTCTCAAAGATCTGAATAAGGAGTGACTCGCGAAGATTTGGTAATACTAAATATATTAAAAAATAAACTTTTTATAAAACAAAATACGTCATCGTAATGTTTACAAAGTAATAAAAATGAATTAGGAACTAAAATTAAGATTGCCACTGACAGCTCTGCTTTCAAACAGACTATCACTAAAAAAGAATTAATCCCTAAAATAGCGCGATGGGTTTTTTTCCTCGAAAATTTTGATTATGACATCGCTCTCAGGCAGTGAAATGCGTCACGCTGATTCGCTCAGTAGATACCCAACAGTCATGACTGCACTTAGTGATGATTTCGCAGCACGAGTTCGAGTGGCATAGATGTCAGATGAATATATAAAAAAATTGAAAGAACTATGTAAAGATAATAACCAAGTTAATTTCGTCGTAGAAAATAATATTCTGTATAAATGCCAGGACAAATATTGCTTGCTTGTAATACCTGAACTAATGAAACACGAAATAATTAAGAACACGCATTCGAAAGGGCACTTCGCCGTGGAGAAAACTAAGAACATTATGGAACGTGGCTATTTTTTTCCCGAATATGCCAAAAAGTATGAAATCGGTATTACAGAACTGTGTCGAATGCATCTTAGTCAATCGAAAGCGTGGTAAGCCTGAAGGGTTCTTACATCCGATTTCGTAGGGAAACTTTCCTCTAGGTACTTACCTTGTTGACTTTATTGGACCCTAAGTATCAACCAATAAAAATTACAATCATATACTCAGCGTAATAGATGCATTCTCAAAGTTTGTTTGGTTATATCCTATTGTCACTGTCATCCTAATATATATATACTAGCCGCCTTTGGCGACCAGCCGGTTCGCCAATCTTAATGTTTATTTAAATTTTAATAATTAAATATTTTACACAATTCCTACTTTAATAGCTTCTTCATCAAAATATTTTAAAACTTCAAATTTTGATAGTCATATAATTCTCTCATAATATTATAAACGCCTTCAATCATAACGTAATACGTATCTCTCTCATTTTCTGTTAGATCCCGTAGAATTTATACTATAAATTAAAGTGGAAAAGATTAATCTGCAATTAATATAATAATATTTTTTACTGAAACAAAGTATTTTTTTGTAATATGATTACTGAAAACAGTCACTGAGCGTTTAAACTTTATGGGCACTAAAGAATATCTTTCCTAATTTATGTAATATTTCAAGAATTTGTCAACAAAATATTCTCAGATTCATTATGACCAGAACGATTAATTAACAATGTATAATTTTAAATGCATCAAACACTAAGAAAATAAAACGAATCGTTTAAAATAATCGGTTGAAAACAGGTTAAAAAGAACTAAAAAACGATGTACTTAAAACTATAAGCGTATACAAAAAATATATAACTAACATAAATACAATTTAATTTCAAAAACATGCAACTAACCTAAAAATAATTTAAATCATCCGTTGATAAGGGTCGTCATATCAACAATCAGAACACAATGCGCATGCATGAATTTTCAACGCCAGTTACGGTAACGCAAATGCGTGAGTTTTTCTACGCCAGTTGGGGTAACGCTATGCAGATTAGACATTTTTAATTTCCTTTATTCTGTTTTATTTTAATTCAAAAGTACTTAAGAATGAATCTGAAAGATCGATTCATTAATAATGTTTAATTTTAAATGCATCAAACATTAAGAAAATAAATAGAATCGTTTCAAATAATCAGCCGAAAATTCTTAAGCCTAGCCTCATGACTCTTGGGAAAAAAAAACTGAAGCCGTACTCATTTGGCGATGGGGAAAATGAAAAGATTTTTTTTGGCGGGAAAGTTAGTTTTTAATTAATAATTAAAATCCTAATTAAAAATTCAAAAAAAGGACTATCCTATCTTTTAAGTTAGATCAAACTGCACACGGTGTGCAAATTTGATTAAAATCGGTTAAGTAGTTTAGGAGTCCATCGCGGACAAACAACGTGACATGTAATTTATATATATTAAGATATATATATATATATTAGAGAATATGTTAATCCGATTAAAAGCAAATAATAGTACAAAAACTCCTAAGTTTGTTTTATTTATCATAACAAGTATATTTATCCAACAAGCAATTATCTAAAACTATGTTGCTTACATCATACAGAAAATTTTCTATGAATTCGAACCCTTAAAAACACACAATTATTCAATGTTCACAGTCCAATCAAATTGTACTTTGAAATGTAAAAAACACATAACAGCTGTTTTATTGCTGTAAGTTGGCGGATTAGTTATCCAAAACTAGTCACTATATTTGCTCCCAGATGTCAGAACAAAAAAGACGTGAGGGAAAAGTTGAAATATCGGTGTTTCACTTTTAATTAACCGCTTTTTATTTGAAAGAGTTTTAAATACTAAAGTCACAGATGTTAAAAACTATACAATGTGCTGTTAAACGAAAAGACAGTTCATTAGGTCAAAAGTAAATTTAATATTTACTTTTTATTGTATTCAATACTTTGTGATTTGGGTAAAATTAATAAAGATACTACTAAATTAGCATTACATAAAAGGGAATAATAAAATTGCAGATATTATAAATATTTTTCAATAAACTCAACTTTACTGAAAAAACAGGTTTAGTGAAAACCTATAACTATTTATCTAAATTCGTGGACAAAACAAAGCTCCTTTTCATTAATTATATTCAACTTCAGCCCATTTTATACTCATCTTTTTGGATTTTCACAACATTTTCCAACTAGTAAAAATGTAATCCTTTATAGCGGAACAAAAAAGGTGTTAGTCGAATATTTAGACTACAAATGAGCAAAAAATTTTAAAATTTCACAAGCAGATGGATGATGATTACAGAAAATTCTAGGGAATATGTAGTTGATAAAATATTACCTTTTAATTTTAAAAATTCAGAAACATAAGTATTCATAGATAATTTCTTCTAAATATTTTTTTTACTTTTAAGAATGAAATCATATTAATATTAAATACAAATTGAAATAAATTTAACATAACCCACACAATAAAGAATGACTAACGTTTTTAATTAGTAAAATATTTTAATTAAAGATAACATATCCATATTCAGTATAAAGCATTTTAATATATATTCGATTTATGTCAATAGTAAATGAATTTTCAAGTAAAAAAACTGAACTTACATTTGATGTCATCATGGCAGGACGTAATGCAGCTAAGAGGGCAGTTTGGTTTTCAGAAGTAAGGCTTAAAAATGAAAACATTTTGATTAAGATCAAATGGGAAAAATAATTATTTAATAATTTTATATTGTAATAAATAGTTACAAAACCAAAATGTTTGTAAAAAGATAAGTTAAGATATTTATCAAGCAATTATATGCAATAATATAAACACTTCAATAAATTCGATTTTTTTTTTTTTTTGGCAGAAAAAAGTAATAAATATAAAATTTAAAAGAACTAAATAATAAAATGTACCCATATGAAGATTATTTTTTTAAAAATGATAAGCTTATATATAAAAATTATTTTATTATTTATTTATTATTATATTAAAGACTAAAGTTAGAATAAATAGCAAGCTAAGAAGTGACAAAAAGTAAAAAATTAATAATGAAATGAATTAACATAAGCTCAAATTAACATCAAAAATTAGCTCAAGCACTGAATACTGGATTAAATGTAAAGAAAAAACAAAGCAAATGCTGTACTGTAATAAATTTAATCTGAATTTCAAAATAAAAACTACAAGCAAGCTTTTACTCCGAATAATCAAATTAATTTAAAAGTAAGAACATCAACTTGTAGCAGCATAAATTACAATACCACATTAAAAAATAATCATATTCTTAGATAAGCAACATTCTTCTTTTAATTCCTTGATCAATGTATTTTCTTAACTTCCTAATTAGATAACACTCCCTATTTGGAACATTTATTTTTATTTTTATTCCTATAATAATATAATCGGTAGTTAAGACATTGAAATATTTTCAAGTGATTTATGTATTTGAATTTGATTAATATTTTCACTTAACTGCAGATTTAAAAAGTAAAAATTCTGCAATTCAATGTACATGTCGGACATATCATTGAATACAAAGGAGCAAGTTTTAGCCGAATACCGAATTTAATCATTTCGTAAGAAATTATGCCAAATAATTAGACTTTTGAGAAAGAAAGAAAAATCTTGTTTTTAATGATTTAGAAAGTGAACCATTGTAACTAGAGATGAAAAATATAGTTCTTAGCTAGGAATAAATCTCGTATAAATTTAAAATATGAGCTAGTGGTCAAAACATTTTCCTAAAGTATTTTTCAACATTATTGAATAATCGATACTACAAAAAGACTGTTTCTCTTATTTGAAAAAATAAGTTTAAATTTGCAAAACAATTTTTACATGACACGTTTATGTAATGTATCGGTACGGAAGTAGAGTAGAATTTCAGACTAATTGGTATAAATTTCTGTTTCTGTGAAAGTTCAAATACGCACAATCAAGAAAAAGAAACAGAGAGCAAAACTTTCCACAGGATGTTAAACTTTTTTTTTTTTTTTTACACTCATTAAATTATTAGAATTTAGAAAAATGGAAAATTTTATTTATCTTATGAAATTTCAAGATGGTAATTATTTTCACCAAATACATTTTAAGGAAAATTTGACTCAAATCAGTTGAACAGTTCCAAAAAATAATTTTAATTCACTATTATCTTGAGAAAATTTGCTTCTGGATGAATTAGTAAAAATAAACTAATAAAATAGATTTTAGCAAGATGTGAGTTACCGAGTGTCTTTAACATTTTTAGAATGATTTAATTAAGGTTTAAAATTAAAGACTATTATTTTCAATGTACAATCTGATAGCCCTTCTTCTGTTCTAAAAGTCTGCATCATAGACTTTAATGATAGAAGGCTTTTCGTAAAATTTTCAGGGATAGTGATTTCTATTTCTCTTTTACTACTTTTCAGAGCCCATCAATTGTGATGAGTTTGTGCTTAGAAAGAGCTCTTTTCAGCAGATCAAAAACACAATAGTATATAGGGGAAGCGTCAGAGGAATATGCTGAAAAGGTACATACCCAATACCTGGCTTCATTTCGTGGTATTTTTTTTAACTATGAATTATTGTTTTGTCTTGATGAAATTTCACTTTTAACATTTACACTTTTTAACATTTTTTTCCTTTCCCATTGTAGGAGGAGATTGTGATTATCATAAACCCCTTAGTGAAACTTTCTTTGCATTGATGGAATTAGGTCTATACATGTCTTTCTCTTCATTTCCAATAGCAAAAGACCTATTTTTGTTGCAGCCATTTAGGTAAACCAATGTTTCATCAAGGGTTAGAATATATTTCCATTTATCTTCAGTTAAATAGTTCTTAAATAGGACCCTACAATTTATTCTGCGGCGAGCTGCATGCTTCGGTAAAGTTCGCAAATATTACGATTTTAGGTTTTTAAGTCATAAAACTTGGTTTATTATTTTAATTATTGTTACTATAGATGCACTTAAAGACTTTACAATTGATTTCTATATCCATGGATTTTCTCTTTTGACCAGCGTACTTACTTCGAGTATTCATTTGGAATTTTCTTTCCAAGTAGAAGTAACGATGGGCAATTTTTCATCTTCTTCTTCTTCTTCTTCTTCTTTTTTTTTTTTTTTTTTTCTTTCCGATTAATAATGTTGTTTGTTTTGCGCATAAAAATTTCAGTACCATACATTTGACAAATTATTATTATTATTATGAAATAGCAAAATTTATTTTCATAAAGCCCTAAACCTTCAATTCACATTTTGTTTCTATGCGTCATGTTGAAAGAAAAAGAAAGAAAGTAGCAGACAATATTTTTCATTTCAAATAATAACCTACTGCCGGAAATTTTTATTTCAAAACATTTACTTTTTTGAAATTCCTTTTCAAAATCGTTCTTAAAATGCGTAAATACTTTCTATATTATAAAATAAATTATACTTACATATTTGCTTGAGAGCCCGGAGGAATATTAACTAGTATTTGATTCTGTAAATCTGAAAAAGGATTTTTAAATAAAAATAAATTATTAATACTAATACATAGTAAAAATATACAAATATAAGGAATCTTGATGAATTTTGGATGATTTACTAAACATTCATATCATATAGTAATAAGCTTCACATAAATAAAATAATAAGAAAATAGGTTTTCTGTTACAAATAATTGACCAATGATATACTTTTTATTAGATACATAAAAAAAATTAAAAGTACATTCAGTACAAGAAACAAAAAATGATATAATATTCTCATTTCAGGTTTTAAAAGATTTTTTTTTTTTTTTTTTAGTAAACAATCATTTTTTATGCAAGTTGGAGAGTTTTTAACTTTTCCAAAAAAATAGCAGTTCTTTCAAGTACAAAATCAAAAAACATTTAAATGTAAAATTAAAGTTAATTGTTTTTGAAATTATGCCAACTGTATTTTTTTCAGGAATATATTTTTTCTGAAATTTCAAAAATGCACTTTTATGTTGGAACAAGGTTGTAGTTGACAACTGAAAGAACCATAGTCATTTTTAATTCACAGATTTTAATATCGCAAAATTTCAAAATAAATCCACCAGTGTATAATTTGATAAGATAGCTATTCACAACAGGACATTCTTAATTTTTTTGAACGAAGCAACATAGAAATTATTTCTCTATTTTCTATACAAATGAATGCTTATTTTGTCAAATTGATATAAACTAATTAGTTTGAACAATTATGGTATTGGATATAAGCAGCAATTTATTTTTTGGTACAAGAATATTATCACTGTGTAAATGTTGTATATTAATAAAAAGATTTTTAAATAAAATATATGTAATTTAATAATAATAAAAGTCCTAACAATTATTACAAAAAATATATAATAAAGGCTAATTGAAAAATACATTAAGATATATTCATGCAAATACCATGTATTATCATAATGATAAGAATAACAATCAAATAATAATTTATCTAAAATACGTTTGGACAGACTGTAACAAATTATCTTAAAATTATAAAGCAGATCTAATCTAAATTCACTATCTATCTAAAAACTAACAAAATAAAAATTTTAACACAAACACAACTCTAAATATTTTTTTTAGCTTTTAACAAATATTACACATAATGTTAAATACTAATATCCATAATTGTAGACTTTGGAATAACTGTTTATTCTACTATTTTGGGAATGCTTTGTGACATTGATTCGATTTAAAGTTCATCAGATACCTGAGAAATATATGAAATACATACAGTATTTTTTTTTTATCAATTTATAACATCTATGAATTGTTTACTTTTAGTTAATCAATTAGAAATGTCCTAATTTATTTCACATATAATATACTTAGGATTAAGTAATTAAAATGCACCTTTTGTGACACAAAACCCACTGTAATAAATTGGTTTTTACTTTAAATGGGTTTTTAAGTAATTTTTCTAATTAACACTGAAATACATTTTAAATAATATTAATTTAATTTATTTAATAATGATTTTAACAATTCAAGGTAAGCACACATTGTGGCCTAAAAATTCTTTTACTCACAGAAGTTGCATATTTGACAACTTTACTTACTGGATAATGAGATTAAGAACATTTTTTTAATCAATCAGTCATCAGCCCAGAAGTTCTAGGGGACTGACTGCCACTGACCCTCATCAATAGAAGACACCTCAAATGGTAAAATTTCTGTTCATTAATAGAAAGCATTAAAATGAGTTTCTATTTTTAGTTTACTGATAATCTCTCCTTACTATTGCCATATTTTCTCTGAAATTACCATTGCATTATTCTATAAACTTAAATATGAAGTTCACAAAAAAATCAGACTGGATTTTTTGAGTTTCTTATTTTGATTAAATTTCCTTCCCATTTCAATTAAAAACTGCAGCGATGATTTCAAGGACATATAAATACTAACTTAGAAACAGACTACTTTAAATTAATGCATTGAATAAAAACATTTTGAATCCTGAGAATAGAAGTTAGAGGACCAGGCTTGTAAAAAGTATAATTACAGCTGAGTTTAATTAAATTAACATTTTAAATTATGATGTCGTACGGAAAGAGGGGTGCAGTAACTTCTGAGGGTAAAGACCCCCTGAGAACTCGAGGACAGAAGTTTGACCTCTAACTTATATGACACTCGCTTGCACAACCCATTTTTAAAGGGGGGGGGGCTCTTTCACACACCTCACAGATAGAACACAGGGGGAAGAACAACCATGCTGAATCAGGGCTCGAACCCGGGAGGCCCAGATCACGGGGAAGACGCGCTACCCCTAGGTCAGGACGCCGGCAAACATTTTAAATCATTAATATTTTAGATTGAGCTAACAATTTTATCACTCATATTCAATAAAACCTTCTAAAAATTTTCAGATTAAAAACAATGCTAACAGTTTATTACAAAACAAAAAAAGCTTACCAAAAAATAATTAATTAATGTATTGTTTTTTTTCTCCTGTATATTACTTGTATAATAAAGAATAGAAACTTAAAACGGAATTGGCTCTAGATTAACTAACTTTATTTGTTATTGAGTGAAATGCATACATATATTTAAATTGGAAGTGAAAATTATAAAATATTACATTTTGAGAAATCTTTGTCTATAAAATTTGTACAAAAAAAAAAAATGATTCTATTTTGTGCAAAGTATATTCTAAGCAATAAAGTAAGCAGATTAATTCTCCACCCCCCCAAAAAATTAGTTTAAGCATTCAATTAAAGATTCAAAATACAAACCATTAATTTGAGAGAAAGTTAACTTTGCATAAATAAGATTAAAGTTCATACTGATCCTTAATTAATCCAATTCATCATTTTTTCACTATAGAGCCCTTTTGAAAATACAATGGTGGTAGAATCTTTCATTCTAATTTTATCAAATTATAAGCCTTATATTCCTAAACTTCCAAATCGCTTTGGAAAAGTTGAATATCTATTCCTTCTAAAAACCATGGGAGAAAGAGATATTGTTTGAAACGGATTCTAAAACCCTCCGCGCTTTTGCGCATGCGTTAGGATGGGTTTAATTAGTCAAAATAGGGGTGAGAGGAAAGATGAAAGGAGGAGATGTTTACATTTAACAATAAAATAAACTCGAATTACTCGTAGACTGAATTAAAATAATACGGTCAGAAACGATACGATATTCACATGTACGTGAAAAAAAAATTGAACATAAAAGTATCTAATAGGGCGAAAATCAAGGTAAAGAATATGAAGAATTCCGGAAATGCGCTCATCCTTTTTCGTCTCTCCCCTTAATGAGATAGAATCGTCGAAAAATGGTCGGCTCAGAATACTAAAACGAACAGTGTAATCAAAATAACTTCTTTCCTAAGAAACAAATAAAAATTAAAACATTTTGAGTTTTTTTTTATATATATATATGTGCAAATCATTTTGATTATTTTATTAATTTATATTTTAAGATGCTTTTAATCGATTAAACTTTTTTGTTCTCTTTAGTGGCTTTTTTTTTCAATTTATGTATTTAATTTTCTACATATTTCTTCCTTTATATTATTCATAAATAATAAATGAAATTGTGTTTTACCAATTTTCAAATTTTCGTTTTCATTACAAAGTATTTTGTGTCAAAAATTAAACTTTCATTAAAAGTCATAGCTGCGTACGGAAACTTTTTTCACCCACTGCATGTTAAAGTTTAGTTAAATACGAATTGAATTCAAAATTCAAATGTAATTTCTGATAATTTAAATATTTTTTAATAATATAAGCCTGTTCCTCAATCATAGATTTTCTTCAAACATTTCAATATGTCAGCAACAACAAATATTTTCAGTAGATTAAAATTTTATTTGGCCACGGGGGAAAAAACCCATGTCCCCTATTTAACTCAATATTTTCAAAAATTCATAACAAGCCAAGCTCTAATCATCTATAAGAAGTTCCATGGATCATTCAATCAGTCAAAGGAGGGAATATTTTTAAGAATAAAATAAAATTGTAATGACTCTATATATTTTGCACTGGGTCCATTATTTTAGTTTTTTTGTTTTTTTTTAATAGCGTACAATTTGCAGAGGAAATACAAGAAAGATAGTAGAAGATTTAGTTATATTAATATCCCATTTTGAAGTTACAAATGCAGATTATTTTAGAACAGAACTCGTGATACATCCAGGAATTTTTATTTTTTATTTTTAAATTAAAATCTATGAGTTTCTTTATGCTGTCAAAAACCTTTAAAGTACTTTCGCAAACACTAAGATTTTTTATCCAGTAAAAAAACAAAACTTTAATGGAAATTCAGAAGAACTAGTAACTTCCTAGAAATCGGCACGTCTAGCTGGATTATTTTTAAAAATTCTATACATTGCTCTTAGAATAGCATCTACTATTCACTGAGAAGATTTATGTTCAAACTGAAACGCTCAACGGATTATGTGTAGTGTATTCCTATAATCTAAAATTTAATAATTTTCACACGAAAGTTTTTCTTTGATATGTTTTTAAAATTTACATTTGGTCCTTCCATACTAATTTGTAAAAGTAACTCTAAGTCCATATTTGACATAACTTCTTTAAGTTTTCAAACAATTCTTGAGCAGTGGCATGCTTTAAAAATATTGAATTACAATATGTTGATCTGACTCGCAATTTAGTACGTTTTTCTCTTTTGGCATGACTAATATTACATTTTCCCCCCATAACTCATTAACTTAAGCTCATTATATTCCTGAAAAGTAAGCAATATGCAGGAAACGGATCTTGCGGAACTTCTTTAACTCATTCAGCAAAATCAGGATTCACACCTTTATCCATTCAATCAGTATTAAATACGGATTTTGAAAGCACATTATTTAAAATTCTCCGATTTGTTCTGAATCAGCTCACAATTTTTCAAATAATAAATAAACCATTCAATAAAATCACGAGCGAGTAATACTATAGCGAAGCTTCCGCAGAATGGATGTTGCTATTCCCGCCAGAGGAATTTATTGTATTCTATCAAGCAATGATAGCTGACTCGCGCATCCTCATTAGCAGCAATCTGGGAATCTTATGGAAAGAGAACGTCTCTGAAATCGAAATTAGTTTGATCTACACATACACACAAAAAAGGAGGGGGAACAAGTAGAAAAATGGCGAGTTTCCACGATTACACAATGTTCCATTTTTGGGGCTATGCTTATGATCATTTATTTTTGCAATGTTCAAAGACTGGTAATTTTTAGATGGAGAAAAAAAAAATTTAAAAAGCTTATAATTCCCAACAATTTTTCGGTTTTTATGGAAATTTTCATGCATTTTCCATTTTTTAAGACAATTTTTAAATTTCCTGTATTTTTCTAGTTCTCCCGGTGATATGGTAATTTTGTTTTTATACTTAATTCTTTATTTAGTATACTTTATTAAGAATAATCAAATTTTAAAAATTAAATTTTGTGACATACATTCCACATATATATGACATAAAATAATTTTTTTTTTTTTTGTCAAAAGTTTAATACATTTATTTATTGAATATGTTTATATTTCTGATAATACTGCATATATAGAGTACTGACTCAAAGTGTGTTCCAACAGCTAAATTCAAAAATGCTATATATTCTTCCAATTGAAAAAATGTTCTAAACGATGTTAAGAATTATACATTATTATTCTATTTGAGGTATTAAATGCAATGTTAAAAAATAGCAAAATCTAAATTTTTTCACAGTTTCCAAATGCAATTAGTCGTTTTAATTAAAATACTTTTGAGACATTTTAAAGAGAAAAAAAAATTCCACTTTATGACCAACAATGATAAAATAAAGTTTTAAATTTTATTATTTCAGATCAATCAACGGCCACCTCATGAAATTGCCATATATTGATTGGTGGATTTTCCTAAGAGGAAATTGCCTAATATAGCGATTGGTCTAAAATAACGATATTCAAACTTTTGAACTTGGTTGGTTTTAAATATAGAAGTGCAAACATTTGTAAGTGGGGGGGGGGGATTTAGGATTGTGATTCTTTAGTATGTATGTAGAAGCGGGTGACAATCTTCATGAGATGGCATCAGGGAAAACCATAACTCTAGTATATGGAATGCTATAGACAATAGGAATGAATAGTGTGACACAAATGTGATTATCTAGTCGTTATTTCAATGGATTTAAATTACTTCACAGAAATGAATATAACTTTGAATTCCATTTTACTCTTTCTTTTACTAATTATGTATTGTGTCTGTGAGTGTGTTCTATCAAGTGGAAAGGATTCTGGATTTCAAGTCTATACTGTTGATGGATTATCAATTTCAGTGTCATTATTAACCTGATTAAACAGTAATTCATATATTCTATATTACTACTCTTATTTAGGTAAGTGGGCTAATATAATTTTGAAGCTTTTCAAATAAAAAAAACAATAGAAAAGTATGAATAAGACTTAATGGATGTTAAAAACAGTATGAATATAACTTAAAAGAAGTTAAGAATAATATTAATAAGATAAGCATCTAAAAATTCTTCATAAAATATGTCCAAAATATTTAATAACTCCTTTGAATGTCAGTTTAGTCAATTCCTAATTAATCCCATGAATAATTATATTTTCTTATGAAAATTAGTATTTGTGATTAAAATAAGAATTACAATTAAAAAGGTAAAAATTTCACTTTAAATGTGTGTGTATATATATATTTTTTGCTCAATTTTGCATCAGTCTGCTCTGGTTGCATCAGTAATTAAATATTAAAGAAATAAATGTTGGCAATAAAAATCAATAGCAGGATAAAAAAAATTAAGATGATATGAAATTATAGTTAATTAAATTAAAACTAGACAATCTAAGATTATCTTATTCCTATTAAAACCAAAAAAATAATATAAAAATAATAATTGCATCATTTTCTTGCAATAAGGAAAGAAACTAATATCGTAAAAAACAAGCATAACAAAGCAGACTGACTTTAGAGCAGAAAATGGTATAGTCCCCAAAAGGTGGCAAAAACTAAACAGGGTATCATGTGTGAACAATGTGTTATGAAATACAGCATCAGACAAGATTCCACATGTAAATGACTTTATTTCCATGATAAAAGATACAGAATTCTTTTCTGCTCAATATGAATAAAAAACTAATAATGAACAATGTCCATTGTTATTAAAACAATTTGAAATTTCACAAAATGCAATGGACATCTAACTACACAATATGAAATATATGGTGGGAAGAACAAAGCATATATTCTTAAAAGCAATTGAATACAGTACATGGATGAAGAATGAACTTAAATATTCCAAAAGGGCTAAAAAGGACCACACCAGTTTCTGCCTTAAAGACAGCACAGCTTAAAATATTTAATACAATACATAGAAAATCACTTCGTAACACATTTGTACCTGCTGGACCATAATGGTAGTTCAATTGCACATTTATTAGAAATACACAAAACAAAAAACATATTTATTTGTCGGAATAACATGCTAAACAGACAATTTTTTCATCTGCCTGCGTCAACTCCTTTCATGCTTTTCAAAAAATGTCACAAAACTCAAAATATATTTCTAAAAATTTTAACATTATAAAAATATTTTACTTTTAAGTAGAAAACAAAATCATATGTTTCTTCATCAAAATCTTCCATAAGATTGTAACTTTAATGCTTTGGAAATAGTTGTAAAATATATAGCAATTTTCAATGAACACTGACATACCAAATGCCTAATTCAGCAGAGGTCTACAAAATGAATGGAAGAAAATAGATTTAAGAATGATAAAAGTGCAAACGTTAACATACAATGGGAGAATTATTTCTAACGACAAACAAACTTTCAATGGGAAAATACAAGAGAAGGTTTTATTTATTTTAATATTTAAAAACAATTATGTAATTTGATTTTAATTTATTATACCAAGAACTTACCAAACACTAAGAATATCAGACAAAATTTGTCACTATCTGCACATCAAATCAATTTCAGCTCTTTACCCCTCCCTCCAATTCATTATTTTATTTCATTGCAACATTAAAGTGCAATGGGAAAAGCAAAGATAAACAGAATTTTAGAGAAATGTTCTATTTTGGAATAAGCAATACTGCAAACAAAAACTGGTATATGTTTTCAGAAATAATTTTTAAGATAAAACTTCACCATGTATGAAAAAAGAAGGAAGAAAGAAAACAACTAAGGAAAAGAAAAAACAATCAAAAAATAAATTTAATAAAATAAATTCTAAAATAATCAAAATTTTGCCACATAAGACAAAAATTGCTTCCCCCCCCCCTTACTCATTTTAATATTATTACAAACATGCATCATTCCTCAACAAAAAAGACAATACAACTCCTCCCCTCCCATAAAGCATATAAATTTAACATAAAATGCATGAAGGAATGTCATGAAAAAATAGCTGCAAAACATATTTTTCATTAATAAAAAAACAAAACTTTAAATTTTTTTTAAGAAAAACATTTCTGCATATAAAAGAAAGCTTGAATCAGTTTTCAGCATTTAACTATAACCTATTACAATAAGATTCTCTTTACTTAATAGAAAAAAAGGGAAAAAAAAAGATTTCCTGTAATTTAGAAGATAAAAAGATATCATTAAAAAAATCCCAAACTTTTTTTTCCCTTCTAAAATTTCTATTAAAAAAAATACTTTCTGATTAGAAATTCAAAATTGTATATTTCTAACAGCTGTTTTCCAGAAAGGAAATATTTAACATAGACATATAGACAAATATGATTTATTATCTGTTAATTGGAAGATATATCCATTAAGAAATAATACTTTTCCAGTAATGGAACCTCAGACAATAACCATCTAATCTTAGCAGCATGCCACCAAGCCTTAAAGAGATGAATGTTAGCACCAAAATGGAAAAATGTAAGCATTTCTGTTAGTAATGACTGGAGTTTCTTAAGAAGAAAATTACCAAGGAATATAAATTAATAATGAAAATTGTCTTTCATAGGTTTTAAGAATGAGTTTCATAAACCTAGTTCTTAAAGCATATCATATTTACAAACATCAAACATATAAACTTTCATTCATATGAAATACTACGAGTTATCAAATGAATATGAAAGTGTAATTTCATGAAAATTAAAATTAAGCTAAAAATTATTTTTGATTCAATAAAAAAAAAAAGAAATATTTTTGCAATTTTGATTCTTTAAATAGATAAATAGGTTATTCAAAACTGAATGGCAATGCCCAAACGAAAAAATTTTAATACAAACACAAAAAAAAGCAAAAGTATCCAGCAGGCACTGTATACTTAATACCCTTGATCATGTGTTTGAACTTCAATAAATTTTACTCCTTGAATAATAAAAATATATACACTTCCAATTATGAGATTCTTGATCACTGCTTCTTTTTAAAACTTACTTGAATTATTAAAACCTGCAGGTTGTATTTGAAGGTTAGGATGATTAGCTGCTAATGTGGCAGCTATATTACTAGGAAAATGAGAAAGTCTGGTAGTATTAGACATAGTTGGAGTTTTCTGATTTGGTTGATCATCTAAAACAATGAGTTGTGGAGCATTTGAACGTTGAGGAGTCGATTGATTACTATTTGAACGGTGTACCGAAGGGCTAGCTTGATTAGTTACCACACTCATGTTCATATTTCTTGGAGCAATGGCTCTGAAAATAAAGTTAAATAAAATCATTATAAGTAAAGAAATTCCATACTCAATACACAACAGATAAACTTCCACCATACATATTACAAAGGATGTCCTGACTCTGTTTTAAAGTGTCAGTATATATATTTTTGAGTAAACTTTTTGGCAGACAACCAATCATGTTGCCAAGAAGTTCAATCATTAGCCAATGGTTAGTGAGGTAATTCATGTACAGCAAAAAATTAAAAGGAAAGTTTGAATAAAGTAATAAACTTAAACCACATTGACTTATTTTACAAGTAAGTTGATAACAGTAGCTTTCACTTTCACCATCATTATATATGTTTTCTCTGGAAGCATTAATTTGAACTTATAACAACTTATAACATTGGCATTTTAATAACCGAGACTTGCTATAGATTTCATTGAATATGCTTTCAATGAAAAATATACATTTCCAATCTAGGTATTCACTTCAAAGTATTGCCAAGAAATCATTGCATTAAACACTGAAAAGAGCCAGAAATAGGTATGGCAGATCTGAGTTGTAATGTAGCATTTATATTCATACTCGCAACCAGAAAAAAAGAAATGTAAAAATTCATCACATTGGTTGTATGGATACTAAGCTCTAAACTCATAAATGAAATGGGTGCAATATAATGAATAACAGATTATAACATAACAACAATGTTATTATTGTTTTTACATAACAATTTAAGCTATTTGTTCTATTCAAAAGTACAAGCACCAATGATGGTTATTATTTTACAATTTCTATTAAACCTAATTGATAAATCATCTATGAATATACAGTTACTAAAGTGAATAGATCTAATTGCTGTATATTTACGTATATAACATTTCATTTTCAAAAGGAAAATTTATTTTGTTCAATTCTATCCTAGGCAGAATTTTATTTTTAAATTGCAATAATCTTTTGAAGTACAGAATCTTCAATTAACCACTATATTTAAAAAACACCACAGAAATCTTGATGAGATTAATGCATACTATAATACCTTAGACACTGAAAAAGATAACTTATTTTATTTACTTCATATATTAGGAGTTAATAATCGATTATTTTTAATGACAAATATAAATATACATATAAGTAATGATATCTCTTCATCTAATTTAAATCCTTATTAATTTCCTAATTTTTATCTTAATTAAGCCCATATTAACTTCATTCTAAAATGTTCTCTTATTTCCTGATCCAATTCCCACTTTTTATTTAATTAATTCTACAGGTTCTTTACAAAACTGCTAATCACACAATTTTCTTATACTCTGAGTTAAGGGATAAAAATCCTTAATGTTTACAATATTCTTTCTCCTAAATTGATGTACAAAGAAATTCCAACCAAAATCTCATATTAAAAATCACTGAATGGAAAAATTTCTGCTGCTCTTGCTTTTGTATCACGATATGGACTGACACATCACTTATTCTTTGTATGAAAATTATGTCTACATGGTAAAATAAATCAAAGTTAAAATTTTCAAAAATTTCTTCTCGGCCATGCTTTTGTTAAAACATGTTTAAATACACAAGTATAAATATGTATTTTTTTATTTTTACATTTATATTATCTGTACTTGCATAATGTTTTCCCATCAAATAATGTTTCCATTAAATAAAAATGATGCAAATTATCGTTACTAATAAATTAACTTTTATAAGATTAACAATAAAAATCTCTGGCCATTTCTTAAAATTAACAGTTAATCAGAATGGAAATTTTGACATTGATGTAGAAACATAGCATCATCAAAACATTTTAGGAGCCAACAAAATTTCTTACTGTTGGCACAATTGGTCAACAAATAATAATTTTCAAAAAGATAAGAACCTTTAAATTACCCTGAGAAGAAAATCATTATCATTGAAAAACTTACAGTTTCAAGAAAAAATATCATCACACTGCATTTTACACAAACAACTAACACAATTTTGCATCACAATGAATTACAATTCAATATAGTACAACAAACCCCTTCCAGTAGGTCATTTAAGGGATAGTTCCAAAACAACATATTAACGAGAATGACATTCGAATGTATAACTTAGAATGTCATTAGTAAAAAGATTTCACTGTAATAAAAATAAAAGCAGTTTACTGTCATCAGGGTGGCCATCATTTCTGCTGCATGAATTTCTCTGACATTTCCAGATTTTTTTAAATTTCCCCAATTTTTTTCGGATGTACCTACTATCCTCAGAATGTCATTTTATTTTATTATTACATAATGCTCTTAACTGTATTTGAAAACTTGTTCTACTCTTTTAACTAAAACAAATGTAAAATAAAATTTAATGCTCTGAGGGAAAGAAAAACAAATACATTTTTGTTTATTGAATTTCAAATAAACTTCAATTATGCAAAACCCTTCCCCTTTTTTATGCAGAGATATAAACCATCATTAGAAGATGCATGCTCCATGTAGACCGACATTCAGCCAATCAGTCACATCTCAAAATTGTTTGAAACTACCAAGAAATGCAGTGCAAAAATTATATGCACATTTGCCGAGTGCTTAAGAATTAAATGATTCGTTTCCTTCCAGTGGGTTCTCCACTATTTCATACTGTTTACCAATACACAAATCAGAATTGAACAACAATTTTACTAACAGGGGGAAAAAATAATTTATAATTACAAAATAAATTTTTTTTTTATCAAAATAAGAAAAATTTATCTATGTTATCAAAAAACTGCATTGACTTTTACATCACCAACTATAATAAAAAAAAATTCCTGAATGCTGGCTCAATGCTTAATCTGTAAAATAGAAGAAAAAAAAAGCGGAAAACTGTTCCTTATCCATTTGGTTTTATCATTTTTCTTTTTATTGTATAAAAAGAAAATTGATTAAAAAAAATAGAATGAATGAATTCTGCAAATTTTTGTGGCAAATGGTTTCATATACATCAAAACGTATAAGAAAAATGATGTCCTTCTCTTTTCTTCAATTTTTTAAAGAAAATTACAAGAGAAATGTGTACTTATAATGTATAAAAAAAATTGATTTCTTGTGTTTAATATTTTTTTTAATTAAAGAGCATTTTGTAGAATGTATGGAGAATTTTAAACAAATATAAAAGAAATAAATGTTAAAAGAAAATATAAGCAATAACATCCATTTCAAACTGTTCATAACATCCATCCATATGAAGAATTTAGTAAATTCATATTCATAATGTTTAAAAATTAACAAGAAAATGTTTTATGGAAATAGCAGCAATAATGTTTAATACTTCATAATTCAACCAAAAGATCTTTGAGAAGAGAGAAAAAAATTATTATTTAATTCAAATAAAATCGTTTCGGAATTATACTAATTAGCCAGAATTTTATACCCAGTAAAATAGTTTTGAACTTTAATAATCAAAACTCATACTTTTGCTTTCATAATACATGGTACGATCAATTTGATGTTCAAAGGAAGAAGGAATAACTCCATATAAAACATTTTAAATAAGAGAAACCCATTAAAGCTTAAAATCATAACAGTAACAAGAGTTATGCTTTAGTTAGTGCCTTTTTCCACAGTACACAAAACCATTTTAACTAATTATATCAATAACATTCTCAAAACAAGGGAGGGGGCCCTTCAGGGGAAATATTATACATTTATATGTATACTTATAATAAAGCTGAATGTGTGTGTGTTGGTGCTCTACATGTCACACCGTTTGTCCTACGGTTACCAAATTTGGCATATTGTTACAGCTTCACGCCGATAGATGGCGTATCTGTCGAGTACAAAGTTCTGTTAATTCTTTTTTGTATCAGAACGTAGAGAGTGTGTAAGAACGATTCTGTGAACTGGACGTGGCACCAATTGTGAAAGGTGTCCTAATCTGTAATAGCCTACATGAAGTGGCACAAAAAATGTGCCCGAAAATAAAATGGTGTTCACCAGAAAGAAATGAATAATTATTTGTAGAGAATTACATTAAGTGGTCCGTCGACTACGCAGTATTGAACCATCGAGAGTTTTGAGAAGTCGGCAAGTGTTTCTGTTTTGCTGCGTGTGTTTATTTGATATTGTTCTCAGTGATTTCTGAATCCTTAGAGTGATCTTCAATGGATATAAAGTGTAAATTCCTGTGATTGGACTATCCGATGATTGGATTATTATGTCCGTTTTGGTTTCAGGGTAACTGTGAGTATACTTTTCTTTTCCAAATTCGTGTATTAGTTTCGTTTTTATGAGTTGCATATATTCAGAGTTCTCTTTTCAAAATGCTTTCAAAACTTAAAAAGAGTGAATTAATTGAAGTTACCGAGGAACTAGAAATTAATATTCCTGCAGGTGCCAAAGTAATTACTATTAGAGATTTAATTGAAAAGAGCGAGATCTATAAAGATAATTATGAATTCGTAAAAACTGTAGTTGAGTCAATAATTGATAGGAAAAAAGATTACGAGAAAAATGAAGCACAGAAACTAGAATTGGAAAAACTTAAACTCTACGAGAAAAATGAAGAACAGAAAGTAGAATTGGAAAAACTTAAACTCGCGCAATTAGAAAAACAACTTGAGCTTGCGAATTTACAAAAAGATGTAACACAAAAGGTTAATGTAACAAATAGCGATTCTGATTCTAATTTTGGCTTAAAAAGTTTGATAAAAAGTGTCAAAACTTTAACTATTCCTGTTTCTACACGAGCAGAGTCGTATAATTTATTTTTCCAATCGCTTGAAAGAGCTTTCAAAACCAAAAATGTCCCAGAACAATTCAAATCAGAGATCCTATTAAATATTTTAGGCGAAATAGTTACCAATTTAATGATATATTTAAATGAAGATGAATTGTGTATGTATGACAAATTAAAAGAATTAGTGTTAAAAGAATTTCAGTCCACCGCACAAGAAGTTTTAAATAATTTCCGTAAAGCGAAAAAACGTCCAAACGAAAGCTATATCCAGTTTGCATCGCGACTTAGTGCAGCTTTTGATTATTATTGTCAATTAAGAAAGGTAAATGATTTTAAGGGAGTTTGTGAACTCATGGTTTCCGAAAAAATATTTGATTCATTAGATCGTGAACTACAAATTCATATTGGCATGAAACAAGGAGAATCTTGGTATGTGCCATCAGATTTGGCAGGCATTGCGATATTTATGTATCGTCAAAATTCAAAAATGATAGTAATGTGTTTTCACGACCGCAAGTTGTAAACCATTCTCAAAAATATCGTAAAGAATACAGTCCACAAAAAGCATTTGTATCGGAAGTTAAAACTCCGAAATGTGTAATTTGTAAATCTAATGAAAATCATTCCCTGAATGTATGTCCTGTGTTCAAAAATATGCTTGTTAATGAGAGAATAGAAGTCGTTAAAAATAAGCAATTATGTTTTAATTGTTTAAGTCACCATAAAATTGCTAACTGTTATTCAAAATCCAGTTGCTCCATTTGCAAAAAACGACATAACACTCTTTTGCTTTGGGAAATACTCAAAGCGAAACTGAAACTCGTTCGCAAAATGCTAACGCGGGATTAAATCCAAGGTCAAATGTATTCGTTCCGAGAACTGAAAATCTTAGTCATAATTCTTCACAACTGACGAATGAGTCACCTGCGAACAGTACGCATTCATTCACTGCTACCAACTTAAATGTAAACAAATTGGTTTTATTAAGTACTGCAAATGTGATGATTCAAAATAATGTAGGAATGTTTATGAGTGCACGTGCGTTGCTGGATGTTGGTAGTATGAGTCATTTCATTTCAAAACGGTTAGCCGATAAACTGAATTTGAAAAAAGAAAGACGAAACATTTTGGTTTCTGGACTAAATCAATCATCATCTGTTATTAACTCGATCGTAAAAACGAAAATTTCGAACGTTAGCGGAAGCTTTGAAAAGGGAACTGAGTTATTGGTAGCGCCGCATATAACAGATTGTATCCCCTCGAAACAATTTGACATTGATACGCTAGAATTAGATAGTTTCAATGAACCTGGAGATGTGGATATTTTATTAGGTGCCCAAATATTTTATGAACTTTTAAGATCGGGTCAAATTAGGTTTCCGGGAACAGACATTGTTTTTCAAAATACTGTGTTTGGATTTGTTGCTACCGGAAGTGTTCCAATAGAAAACGAAACTACTGTTCATTGTGGGTTGGTAATAGAAGATTTGGATGCAAATTTAAGGAAATTTTGGGAAATTGAAGATGTTGAGGGGGATAAATTACAAAATGATGAGAGTTTAATATGTGAAGATCATTTCAGAAATGACGATGGAAGCTATATTGTTAAAATGCCGTTTAAAATAGACACCCATGTTTAGGCGAATCAAAACACATTGCTACTAAAAGATTTAATTCATTTTGGCAACGTTTGAAGAGAGAACCAGAGTATAGGCAACTATACAGCGAATTTTTAACTGAGTATGAGAATTTGGGGCATATGCAGGCAACTTGCGAAACTCCAAGTTACATTATGCCTCATCATGGCGTTTTTAGGCCAGAAAGTAGTACTACAAAATTATGCGTTGTTTTTAACGCATCAGAGGCAACGTCATCTGGACAATCGCTTAATGATAATTTATATTCAGGATTTGTTGTCCAAGATGATATGTTTGCTATTTTGTTGAGGTTTCGAAAACATTCTATAGTTTTCACCGCTGATATAAAAAAGATGTATCGTCAAATTTGGATACATCCAGATCAGTGTGATTTACAATGTATTTTATGGAAGGATTTAGAGGATGAGAAATTACGTGTATTTAAGTTGCTCACTGTTACCTACGGAACCAAATGCGCCCCTTACTTGGCGACCAGAGTACTAAAACAAATATGCTGTGATTGAGCGGAACAACTATCCTTTAGCCACTGCTGCTGGCAAAGATTTTTACGTCGACGATATACTCAGTGGTACCGAGGATTTATCTTCTGCCATTGAACTACAAGACCAGTTAATACATTTGTTAAAATCAGCTGGTATGGAGCTTCACAAATGGAGCTCAAATAATCCTGTTTTGTTACAAAATGTACCAACGTCGGACCGAGAATACAATTTCGATAACCCCAACTCAGCAACTTTAAAAACTTTGGGATTACAATTCAATCCTGAAAAGGATACATTTAGTTTTAGTGTTCAAAAAATTGTGTGACCTGCAACAAAAAGAACAATGCTATCGGACATATCCAGATTGTTTGATCCTTTAGGCCTCTTAGGACCTTTGATAATCACAGCGAAGATGTTCTTGCAGAAGTTGTGGATTTTGAGAATTGATTGGGACGATGAAGTTCCCATACACTTAAATAGAGAGTGGGAAAAATTTAGTTCTGAACTGAGTCAATTGAAAAATTTAACCATAGATCGTCATGTGTTATGTTCTGAAAGTAGACCTGATAGGCTTCGGAGATGCTTCGAAAAATGCGTACGGTTGTGCCGTCTACACCAGGTCTTTGTCAAGGTCTGGTGAGATAAAGGTGTCACTCTTATGCAGCAAATCTCGAGTGGCTCCCATCAAAGAAATTAGTATCCCACGTTTGGAGCTGTGTGCAGCGGATCTGCTTTCCAAGCTTACTGTTAAGGTTCTGCAATCCTTGCAACTAGACATTCATGGACAACATTTGTACTCGGACTCCACTGTGGTGCTTGCTTGGATCAAAACTCCACCTACATCGTTGAAAACTTTTGTTGCTAATCGAGTCACTAGGATTCAAGAGTATACTAAGAGCTTCCAATGGCATTATGTAAATACTGCTGAGAATCCTCCGGACTTGATATCACGAGGAGTTTTCCCTTCAAAGATCCAACAGTTGGACATTTGGTGGAATGGACCGTCTTTTCTTTCATCTAGTAGCTGGCCAAACTTCAATGACG
This sequence comes from Argiope bruennichi, assembly GCF_947563725.1. Lineage (NCBI taxonomy): Eukaryota > Metazoa > Arthropoda > Arachnida > Araneae > Araneidae > Argiope > Argiope bruennichi. The sequence goes on from NC_079151.1 coordinate 52,037,845, forward strand.
ATCCTGGTGTCGCAGATGGTGAATACCTTCTTGAGGTGAAAAGAACTCTGAACTGAATAATGATTCTGTGATTAATCTTTCCATTTGTAATAATCCTAGTTTTTTACAGTGTATATTAGATATAAGTAATAATTATAGTAAAATTTTGAGTTATGTTTTCAGGTTTGTCAAGAACCTAAAAGAAGCAGTGAAGACAACAGGTCCACTGAATGCTGAGGAATTGAACTATACAGAGACATTTTTAATTAAAAATGTCCAAATACAAGAGTTTTCTAAAGACGTCAGTAGTCTCCAAAAACACCACTGTGTGCCCCCTGGTAGTAAATTAAAAACTTTGAATCCTTTCTTGGATTCTAAAGGATTGTTAAGAGTAGGAGGACGGTTGGGTAATAGTAATTTTAATTTTAATAACAAGCATCAAATAATTTTGTCAAAAGGCCATAGATTAACTCTAATTATAATAGAACATTTTCATAATAATTATTTACATGTTGGTGCTTCTTCCTTGCTATATCTTGTTAGAGAAAAATTTTGGCCTCTAAATGGACGTAATAGCTCCAGAAAAATCGTACATCAATGCATCATTTGTTTCAAAGCCCAACCAATTGCACCTTCTCAAATCATGGGCAATTTGCCCAAGGAAAGAGTGTCTCCAGATTTTGCTTTTAATTGTGCTGGTGCCGATTTCTGTGGGCCGTTTCATATTAAGAATAAGGCTCAGCGTAAAGGTGCTTTACAAAAAATTTATATTTATAATTTTGTATGTTTTTGTTTTAAAGCTGTTTATATAGTAACTGTTTCTGATTTGACAATTTTAAAAGAAAGTCATCTCAAGAAATGGCAAAAGGTAACTAGACTTGTGCAATATATGTGGAAAATTTGGCATCGTAATTATTTAAGTCAATTACAACAGAGATTTAAATGGATGTTTGACAAAAATAATGTAAAATTAGGAGATTTAGTGTTATTAATTGAAGATAATTTGCCTTGTTATAAATGGGCTATGGGTAGGATAATTAAAATTTATTATGGTGATAAGAAAATTCGTGTTGTTAAGATTAAAACACAGTCTAGTACTTGCAGGGGTGTTTGTGGGACCCCAAAAAATCCCCGGAAACTTTTACGGACTTACTACCGACATTTTGGAGTTTCGAGAAGGGGGGGGGGGGAGAAATGAAAAATTACGATTATGAAGTATTGAATGACCTAATTATAAAAGTTCAATGAATTACTTTTTTTGCAAAATTAAGACCTTTGAACCCAGGTCACGTGATCGCACATCTGGTCGAACGAAGTCTCTCCCTTTTTTTTCTGCCGCGCCTACTTGCCGAAAAGAATCCAGAAGAGAATGTCCGAGAACCGGGGGAATGAGTCATAACTCGCAATAAGGAAAGAACAAAAAAGAAGTTTTTTCCCCCTTTTCACGCATTATCACTGCCTTTGGAGAAAGAAAGGAAAAGTTTTCACCCCACACACTGACCTTGCGTTTTCTGCTTTCAAAGCAAACAAAACTACCCAGATCAAAATAAATAATTCATTATTATTCCTACTTCCTTTTGAACGACGATCCCCGGAATTTCCGGGTATCCAAGTTCAAAATCCCCGGAATTCCGGGGTTTCCCCGGAGCACAAACACCCCTGTACTTGTAAAAGAGCCATTTCTAAAATTTGTGTATTGCCTATGGAACATAATTAATTTGTAATATTTGATGTTGAAATTTGTAAGTTTTGATTTGTTATTTCTTAAAGATATTGATTATTATGTTTCTTGTGTGTTTTTTATTAGATTTGTGTAAAAGTTGTAATATTGTGTATGTTATTGAGCATTGTAATCTCTTGAAACCTTGGGGTTTCAAGGTGGGGAGTATGTTACAGCTTCACGCCGATAGATGGCGTATCTGTTGAGTACAAAGTTCTGTTAATTCTTTTTTGTATCAGAACGTAGAGAGTGTATAAGAACGATTCTGTGAACTGGACGTGGCACCAATTGTGAAAGGTGTCCTAATCTGTAATAGTCTACATGAAGTGGCACAAAAAATGTGTCCGAAAATAAAATGGTGTTCACCAGAAAGAAATGAGTAATTATTTGTAGAGAATTACACATATGTATACCTTAGAGGTCAGGAATGTGCACTTCTATGCAATTATTTTAAATTTTTAATTAGAATTTTAATTAACTAAAAATTAAGCGAAATTTCCAAGTTTTTCCATTATAACTTCCGAAAATATTACAGCACAAAATTGCTTTTCACATCATATTGAAATTCAAAATATAATCTTTTCAATGATACTAATGTTTTAACCAACAAATTAAACTTCTATTTTTAATAAATTTTTAAAACATAATTTAATCATATTTTTCAATAATTTATTTCACACAAAATGAAAATAAAATTTAAACTGCTCAAGCACATCGCATATCAATAAGAAAAAATTAACTTTTATCAATGTGTTGCCAAAATATTGATAAAAGCTGAAATTAAAGGGCAAGTTAACTATCATTGCAAATTAAACATATAAAAGCATAATTTTCAACATGTGTCTGCATGAAATTAAATAAATATGAAACATGAGATTTTTTGGAAATTAAATGCAAGGAAAATGTGAAAGGATCTTTCACATTTTCTATATTACTAATTCAATTAAACAGTTTTATTAAGGCAAATATGGTTTAATATGTACAAGATATCTACTCTAATTGAAGCCAAACAGCTAATTTGTCTGAATGATTCTGCTTTCTCATATATATATTTTTTTAAACATACTTGGATTTAGTAAAAGACGTCTTTATATTAATTGCATTTCATCATTTACACTTTAATTAAAAATTGAATTTTACAGGCACTGATAGAAAGTTAAGGAGATGTGTAGTACAATAAACGAAACAGCTTAAGGCCTACATAATAGTATAATTGAATTATATGACTATCAAAATTTGAAGCTTATAAATATTTTGCTGAAAAACCTATTATGAGACCAAGTTACATCAAATATTAATTGAACATTTTAGCGAGCATTAATAATAGCAAACCAGCTGGTAGCCAAAGGTAGTCAGTAATGTAATAAATTAGATATGGTCATTAATCTCTCTTTTTTAGACTATCAGTAAATGATTGATTTTCATCAGCTGACAATGATTCATAATGCTACTCAACAATTAAAAAAATTTCCAGTTTTAAAATAAATTTCCCTGAATTTTCCAGATCTCCCAGAATTTAATGAAGATTCCCGTTCGGCTGGCCACTCTGGTCATATATGCTTTTCATGTGCTTTTTTTTAAAGCAGATTCTTCCACGTTTGATATTTATATACATGGCTTTTGTGCACCAAAGAAATCTTGCTTTATTCTTATTTTCTGTCAACTGGGACCAATATGCATATAATAACTCATCAAGGACATATACACTTACAATACATAATTAAAATAAATTCTGCATCACCTAAAACAACAACAAAAAAAAAAAAATCAAATGTTTTTTCAAGTCTGACAAAGGCTGTATTTCTCATTACTCCTTCAAAACAGCCATTATAGCACTTCAATACATAGCAGTGTACATTGTTAAAAAAAGAGAGGATGTGAAAAAGATTATAAAGAGTTATTTTAGCATGTCTTGATATACCTAAATACGTTGAATTCTTCCCTTCAGTAGTTTTCCCTTTAAAAAAAATTTTTTTTGTCTAAAATTTTGATTTATCATATGCAGCAAAAATAAAGCAAGATCATGCTTTATTTGCAATTTTTCCAAAAGTGCTTATTCTGCTCAAGACCTTTTTTTTCTTTTTCAAAACTAAACATTTTTAAGAGGTTCAAAAATGATTTTCGAACATAAGTACTTTTCATAATGCTACTCACCCTGCAAATACATATATTCATTTATGGCAATTAAAATATTTTTAAAAGCTGCTCATTACTTAAAGAATGGTGATTTATAGTTCTAGTTGATCAAAAATATGATAAAAAGAATGACAAACTTTAATTTTTTCAAAGTCATAATTTGAATTCAGTATAAGTGAATGAAAATAATATAATTTCATATCTGTGTGCCTTCTCTTAAAAATAATAAGCATTGTATGACTTAAAATAAAGATTCATATTTTATGAGACTGCTAAAATGATTTTGATAGTAATGGCACAAATAAATCCAAAAGGTTCTCTTAGAAAAAAAACAATAGGAACAATTTTTAATTTAAAAATTTCTCTTCTTTAAAGTAAAATGTATAACTATTGAAAAACTGACATATTTAAAGTAATTCCAATACAGATGCTTAATGTAGGTGTTCTTATTCTCACACCCACCACACACAATACAATATTACTACACAGTAAAGCATTATTTATATGCAGATCAAAATTTTACCACAAATATTCTGAACACAGAAGTTGGCATGTAATTTTATAATGAGATTAATAAATAACAAAATAATAACTAAACAAATCGCATATAAGTACTTAAAAACTGTACCTTTGTTTATTTGGAGAAGGGCCGGAAGGACTCGGTACAGCAGTAACAGATATACTTTTATTTTGTCTCAAAGGAATAGGCAGTTGTGCAGTATTGTTAAAATTTGATTGCTGTATCTGTTGCTGCTGCTGCTGCTGATGTTGTTGTTGTTGCTGTTGTTGCCGCTGCTGCTGCATTTGTTGATGCTGTATTTGCTGATGTTGTTGTGGTTGCTGTCGTTGCTGTACCTGAGGATGTTGTCTCATTTGTTGAGCAACAGACTGCTGTAACATTTGATTAGGATTAATAGTACCGCTTCCTTGTATGCCAAAACCAGCTTGCGGATTTTGCTGCACATTAGCCCGTTGCATATGATTACGATTGTATTGCAACTGTTTGTTAATCTGCCTCATTTGATGACTGCGATTTAAGTCTGTGGAAGAAGTAACTTGAGGTTGACCATAAGGAGCCATTGCTTGTTGATTCATTTGTGGCACAGGACGTTGATTCATTTGTTGCATCATACGTTGCTGTTGATTAACTTGCATAACAGAAGGTGGCTGTCGTGGAACTGGTGCAGAATTATTAAGCTAAAATAAAATGTTTAATTTATAACTGGTGGAAAAATCAAAGAAATAGAAACAGCCTTTCATTTAAAAAATATCCCATTATAGATTAAAATAAAACTTACAACATTCAGCAAATCCTTTTTAATGACAAAATTACTAACTTCTTTACAGCCATAATAAAAAATTAATACTTACATATGTGAATTGATATCTTTACACTTTATTTTTATAACCACTGCATTTAAAAAAGACACTGAAATAACATTCTAACAATCAAAAGAAATCAAACAATAGAATTTTTGAAAGCTAATTAGAGTTAAGAATTAATTGGGTTGTCTAAACCTTTTAATTGCATAGTCTTATTTTTTATTGAAATTTATTGACATTAAAAAAAAACGGAATTCTTTAGTTCTTAACCTGCATCTGATATATTATGCTGTTTAAAACTAAAGAATAAATCTGAATTGATCTAATGATTTTACAGTTTTTTTTTTTTTTTTTTTTTTTTTTTTGCATAAAAATATTAAAATTTTAAAATGGTTGTTTTTCAATGTAATCTCTGAATCAGAATGAAGAATTATGAAAATCTTAAAAATAAAATATGCATGAGAATTATACTAAATTTAAAACAAAGTAATAAAAATAATACTGCACACAGCAATTTATATAAGAATTTTTTATTTACTTTTATTGATAGAGTAATGAAATTTTATAGACAGTTTTATTAATTATTTCTATTAATGATTAATGTTCATAGACAGTGTTTTTTATATTTATTTCTATTAATGTTTAAATTAAAAAACTCACAGGTGCCTATTCCTGACAACAATAAATTATTTTATCAAAGTTTCTTTATCAAAAAAATACCTAATGTTCTTACCAGATGTACTATCTGGTAGAAAATTTGTGAAATAATTTTTTTAAAAGATTCTTTAATAGCTATAAAATATACTGGACTACAATATAGAATTTTTTATCAAAATAAAAAATCAAGAAGTGAAAAAAATTTAAAAACTATGATGCAGTAAAAGTTATATAAAAAAGAAATCAATCCATAATGTTTAAAATAACGACAATTTGTAAAAACTCATTAAAGTAAAATATATAAAAAAAATGCAATCAAACTTTAATTATATTTATTAGAGCCTCATTTACTACTTTATTTCAGCCTTCATATTTTGGATAAGAAAATATTTTCAAATTTTAATAATTCTAATAAAAGTTTGTTGCTGCTTATTTTTAATTTTATCAATAATTACAGTTTTATTTAATAATCTTTCTTAAGATTTTACTCACTTTATTTACTCAAACTTTCTTTAACATTAAAATAGTTTCCCAATAATCCTCGCTTTAATACTGAGAATATTCAGAATAAATAGTGCTATTTGGACTCCCTTAGTGCTAATTTACACCTTGGTATTCTGAGTAATAAATTCACTGGCAAAGTTGAGAAACTTAATTTTGAGTAAATTGCCTTGTAATTTAAAAAAAAAATTTCCTGCCGTTTTCCTCATAAAAATTTCAATTTTTTTTCTTTCCATTTTTCTTTTAAATCTAATAGCAATCAAGTAATAATTTAAATTTTTTATTCTGATATTTTCTTTCATTGATTGCACTGAAAGCATTTTACAATGTTATAATTTTTATGCCAAATAAATGTAAAATCATTAGATCAATGCAGACTCATCTTTTAGTTCTAAAAAGAATAATATGACAGATGCAGTATTTTTCATAGATTTTTTTTTTTTGGTGATTTTTGTAATAAAAATATTACTTGAATTTAAGTATATTTCTAAAATAATAAAAAATATTATATAATTAAATGTTATGTTTCCAAAACTTTCAATATTTAATAAGTGAATAATTAAGAAATTTTGTGAAGTAAAATTCTGGAAATTCTTCAAAATACATATTGAAAAAAAAAAAAAAAAAATCTTTCAATTTTTAATCTAAAAATGTTGTCATTCCCCCCACATATTCCAAGCCCTACACATGGTCTGAATAATACAATAAAGAAAAGTTATAGTATAGTTAAAGAAAAGTTAATGAGATATTAACTGTATCTCATTGATGAAAATTAGTTATAAAAGAACTAATTGTACACAATTCTAGGTGAAATTTTCCCCCATTTGACAATTAATCATTGGCAAACAGTTAATATTAACTGAATATGTATTTAAAATGCATTTTCTCCAAACAATTGAAGCCAAAATTTGCTAAATAACATCAGATTTCAATTTCTCTTAGTCATTGCATTTTTAAGTTATTATATTTACATTCATGAGAAAATAAATTTGAAGGATCCATGAAACACTTTAAATACAAAATCTGTTTACCAAAATTTTACTATATAGCTTTTCATATTTCGACATGATTGTGTTCATTTAATATCACCGCTGTACCTGTATGACAAAGAAAACAATCAGATTTCCTGAGAATGGATTTCACTCAAAATTGGGAGGGGGGAGGAATCTGGTGTAAAGACCACATACCAAATTTTAACAGTCTAACTCATAGCACATTTGAGTAATTGTGTTCACAGATAGATGTAATTCAAAAAATGCATTTTATAGAATCACGGATGCCTGTAATGTGAAGATTTGTCAAGATCACAAATTTGAATTTTTTTGACAGTTACAATACTTATTTTTTGCATATGAAAAAACAAAAATTGAACGTGTAGAAAATCTAATGCAATGATATAATTTGGAATAAGACCAGTATTCAAGTAAATAATCTCAATATGTGGTGAAAAAAAAATTTGCTGCAGTCTTTCTCAAATAGCAACAGAGAAAGTTATTTTCTATTTCAACTCCAAAGTTCAGACAGCTTAGATAAATTTCAATCAGAATGACATGAATAAAAAAATATATGCTAAAAAATATATATAACAACTTTTTGATTTCATTCCCGAGTTTGTAGCCATGTGAATAAATTATGATGGTAAAAGAATAATTTTTGCCTTTTATATTAATACAATAGCTTTCAAACTAAAATAAAGTCTGAAGTTAAAATTAAAAAAAAATTTTCAGTATCTGTATTTGTTCTTTTTCTTGCTACAATGAGAAGGATTTTTTAAACAGCATTTAAATATAAAATCTTTCCTATTGCCATTTTTGAGCTTTCAATCTATCCTAAAATAAATAAGTATCAGAAACCAATCATTTTTGGTGTTAAATTGAAATCGTCAAAATACTTTGCTTAGACTTTTATGATTAGGTTTTGCCCAGCTCTATGTTAATTCAAACTGCTTAAATTGACAACTCAATTTGTTAAGCAGAAGATATATATTTTAAAACCATATTATAAATTTTAGCACACTCTATCATTAAAATTATTTTTAAAACTTTGAATCATAAAATGATATTAAAATTCAGAAGCTCGCCATAATTTTTAAATTTAAAAAAATTGCCCTTTTTTTTAATATAAGACATAATGATTTCAATGCATTTAATTTCAGTTAAATGTTATTATTATAAATTATTAAATTACAATTTTAAACACTTTTATCTTAAACAAAAATTTCACTTACAACTGGGCTTTGAGCTGTACGTGGCATTGGTAACATTGCATTTTGATTTGCAGTTGCACCTGGAATAGGCTGTTGGTCAACCAAAATCTGCCCAAGGCTACTGATATATTGACTTAAGAAATTGGTTTCATAACTAAAGACTATGTCCACAACATCCTTTTGTTTGGCGGCAGGAGGATCACAACGACTCCTTAAAATATTTCTCAACTATAAAAATAAAAATTGCATAATAATAAATTAATCTTAACTCTTGCATTTACTACTTCTATAACTAAACAGAATATAGCAGTATTTCATACATAAATAATATATGAAATTATTTAACATTTAAACATCTAATTATTTTTATCTAAAAAGATTTAGGGTCTGATAAATAATAACTAATTCTTACAATTGTATCTAAACAAATCTTAAATATAAAATATTTCATTCCTAGAGAAAATATATAAATAATTATGAATAAAATTTTCAAATTAACATGAAAATCCAAAAACGTAAGTTGCACTGCTTTAAGGGGTTAAAACAAAAATAATGTTGTTTATATAATTATTAACACTAAAAGAATTTTAGTAATACTTTTAATGCACATTTTCAAGATATTAAAACAGTTACAAGTTCTGAAAATATTATAGTATTAAAAACAACTACTCAATGTTTTATTTGCAAAATGACATTATCAACTATAAAAATATATAATATATTAATTAATAGTGGACATTTTAATATCATTTGCTAGATGCCATTGAAAAAGATTACAATTAAATGTTTTGAGTAACTTGGTTTTAATGGATTTCTCAGAAAAAGATTTGTAAACAAATTTTGATATTTATTTATAACCCATACTATTTTAGAAATCTTACATTGTTCTGTTTATTATACTATGCATTTTCCTAATTTTCTGCCAATATTTTCATCACTTCCAATAATTCATCCAATTACAATGGAATCTTAGTTCTGAAGCATAATTCATTCCTAAATCTTACTTGTAATGCTAAACAAACATTAAATGAAATTCTTTTCTTAATGAAAATCAAAGTAAAATTAGAAAAATGCATTCCATTCCAAATTTAGCAAAAATCAGATATAGCATTATCATTAAATTCATTTAATGACACTAGCACAATGCTTTTTTAGGTGATACTTCTCAATGTATAATACAATAATTTCCAATGCTTTCAACATTTTCCTTATTTAGTTACTGGAAGATTGTTGCTCGGTTGAGTCTATTATTTTCCCCTCTCGAGCAAATCTCCAAAGCTTTCTGCTGTAATATAGAATGTAGTTCTATAAACGTTTCAGCAGTTCTAGCCATGTTCTTTCTCCAGCTGCTAACATTGCAATCCACCTATCATCTTAACCAGAGATACAATCTTGCAGATTATCCCCTTTAGAGTCCTGTATATGTAACGTCTAATCTATTCTTAGCAATTCAGCATCATGTCTATGCAAAGAGCTCAAAGTAATAACCAGGGCCCAATTTTGCATTTACACAAATTAAAAGTAGAATGACTTATTTAAATACTACTATATGGTGCGACGCTGCAAGGAATTTTTTACCAATTGAATCCCATGATATTTGAGCTTCATGAAGGGGCATTAGTTTCTGTTATGCTCTTTTGGATTTGATACATTTACCAATGTAAATAAATGGCTCTTTAAAAGTGCAAATGAGATTCAAAGGACTCCAGCAATTTTATATACTGCTTTGCTTTTTTGTTAAGTGAATATGGGAAAATGTATTCAGCTATTACTGCAGGGTAAGAAGGTGAAAGATTTCTTGGAGTGTTTTGTTAAAGTCTCAGGTAATATGGTTAGATTATATGAAGTTTCATTTTGTAAGCCATGGTTAAGAGACCCTGTTACCTTGTTGCCTTTTTTACCCTGTTAGTGAAGTGATATTAATAAAAGTGGTTCAGAAGATTCATTTTCCTCACACTTCGAGAAATATAATTATAAAGAGGATATGCTTGCTCTGAACTTGCAGGTAATGGTTTTCTGAAATGAAATCATGACCGAAGATAAATTTTTCAGTGAAACAAGTGAATTTTTAATTTGAAATTTCATTCTCTACAGATTGTTAGTGCTTGATTTCCTTTTTAATATTTGTTATTGATAGTATTTGTAACTTGGATTTTGTCAATGTCCATTTTACTCAATTTTTAATTAATCAAAATTTTATTTAAAAATTCCCCCCAAAAAAATTACCCTAAGGTTCATATTTCCACTCACTAAAATACATATGTGCTAAGTTTGGAAGTAAAAATTATATCTATACAAAACTCTGAAAAAATTAGAATAACAAAAATAGTGATATTTAAGGAAAACAATTTACCTGAGCTATTATTGGTTTCTTACTGTAAACCAAAGCAGTTTCACTACCAAGGGTCAAAGCAGCTTGTATAAATTTTTGACAGTGTTTCATTCTCTCCGCAACTGAAGACAATTCTTGATTCCTCGCATTTAGATTGTTTTTCTTTTCCGTACAAACTTTGCTTAAATCTTGTAGAAGTGCTTTCGTTCTTTTGTTTATATCCGTAACAAACCTAGAATAAAAACATGAACGCTTTAAATGGAATCTTGCTTTCAAGTTATATGAATTGTTTATACTCTATAAATAAATGAATCCATTTACAGAGGAAATATGAAAATTTTGCAAGCAAATACTGTAATAAAAACAATCTCTAAAAACTGAAGAATTGGTCAACAGGTTTTCTTTTAACAAATTTACCTCCCAGATCTAATTTATATAGCAATACACAATCAATGAATTACGGTTAATTTACAAATTATCGACCAGATCTTGTAGGTAAAAGTCCTATACCCTTTCTGCATAAAAATCGGTGCATAAAAGAAATTAGTTGATAATCACTTAATTAGTTTTCCATAATTGTTTTTAAGACTTTATTAGGCTTGATTAGTATGTAGATTATATTATACGTGATCTCATTTTTATAGTTAAATACTTAAAATATATACATTTTTATTACTTATTTTCACAACACTGATACAGCATCTTTCAAATTTTTCATAATATAAAGACAGTAATTTTAAAATGCTATTGCAATACTAGAGGAAAGAAAATTAAAACAAGCTAAAAGAAAAATTCATTTTGCATTACAAATTACAATAGTACAGCTTAAAACGTGTATATCATAAAATTTTTAAAAATGAGATACAGGAAAAAAGCTAGTGACTTTGGTTACAATAATCCAAGATTCAAATTGTGGCTTTTGGAATACAGAAAAGTTATGAAGCCAGCTATAATGGTGCAAAATTATTATATTTGCAATATTACGCTACCATGAATAAAGAATGTAAAATATTTCTAAGCCACTAATGATGTGAGATGTAATTAACTTATTAAACCTGTTTTAACTTCATTCTTCAGAAAGAATACAAATCCAATAAGGAGAAATTATGGATTACACAATTCAAGATGAGATAATGTACATTAGGAGTATACATTTTGGCGATTAACTCATCAAAATATTAAAATGCAATACCGGCCAATTCTGAATAATTAGCCTTTAAACTTATGGCACTAGAGTGCATAGTGAGAAAAAGCTGCAAAAGTTAAGCATTTTTTAAGAACTTTCATACATTTCTGAAAATATAAACCTGAGTCTCTTCTAAGTATTGGATGTTTTCTATTTTATAATTAAGGCATAGTTTTTAGCAAAAATGTTTTAAGAAAATTATTTATTATTATTTTTTTTTTAATTTGTGTAATTTTTTGCCTGTAATAACTCACTATATTTAGCAATCCAGAACATTTTATTTGTAGCTTTATAAACCTAATAGATAATGGAGCCATTATGGCTGCCCTTATAAGATTGACAAAACTGCCCCAAAATTGACAATAGAATGATGCCATTTTCTAATAAGGTTTTCTTTTTTCAGATCAATTTTTAGAACAGAATAAAATAGTAGCACTTAGAAATAATCAGAGCATAAAAACACTATCCAAAGTTCAGTATTGAGTTCCTTTAGGACATTTCTCATTTCAAAAATTTTAGAAATTTGGCTTTAAAAAAATACAGAAAAATGGGATTATATATTTTATGAGGAAATGAAAATGATTTAATAATTCCTAATTTTCATAACAAATGGAAACAAAAGATGCCTGCTCTATAGTTAGACGCAAAATGAAATAAACACAACGTTTAATTCATTTGCTGCATATTGGTTACTTGTCAAATGTAGTGCAAATTATAGGCTGCATGAGCAACAACAGAATTAGATGCCCAAAATTTTGCAGACTTCAATGCTGTTAGCAGTTGTTTAATTGAGATAAAATTCCCTTACTTTATTTGCTCCCCTTTTAATATTTTAAAAATAGAATTCAATTATCAAAATCTTTTATATTTAACTCCCTGCACTCATCTTTTAAAGTAGTGAAGATTTTTTCCAATAAAACAAATTTTTCTTGGTGGTGGTGGGAGGGGGGGGGGCAGACACCAATGAATAATCATCTCTTCCCGGTGTTACCACCCCCACCCCCCAGCTGTGAGTCTGAAGGTTATTTTATTGCTAGCAATTGTATTTCAATATTTTAATAAATACTCTAGAGGTATTCTGCCAATATACCAAATTTTACCCAAAATATATTTCTCAATCACACCTTCTCTTTGTAAAACACTGACCACTAATCATCAAAATCAAATAACTTTATTTTGTTATGTAATATATTACAACTTTACTCTTATTATGAAATTCTTAAAAGAAAGGTTTTAAAATTTTAACTAATGACTTTTAAAAATTCAGATATCTAATAGCTAATTTAGAATTGATTATGTTGCAGGATATCAATAATAATAATACAGATTTATTTTTTCCTTCATTTTTTTAGATTACTCAAATAAAAAAATAAATTCATTACATATGAAAATAACAATAATAACTCCAGAAATTGATTTTTATTTAATTTCAGATAATACTTACTTAACAGCAAATGTTTTCATTTCTTGTACGATCTCTTTTTCTCGTTCAATAATTTCTTCATGTGTTTTATTAAGATTGCTACTCGATTCCAAAACTTGTTCTTGCTTTTGTTTTAATCTTGGTAGAAGTTCAGCAATATACCCTTTTCCTTCTTCACAAGCCTTTGCTAAAAATTGATACTTATGTTCTTTATGGTTTGACAATTGGCAATCCCGACATGTTAATTTATCGCATGTTTCACAATAAAGCTTCAATTGTTCCTGAAATGGAAATTTTTTACAGATGTCAAAAAGTTTTGAAAATAAACTTAGAATATGATAAAGAACCTAGTTATAATTATTAAGATTTTCCTTCATAGAATATATAGGATGAGTAGTTAAATTTCAACTTAAAAACAAAGTATTTTATAAGCAATTCTTAGTACCTTTACAGAAAAAATTAAAACCAGTATAATCGTAATAGTTTTGATTATAGAGCTATGTTTATTGTTAAATGTGGCAGCTCTAGTATGGGATTTTTTAAAAATTTCTTCTGGAAGAAAAAAGGCACTTGGAAGAATGGAAGGGGGGGGGGCATTTTTAAAGCCCTTATACAAAGACCATAAAAAAAAGTTTTTAAGGATTTAATAACATTATACACCTTCTAATAGATTTAGAAACATCAAAAAATTTTGGACAGATTAAAACAAGAATGTTTTTACTATGCAAAAATGAGCCATCAGTACTTAATAATATAATTTTGAATCTGCCAAGTACTTTCAATTTATTTGTAAAATTTATCAGTTTTTAAATCATAAAAAGTAGAAATTACTAAGCTTACAATAGTCCTGTTCTTGTATATTTAAATTTGAATGAGATAACCTTGCTTGCTTAAAGAATTAGCATATTATTCTTTTTTTGTAAGATGGATTACCAGCAACTGTTTTCTCATCAAATCTCTTATTTCTCATTATGCAGTTCACTAAATTTTCTCATTATGCAGTTCACTAAATTGAGGAAGAAAGTATCTAATTTTTATACAAACATAAAATGCCATCCATAATGCTACATGTGACTTGATTTCAAGATACAGCAGTCTTTGCCATGTGACTTGGCATCATACAAAACGATCGATACAATTTGCGATGCTAAACGAAGCTGTAAATTATCCAACAGAGTTTTTGAACTCACTGGATTTGCCAGGCAAGCCACCACACCTTCTACGACTGAAAGTTGGATATTCGGTTATTTTACTTCGGAATTTAAACCCACCATGGCTATGTAATGACACACGATTGGTCATTAAAAAATTGATGAAAAAAACGTTATTGAAGCCACCATTTTGAATGGTAAATTCCAAGCCGAAAATGTTTTGCTGCCACGAATTCCAATGATTCTCACAGATGCAGCAATCGAATTTAAATGCGTTCAATTTCCTATTAGATTCGCATTCGCAGTGACAATCAATAAGTCGCAAGGCCAAACGATGTCTGTTTGCGGCTTAGATTTTGGCACACCATGTTTTTCACACGTGGCATGTTCTCGCACGGGCAAACTATCGAGTTTATTTGTGTTGACTAAAGACGTATTGAGAAAAAATATCGTACACTCAATTGCTCTTCGAAATGAATATTGATTTTCTTTATTTCATTTTTATACTCAAGGACAAAAGATATATTACTTTTTTCACTTTACGTTTAACCTTTAAGGGATCAAACAATGTATATGTTCGTTATGTTAATGAAATACATTGTATTCAGAAAATAAATGGTTGGTGTTTTTTTGTTTTTATCGCCGATCATCATCTACAGCGCTCCATTAATCTTTCTGTCATAGATCCCAACCCCACACACTTACAATGCATTCATTAACAACCAAAATATTCAATAGAAATAATTTATAAAGCAGAACAACGTTCGCCGGGTCAGCAAGTATATAATGATATTTTAAAATCTAAATTAAACCCTAATTAATTTCCAAAGTTTTATCTTAATTCGGCCCATATTAAATTCCTTCAATAATGTTTTCCTATTTTCTTATCCAATTCCACTTCTTTATTTTAACTAATGCACTAGGAAGTTCTGTAAAAATGCTTAAGTCAGCGGTTTCCACGCTTCGAGTGAAGGGACAAAAAATTGATAACCTAAACAAATTGTTCTAAATTATACCTGATTCGACATATGTAAAGAAATCCCTATCAAAATCTCGCAGTATATAAGCACTGGGGAAAATATTTTCCCTCTTCTTTAAGCTTTCCCCCATTTCACTCTTGTGTCATTTTGTATACATCTATACTCATCACTTCAGCTTTTACATAAATCATGTCTCCTGGGATGAAATAAAATGAAGTTAAAATTTCAAAGTGTTTTCTCTGTCTTCGGACACGATTCTGCTTAAAAAATTATGTTTACATATATGCATGTAAGCATTAATAGTCTGAAGAAATTTGTCTTAAATTTAAGTATCCTCACCCATCACTTCCTATTTCAAAGGGTATAATTTAAGTATCCTCACCCATCACTTCCTATTTCAAAGGGTATTATTTTGTCATAATCTGACAGACCCAAAAATTGTAACAAATAGAAGGAAATGATTTAATATCCATACAGAAATTCTTTGAAATGTTTATCCTTTATTGTAGCCAGAATAAGATTTTATTTAAGCTATGCTTTGAATATTTTATCACAATTTTCAAGAATTACCTGAAATTAAACATTGGAACATTTTATTAAAGTTGTTGGGATCTGCAAGTACTACAAGCATTTAAAATTAAATTGATATCCAGTTGAAAACTTTAAATTAGTTTATTTTCCAGACTCTGAACTTGAGTCTAATAGAGACGACAGAATGCTTAAAGTGATCAATAAAGTTCTAATTTCTTGTAAGTATTTTTTAATACAAATGTATTTGTCTACTATGGAGGCAAAGTATATAGCATTAGTTGAGGTGCAAATGAAACTGGATTTGATGATTTCAAAATGTAATAAATGAGTATGAAAATATAAATGTTGAATTTCCAGAGCCACTTTCAATATACTGTGGTAATCAAGATGCAATAAATTTTTCCCCTTCACTGATAGAAAATAATAGAACAAAACATACTGATATGCAGTTTCACTTTTTAAGAAACTTCCTTGAAAAGAACTCTAGAAATACAATATCAGAATTGCCACTTAAATCTAATAAAACAAATATGTGTTTTACGTGCTTTTATGCAATATAAGAGCAAATGCATGTACAGCACTCATGTATTAGTTACAATCGAGTAACAATAGTACATTGTTTCAATGAATGGAAAGGGTGCAATAATTTAACATAACTTCAAAAAGTATATTAGAAGAAAGTTTATATATATTAAAAAATAATTTTTCTTTATTTATTGCCAAGAATTTAGCAAGATCTCATGAATCTTGCTAAATTCTTGGTAATCTTGCTAAATCTAAAGAGCATGAGAATTGATCATATCTCATGCTCTTTAACTGAAAAATTAATGCAAATTTAAAAATTGCAATAATTTAATGCAAAATTTAGGGCTAGAGTAAATGAAACATAAAATAGCATTTTGCTATTATGATACAAACCGTCCAATAATTATTAAACAAAAGAAGCAAAAAAAAAAAAAAAAAATTATTATTGCAAATCATATATTTGGGCAACAATTTCTGCAGTGTTTTCAGTCTCAATTTCCCCTCCCCCCTCTTTTGTAACAATTTCTTTTTTCAATGCTGCTTTACATTTGTTGGACTTTTCTTTTTCTTTCCCCTGAACATTTTTCTGCTTTTTCTAAAGCTTCATAATATTTCATAAGTACTAATTTAGCATACTGAAGCAAATCTTCTGGAATCGGACCATAAAAAACATCTGTTTATATTAAATATTTATGTTAAACTTATTATTAAATATTATTATAAATACATAGTTTTTTAATCAATTTAAGAATCTTCCTTCAGATTTTAACCAAGCATTTCCTTGTTAATACTAAATCCATTTTCCACAGTCACACAGACATGTGACAACACAAGAATTGTTTCTACAACTTCCCAAAAATTAGGATATTCTTTAGGCAACAATATATCAGAATAAAATTCATCTAAACAAATTTTTTTCGTTAAATGTATCAAGCTGTCCTTTGTATTAATTTATTAGTTTTATATGGGAAAATTTCAAATTGGAATTGTGCACATTCTGAACATGCTGGAAAAAATTGTGCTTTGGAATAAAATTGAAGAAATTCAACCATTTGATTTTTCACATAATCTTCAATAAATTTGGATTTAAAGCAAGATGTAGCTTTTGAAACAGCAAAACTTTTGGCCAAGCATTCAAATATTTTTTTATAGTATTCTTTACAAATATAAACCTCACAAAAACCTCGGTTTTTTTCAGCTTCAGTAGCTCCACTAGTAATCACTATTCCAATATCGGTATTTTTTTTCAATCTTAAATTTTAAATCAAGCTCTATCAAAAATAAATATCTATTGTTTTTGTTCCTTACGTTTAACAGTTACATTTAACTATTTAACAAAAATGAAAAGATTTTTGTATAAGAAAGGCACCAATTGTTCAGATGTCTGAATTTTTTAAATTATCACTTGTGGCAGATCCAGGAGAAGTTTTCCCACTTCATCAAAACAAATTTGTTATTCGTAACAAATTTCTGAAGAGATTGTTGAAAAAATGGAGCTAATCTGTAACAAATAGCCTACAACATTTTTGTATGACCTAACGTACATTTTTTTTCTTTGCTATTCCACTATCAGTAAATATATGTAAAAATATTTCTGATATATCATTGAATGCATTAAAGGGCGAGTGTGATGCAACAAGTTTTAATGCTCATAAAAAGTTCAGCTTTAAATGACTGTTCTTAAAGTTCAAAATTAGTTTATTTTCAAATTTTACATTTTTAGACTTGGATATTTTTGAACTGGTATATAATTTTGTATGTTTTCCTCTTATAGTATGACTAATAAGTGCCTGTTTTCTTATATCACTTTTCTTCTTATAAAGTGCCCAATATAAAACAAACAAATTTTGCAGAACTTTTCTAACCCATTCTGAAAAGTTAGTTTGCAGAATGGGTTAGAAAAGTTCATATTTTTATCAATCCAATCTGTATTAAATATGGATTTTGTGCAGCTCATTTTTTAAAAAAATTCTCTAATATATTTTGAATAAGCTCACATTTTCTCAAATAAAAACATATGATTCAATAAACTAAAAATGTGAGTATCTAAACATGTACCACAGGAACATGATATTCAATGCTTCTACAGATTGAATGTTGCTATTCATGACCGAAAAATTTATTCTGTTTTCTCACAAAATTATAGCAGTCTCATGTAAGCTCATTAACGGAAATCGAAGAATTTCATGGAATGAAAACAACTGCCTCTTAAATTGTAATTAGTCTGATCTATATAGGGGGAGGGGAAGGTAGCAAGTGGAGAAAAAACGAGTTTCCAAGATTACATAGTTGCGAATGGTATTGCCCTGTTTATGGAGATATGGTACAATCTTTTATTCTTAAAATATTTAGAAATTAGCATTTTTTTTTGTTGTTGTTGTTGATGGAAAAACACTGGGACAAAAAAAAAAAAAAAAAAAAAATCCCTGTACTTTCCCGAGAAATGTTCAAATTTCCCAGCCTTTTCCCCAATTTTTAAATTCTCTACATTTTAACAGGTTTTCCAGTGCCATGGCAACCTTGAATATGTAAATAGTAAAACTAATAAGGCAGATAAGAATGCAATAAATAAATTTTATAGCAAAATTTTCCATATTTCACAACTGGCAAGTTGTAATGAGAATCTGTAAATTTTGATATTTGTAAATTATGGTATTTTGATTTTCACATAAATTAAAATGAAAATTTGTTTTTTCCCACTTATGTAAGGAAATAATTTGTATGAAGTCATTTATTAGAAATTTAGAATTGCCACAATGCAAATTGTTTCAACTTCTTGTGTATATAGTGAAAACAATATCATAATCTCTGTATGAAGTTTTCGAATGGTTGCGATGAGAGCAAGAACTTATACTTAAGGCATGTGTCTTGTATTTCTGTTGTATTTGCTGAGTGCCACCACATACACATTAATTTTTATTATTTGTAAAGATATATATATATATATATATATATTTAATTCTTTGATTTTGTTTATCAACTGAACTTTGCTAAAATTACTTCCAATGCAACAGAATACATCTAGTAAAAAAAATTACTTCTAGTTAATTAGAATTTTAAAATTTTGGCAATTCAACTTCAATAACAATAAACAAAACTTACATGAGAATGTGTTTGGCAGAATAAATACTTCTGATTTCGGCTAGCGATATTTTCACCTTCCATCTCTTCCTTAGGACGTACTGTATGATCCTTCGTCACCCGTACCCGATGATGGGCACTAATACAAGTATCACATAGCCATTCTTGGCATTCTTGACAAAATCCTGAGCCTTCAGCTCCTTCTTCACAACTAGTACATGGAAAACTATTTTCTTCTGGCAAGCTCTCAGAGTTCTGAATATATTCAATAAGGAACAAATGATCAACAACTTCTTCATTATTAATTTCTTGAGAGCATGCAGGACAAGTGAGCTTATTCCCTAAAATAAAATATTTCACAATCAATGTCAAAGATATTAACGAAATGCACAATCCATAGTATATGTTTTATCTTCTATAAATATTAGTTAAAGTATTACATAATTTTTAGAATAAATTTAACCATTAATATACAATCAATCCTTATCAAAACAATATGCCCAATAACTTTATTACAATATCTTCAAAATATTGTTCAGGGTACAGATTATTGAACAAGTTTATGGAAACATTGTGCAATATCTTGTGTCATGTATAATAGAGGTGTGCTTTGTTTTAAAAATCAATAAACCAACACTAGTAATTACCTAGTACTCTAAATTATCTATTATATAATTATTAAAACAAAAAAATCTTTAGAGATTGGCATTTCTTAGATAGGGAGCAAAAACAATTAAGAAACTTTCAAAACGTTATTTTCAAGAATTTATCAACTCATTTTCCATTACACTTTAAGCTATATATTCTTTTGTACAATGAACAGGGTAGCCAACATTTCTGCTGCTTGAATTTCCCTAATTTTTCCCTGACATTTCTAGGTGCTTTAAGAAATTTCTCTGGCATTTTCGATTTTTTTAATATTTTCAGACTGATGTCGCTTCATTTTATTCTCTTTAATTATTGTACAATGTGTTCTTTATTTAAAAAATTGTACTTCTCTTTTAACTATAACAATGTAAAATATAATTAAATTTTCAAAAATAAAAGCATTTTCACTTACTGAAGTTTCAGATAAGCATCAATTATGAAAAATTCCTCCCTTTTTTTCGCAAATATATTACGCAACACTAGAAAATACTTGCCCATCTAGACAGACTTTAGCCAACTAGTCATATCTCAGAATTGTTTGTCAAATTTACTCAAGAAAAATGCCTCACAAAAATATATGCACATTTGCAGAGTGCTTAAGAATGAAATAACTTGTTTCCTTCTAGTGAGGTCTCCTCTATCCATAATGCTTACCATCATTCCAATCAGAATTGAACAATAATTTTTACTAACAGAAAAAAAAATTATTTACAAAGACAAAATGAAATCTCTGTATCAAAATAAGAAAAATTCTTCAATGAAATAAAAACTGCATTGACTTTTAGCTCAATGCTTAATCCGTAAAATAGAGAAAAAAGTGGAAAGCTGGTCCTTCTCAATTCCCCCCCCCCCCTTTATTGCATAAAAAGAAAAATGCTTTAGAGGGATAAGTTTCAAAGAAGATAGTATGAATGAGTTTTGTAAATTTTTGTAGCAACAGTAAAATATACATCAAACCATATAAAAAATTGCTGCCCTTCTCTTTTTAAAAAAATGTTTGAAAAAATTACAAAAAGCATGTGTACCTATAATGTATCAAACAAATTAATTTCTCATTTAATATTATTTTAAGATTACAGAGCATATCGTTGAATGTATGGGAAATTTTAAATAAACACAAAATAAAAAGAAAAAATGTTAAAAGAAAAAATATTAGCAATAACGTCCATTTCATGTCATCCATAGCATCCATTCATATGAAGAATTTAGTAATCCGTGTTAGTATGTTTAAAAATAAACAATAAAGAAAATGCTTTACGGAAATAATGTTCTAGACTTCATAATTCAAAAAAAGATCTCCGAACAGAGCGGAAAAATAATTATTGTAAAATACTTATTTAATTCAAATAAACTTATTTGGAATTATAATATAATAGGTGAATATTTTACGACCAGTTTTGAATATTAATACTCAAAATTCATACTTTCGCTCTCGTAACACATGGTATGATTGCTTTGATGTTCGAAGGAAGAAACGGGGGGGGGGGGTAGCTCCATGTATATCTTTTATTTAAAAAGAGATCCACTAAAGTTTAAAATCATAATAGTAACAGAGACTATTGACTGGGCTTTAGTTAGGCTGCCTTTTCAGATAGTACGCAACACCATTTTCGCTAATTATGTCGATAACTTGTCGTTCTGAAAATAAAAAGAGTAGAGAGTAGAAATGGTACGAGTTTCTGCATAGTATTTAAGTTATTATCTTACAAAGCGAGCAGTATGCAACAGATTTGGGGATTTAGCAAATTCAAGAGTGATTTTTTTTTTTTTTTTAATCTCTGCAATTCGTATTAAACACAGAATTTGACCAGGATTATTGCTAAAAAAAAAAAAAAAAAAAAAAAACTCTAATCTACTTTGAACAAGTTTAGTTTCCCAAATGATAAAACAAACCATTCAATTAAATTTAAGTTAGGTAGCTAAACATCATTGTGCTGCTTCCGCAGATTAAATGTTACTAATCCCGCCAAAGAAATATATTCTATTCTCTCAAGCAGTTACAGAAATCTCGCGCATGCTCATTACCTACAATTCGGGAATCTCATGAAAAAGAGTAACTGTCTCGCAAATCGAAATTAGAATGATCTATACAGAAAAAAAGGTGACAGAGAAAAGGAGTCAGTTTCGCATTATACCAGCGCGAATGATATTGTTTCGTTTTTGGAAGTATTCTTGCTGATAAAATTAAGGATTTGCAAAATAATGCATCCTTGAACTGATCTAAATAAATATTTAGAGAAAGGCCTATTTTAGATGGGGGAAAAATTACTAAGGAAATTAAAATTCCCTGTATTTCCAATATTTTTATGAAAATTTTCAAATTCCCCTGCATTTTTCCAGTGGCGTGGCAACTCTGATTTAAATAAACCTGTTCTAAATATATTTATTCTGTGAATATATTCTGTTTATATATTTATTCTGTGAAATTTTAAATTAGCATAATATATAACTCAATTATCTTTATATATTTTCTTGATAAAAGCAGGGTCTCCACCTTTCGCTTTTTCTATGAATATGAATATAATTAAAAAGAATTTTTATTGTATTCAGAAATTCAAAAAATCATAAATGTTATCAGTATAAAACTAACATTCACAAAAAAATATTGCATTGAACAGAAAAAAATATATTAAATTTCCCATAGTGTTAAATCAAATAATTTATATTCAGAAACAATCAAAAATATTACTGTTGGCCCAGAAAATAATGCATGAAATATATAATTTTTATGAAAAATTAAAATTGTGCTTAAAAGAAAAATTATTTGTACTTTCAATAAACGTGGAAAAAATTCTTCTATTAGAAGATTTATTACATTTTCATACATGTCATTAACACACACACACACAATTGCGCGACCGAATACAAGACTTTTGAAACTTTAACCGATTAATTTCATCCTGGGAGGCATAATTTTCATACAAAGAATAAACGACGATAAAAGATGCGTCAGTCTAGAAAAAAGATCGAAATTTTTCCCTCAGAGATTTCAGGGATTTCTTTGACACGTGAAGGCTTATGAATGGGAATCTTAGGATCTTTAAAAGAATATTATAAGCATAAGCATTTTTATTTCTTCCCACACACACATTACACGTGTGTGTGTGTGTGTGTGTGTGTGTGTGTGTGTGTGTGTGCGTGTGTGTGCGTGCGTGCGTGTAGTATTTTTAAATTTATATTCTCTAATATTTATTTTTAAAATTTATATACTAGTATTTTTAAATTTATATATTAAAGTATTCTCTTATTTCCTGATCCCATTCTACTTTTCTATTTAATTAATTCAACAGAAGCTTTGTAAAAACGTTTAAGTCAGTGGTGCCCACACTCCGCATTATATGAAACCATTCAATTTTACAATTATTTTTATTTCCAAGTTTTTCATTTGATATTTTTGAAACTTGCAATTATTATTTTTAGTCCAAATACTTTATTTAAAATCATATTAATGTTTCATTTGGGTGAAATCATAACAATATTGATATTTCATTTAATAATTTATCACTACTTTAGCAATCTTGTTGCAGCAGATTTCCTAGCATTTAAGAATAATATACCATTGACTATCCTAGCCAAATTAAGTTCATCAGCTGAGTTTTTAGAGAAAAAAACGGTCAAAATAACTTTGTGCACTACATCATTTAATTTTTAATATTTCATTATAAGTGTTGATTATTTAAGCTTATATAATATTTTCACAAATATAATTCTTAGTCTTTTTATGCCTCTAATATAAAATGATGAATGGGATTTCTGTATTAATGTAAAGGTAATGGAAATTTAGGTATCACTTTTGAAATGCATTTAAATATTAAACTCTTACTCAGACACCAATGGGTGTGTATCTAGGGCCCTGATGTACTTCTACGTCTTGCGGTGGGGAGGGGGGAATTGTAATGATATTTTAAAATTTAATTTAATTCTAATTAATTTCCAAAGTTTTATCTTAATTTAGCCCATATTAATTTCGTTCTAAAATATTCTCTTATTTAATGATCCCCTAACAGCTTTTCTATCTAATTAATTCAACAGAAACTTTGTAAAAATGCTTAAGTCAGCGGTTCCCACACTCCGAGTGAAGGGATAAAAAAAAAAATTGTCTATCTAAGCGAATTATTTTTAAAAGATCCCTATCATTCCCTTATCTAAATCGACACGTGTAAAGAAATCCCTATCAAAATCTCATAGCATAAGTAACTCGGGAAAAATATTTTCTCTCCTTTTTCGCTCTCTTCTGCTTTTGTGCCGCACTGTGAACGGGCATGTTTTGTCCGTACTTCTTGTACATAAATTATGCCTCGCGGGATGGAATAAAAGCGAAATTTAAAATTCAAAAGTGCCTTCTCTCTCTCTCTTCGGCCTCAGTTAAAAAAAATTTTGTTTATATATATATATATATATATATATATAATAGCTCAGTGTTGTGAGTTAAACAACTTTTTAATTTCCACCCCTTTCAAAAGTTGAATAAACCAAAATACCTTTTAACCATTTCTTCAATAACTAGCTGAACTCCCCATGAACTTTTAATGGGCAAATGTGTAAATGATAAGTTATACTCGTCATGTAATTAAGAGTATACTTAGCACGTTTAAACATGTATAAAAATTATATAATATCGAAAGTTTAAAAAAAAAATCTTTGTTTCCTTAGCAAAACTATATATAATTTAGTGGCTAACTCAAATTACGCGGCACTTTACTACAAATGTTTCAGAATTAAATCGAATTGCAAGAATTATATGT